>NW_025999977.1:53311952-53318523 GCF_001458135.2 Marmota marmota marmota
CACTTTCCCACCCGGGCTCCCTTTCTCTGGACCTCCCGGACGTCGACGGCAGGCGTCGGGGAGGAGGAGGCAGAGCCCGACACTCACCAGCGCCGCCGGCCGCGCCCCTCGGCCTCCACCAGCTCCCGCCACAGCTGGTCCTGCTGCACGCCCTGGGCCTCCCGCGGGGCCTGGCCGCCACCAGCGAGACCCCTGCCGGCCGCAGGGCCACCTCGGGCAGCCGGGGAGACTGAGGCCGGCCGCCTGGTGGTGGGCAGTCGGTAGCCCGCTGATGTGGTTCTCTGGAGCCCGGGGGTGGGGCGGGTCCCCATGGGGGCGCTGCCTGAGGTCCTCCCTCCCTTTCAGTCCTGGAGGGCTTGACAGGGGTCCTCCTCTGTCCCCTTGCACCCCGATCTCAGAGTGGCCGATGAGAACACAAGTTTCCAGGCTGGGAAACGTCTTAGCCCCGCTGCGTAAGGAGCTCCTGCCTGTGTTGACTGTCGCCCTGGGAACGGCAGCTCCCAGGGTGCCCAGGAAGGGGCGGACCCGGGCGTGTGTGGCCGTATTGTGTGAGACACCCGAGCCCTGGTGGGGGGCAGAGTTCCTAGCCTGTGTGATGCCCAGTTTAGAAGCCGCCACCCCCGCCCCAAGGCAGGAGGTGTCGCCACTGTGGGGAAGGAACAGCAGAGTCCAGCCTCCGGGGATCCCGGGGAGCAGGGGAGCGTGGGGATCCGCCCGAGGCCCTTAAGGTGAAAAGTGCTAATAGCCGGGTTCTGCCCTCTGGTGGTCGCCGCAGGCTCGCCGGAGGGGTGGGCTGCTGGGCTTCTGCTTCCTGTTTGGGAATACGGAAGGGGTTCTGAATGTGCGCCAGCCGCGGGGACTGCGTGACGATGATGCCTTATTAGTAGCTGCTCCTTCTGTGAAGGAGAGTTGAGAGCATCACCCTTTATCTTGCTGAGCCTCCCAACCATCCAAGGCAGGCTCTAACCCCATTCTACAGATAAGCAATCTGAGGTCCTTACCAACAAGACTGTCCAAGGTCAACAGGTACCACCCAAAAAGCTGGACCTTGAGATTAGATTTTAGGAAGGAAACCATGAGAACTCAAGGCGGGGGATTGTTGTTCTGGACTGTTTCTGCCCTGACCTGGTTCAGGTGCCCTCTCTTGGTGGCACCCAGGGCCTCTCCTGGTCTGGCTCAGCTGACCTGCTCAGCCACCCCCATCACTTCTGCCCAGGCCTTCAGTGCCTGGGCTTCTCTGGGCTTTGTGCCATTCCCTCTTCTCTTTGGCAGATTCCTAGTTCCTCCCCTGAGACTTCCTGTGGCTGATGCAGCTGGGCCTGCTGTTCCCTTCTGTCCAGCTGGGCAGGAGACACAGTAGCTAAGGGCAAAACTGTGCCAAGTGGAGGCCTGCACAGGGGCCCAGGGGTGCAGAGGCCAAAGAGCTGGCCTTCACAGGTGAAAAAGAGTTATCTGGTGAAAAAATCCAGGAGAGTGTAAAAGCTCAGATGTAAGAGAGCTGGATATTTTGAGAGAAATGGGGAGGAGGCAAGGCCTGAGGCTGGTGTGTGTGTGCGTGTGTGTGTGTGTGTGTGTGTGTGTGCACACGCGCGGGGTGGGGGTGGGGGTGTCTAGGGCTATTTTGGACTGTATCCTGCATCCTGAGAGAGCTTCAGGGCATAGAATCATCAGGAAAAGGCCAAAAACCAGGTGAGGTTACCATGCCCTGGTCTGGGTGGAGGAGACAGGGAAGGGGTGTGGGGGGGGGATGCAGGCTTCCTTGTTTTGAGTGGCTGGGACTTCTGACCTTGTGAGCAACATCATCAGAAGGCAGATTTGTGGGCTACGACTCTCCATCTCTCCTCTGTAGCTGGGGGAAGACCTGCCTGTATTTAGCTACTTTTAAACTTGATGAAAGACTGGTTGAACTGCAATACCATTACTTACAAAGATGTTCTCAATATGATATTAAGCAAAACAAATATTGGATGAAAGGATAACAACAGAACAAATAAATAACCAGTGCACGTGTTATGATTCTCTTTTCGTCATTGTATTTCTGTGTTGGATTCACAGGAAAAAGGCCGATAGGATGAACCTCTTGGTCTCCAGAAGATATCGTTAGGGAGCAGAGTTATAGGAGCCTTCACTTTCTGCTTCGTAGTTTGGTGGTATTTGAATATTTTCCCATAGCATATCCTATTTAATAATTTAAAAAGATGTTCTGCATATAAATGCCTTCCTTTCTAATATAGTACTCTAATCAGGTTAACAATTTTCTTTTCTTTCTTTCAGTACTGGAGATGGAACCCAGGGCCTCATGCATACCAGGCAAACTGAGCTACCCTGGGTCCCCAGCCCCAGCTTAACAACAACAACAAAAATAATAATAATTTCTTGGTACCAGGGATTAAACCCAGGGGCACTTTACCATTAAACCATGTCCCAGCCCTTTTTGTTTTTTAGTTTGGAACAAGATATCACTAAGTTGCTTAGGGCCTCACTAAGTTGCTGAGGCTGGCTTTGAACTTTCAGTCCTCCTGCCTCAGCCTCCTGAGTTGCTGGGATTACAGGTGTGGGCCACTGCACCTGGTTTGACAGATTTTTATCAAGTTTTTATTTGCTCACTTTATCACCCAACTTTCCTCATTCCTAAGATGATGCATTGACAATAATATCTTTTTTTTATTAGTGCATTATAACTATACATGATAGTGGGATTCATAATGCCCTATTAGTACATGCACATGACATACTTGATCCGTCTCATTCCCAGCACCCCCCTTTCTCTCCCCGTTGCCCTCTCCTGACCTGCACTACACTCTGCTGGTTTCCCTTCTTTCATTGTGATTTTAATGGATGCACTATAGAGAGGATTGTGGTGGCTCCTCATGTGCAGGAAGAGCTTGGTTCGGCAGATCCCCTTCACCAGGGCCTCCTCACCCTCTCCCTTCCTCTCTTCTGCTCTGTTGGCCTTCTTCATGGATCCACCCCTCCCCTCCTTTTTTGGCTGTAATGACTTTTTAACAACTCGTAAACGCCTTTAAGAGAATCATGGGAGCTTCTAAGGATGGCCTTCAGGGGCAGTGGAGAGAGCACTGTATTGGGAGTCCAGAGAACTGGGCTTCGGTCCAGGCTCCGACCGGCCTGCTGGGCCCACTGGTTAGGGTTATTCAGAAGCAGACATAGTTAATGAAGTCTCTTGGGTTATGTGTTAGTTTGCTGCTGTAACAAAAGGCCACACACGGGGTGGTTTGAACAACAGTAGTCCCTCATGGCACAGCCGGGAGGACAGAGGTCTGAAGTTGAGGTGTCATGGGTCCCTTCCTTCCAAGGCTGAGGGAGAATCTGTGCCAGGCCTCTCCCCTGCTCTAGGTGGTTTCCTTGCCATCTGTGGCATTCTTTGGCTTGTGGAGGTGACACTCTGACCTCTGTCCTCATGTCAACATGGTGTCCTGAGTATGTGGGTCTGTCCAAATTCCCCCTTCTTATAGGATTATAAGGATTACAGCCACCCTACTCCAGAGTGACCTCATCCTAATAATGCCTGCAATGGTCCTGTTTTCCAACAAGGTCACATTCTGGGATGCTGGGGGCCTCACTATATGAATTTGGAGAACACAGTTCAATCCAGAACAGACTATAGAGATTCAGACTCCTTCTAGGATGTATGATAGATAAACCCATCTTGCACTCAGTCCCCACTGTGTGCCAGGAACACATGATGTTCCCTTCAATCCCGGTCATCTCCTAGGAACAGCATCAGCTGCATTTTATGGATGAGAAAATGAGCAAAACCTTCAAGGGGTCAAGTGACTTGTCCAAGGACACAGGCATGGGTGGAGGGCCTGGCAGAGGAAGCCACTCCCACTGGACTCTGAGAGCCAGTGCTTTGTTCGGGCCTGGGGCAGGCAAGCTGACTAACACCAGACTACTCCTGGTTCCCCAGGTGCTTCCTTGATAAATTTCAGCAATTAGACACATTGCATTTGCAATCCAATCGAGCCTCTGGGATGTGATTTTAAAACTCCCAGATAGATAATTACATTAAAAATAGCAGTCAAATGGCACGCTCACTGGCATTCCTCACTGAAGTGTGGTGGCAGTCAGATGAGCTGGAGCTGGTCACATGTGGATGTAGGGACAGAAACTGGAGCTCAGAAAGACCTGGCCCCACCGCACAGCAAGGAGCACCCTGCCAGGTCTGGAGACCAGGACCTCTGCATGCTAGGCGAGCACTGTACCATGGAGCTACATCCCCAGACTTTAAAATTTTTTTTTAGACAAGGTCTTGCTAAATTGCTGAGGCTGGCCTCAGATTTGTGATCCTCCTGCCTAAGTCTCCTGAGTAGCTGGAATTACAGTCATGTGCCACCCCACCTGGCTCTTAACATTTTTTTTTCCAGAGGAAAAGCATCCCACAATAAACAGCTTTACTTTAGCTGTTTATATAAAAAATATAAACTCCATGGTTTATCTTTGGAAGACTCTAGATTCCTGGCGCTTGTGGAAATGTTCAGCATTGGAGAAAATATTCTGGGGCATGGTCCTTATTTTCCTTATTCTGCAACTTCCTACTGATGGGCAGCTGACTTCATGCTGGGAGAAAAGTTTTGGGTGGATTATATTTCTGAAGATCTGAGCCCTGCTGGGATATCTGCGGGTGGTGGTTGCAACCCCCACCTGGAGCAGCAGGGGGCAGCCTGTAGCTAGGAATCCTCCACCAGGCCTGCAGAATCACTGTGGTTCTTCCAGCCCTCCATGGTCAACTGTGACTGTTTCTGATCCAAGACAGAAAACAAGTACGACATCCAAAGAAGGAGTCCATGGAGGAGGCAGCAGTGGGCTGGGGGGTCAGGTGCTCACAGAGAGTCCTCCTCAACAATGGATTCCAGCAGGGTGAACAGGTAGGCCCAGGCATCTGCCAATCAGAAGGGACGCAGAGCCTCCTGCTGCGCAGGCGTGGGGGCCTGGGATTGGGCAGTTGATGTGAGTGCTATCAATATGCAAGCAGCTGAGCCAGTGCTCCCAGGCCACCTGATGAGGGCTGTGGGTGTGCCCTGTGTGGTGGGATTGCTAATGAGGACATGAGTCTGGGGAGCGGCCTAGGCTGCTTTGCTTTTGCCCTTCCAAGCCTGCATCTGAGCCCAGGACTTGCCCGGCCCTGCTGACCTGTGCAGGGGGCCCAGCGGGCTCCCACACCTCAGCTGGGATTAGTCTAACTCCTGGCTGAGTAGCTTGGGAGCCCTGCTTGTCCCTGGCTGCTGTGTGTGGGGTCTCCCTGGGGGTCTGACTCAAGGAGTTGGGAATCAGCCTCTGATTCTGCACAGTAGGTGTCTGATGGGAGGCTCTAATAAGGAGCTTGGGAATGGGGTTGCTGGGGAGGGGCTGAGGACACTGCCAACTAGTGACAACTAGGAGATTCTGTCTCAGAGACCTCCTATAGTGCTGCCCTTTGCTGTTGGGGCAGGAGCTGACCCCTGGCCTGACCCTCAGGTGAGGCTGCAGGGACCAGGACAAGGCCTGTCAAGCAACTTGACTGGCAGGTGTTTCTGAGCCAGCAGAGACCAGGAGAGAGAAGGTTGTGGGTGTCCTGAGGGAAAGGCCAGCATTGTGGCAGAGACACCACCATCTGGCTCCATCTGGCTCTGGAACCAGGGGCTGGGGGCCAGGTGCGCATGTCCCTGACTGGCTGGCTTCTACTGCTACATCAAAAATGCTCTTTTGCCCAGGCCCACCTGAATTTGTGCTGTCCTTCTGGTGGAGTGCTTGAGTTCCAGCTGCTGAGAGGAGTGGGAGAGCTAGTCCTGCTAAGGCTCCAGGCTCAGTGTCAACCACTTGGCTGAAAGGACATGAATGAGGTCATATTGCCATATGAGCATCGCTGTCCTTGGATCCCTCCCAGCTACCCTGCCTTCTGTGTCTACAGAGGGCTACGGAGTGGACCAGAGAGTGGCAGGACTGCGGGGTGTCAATGACAGGGCTCCTTTGCTCCCTGTCAGGTGGGGCTGTTGTGCTGTGACTGGCCAGTGGGCTGCATCCCTGCCACCTGTGCCTTCTCGATGGAGTCCTCCAGGGATGGGATGCTCAAGCCCGATAGCTGGGGCAGCTTGCCAGGTAGCTGGGTCAGGCGGGGAGCAGAGGAGGGGGAACAGCATAGCAGGTAGAGGGAACAGCGTGGACAAAGGAGTGAAGGTGAGGGTGGCATAATTTGCAAGTAGTGCCTGTGGCTGGAGCCCAGGTGATGGGGGAGGTGGGTGAAGATGGGAAGGAACTAGAGGCTTTGAGGGGCAAGAGGTCTCCCGTGGGGCAGTGGGCAGATGGTGGAGTGGGTGCCCCTGATGGATTTGGTTGAGGTGGGCACACCTGCTTACAGCTCAACATACCCTGTGGGCCATGGAGGATGGATGGGAACAGCCTGGGGCTGAGGGCTGGCTCTTACCCCTGTAGACTGATGCCTGTGGCCTTAGTCTCTCTCTGACTCAGCAAGACAAAAGGCTGCCCGCTGCGGTGCTGGCCTGATGGGTGGTGAAGGAGCAGCTTTGGTTACCTGGAGACAGAGGGTGTGGGTGGTGGTTGGTTGGGGTGGGTG
>NW_025999977.1:53318592-53334573 GCF_001458135.2 Marmota marmota marmota
GGTGGGGGGGACCTGGCCAGGTGGAGCGTGGGATCTGCGTCAGGCAAGCTTCCTCCTGGCTCCTCTTCACCCAGAAGCCCCTCCTGTCTTCCTCCCTGGAGAATGGACATCCTCACCCCGACCTGCCCCTGAAGGACAGGAGGAGAAGGCGGGTGCCAGGGCCATTGCCATGCTCATCCACAGTGGGGCTGTTCTTGACTCCAGAACTGACCATCAGCTCCCAGGCCTGCAGCTTGCTGAGCACGGACCTGGGCCTCCTCAGCCTCGGACAGTGTGCGGCTGCCCGCTCTGTCTCCCTCTTTCTCTGCGTTGTGTGGTGCTGGGGCTGGAACCCAAGGCTGTGGCACGCGAGGCAGGCACTTTGCCACTGAGCTACACCCCAGCCCCCTCTATCCATATGCATCCATTGTTCTGTTTCTTTGGAAAACCTTGGCAAGGAACATGGGGGTCACTGAGATGATCTCACCCGAGGAACGGCCAGGTCAGGTGGTGGAGGGGCTCCGTGTGGCCTTGACCTCCTGAGCGCTCAGGTCCTGCGCTCTGGTTTCCCAGCAGGTCGGTGCTCCCCCTCTGCCATCTCCCAGAGAAGTGCCCGAGCCCGGCTTCTGAAGGAAGAGGAGCGTATGCCCAAGGGCCACGGAGAACATCGCACCTCTAAGGGTGAGGGCTGGGAAGTGGAGAGGGAGGAAGAACTCGGGGTCCCCATGCTTGGTTTTCAGAGGTGTGAGGTTCTGGCAGGAGGGGTCCACGCCCTCAAGTGTGGTGTGGGGGCGGTGGGGCAGGACGCAGCTCTGGCTCCGAGCTGCTTGGCAGGGGCAGGTCCTCTTAGGTCTTCGTGCTGACAGGCACTGGCGGTGCATGCTGCCGTCTCATCGTCTTCACGTAACCCCACGAGGACACACTGCTGTGCCCCAGTTGATCAGTGAAGAAAAGAGGCTCAGCCACAGTGATTTGCCCGAGATCTCCAGGCTGGTGGGTGTGCGGATTGGACTCCTTGTTCGGGGGTCTGAGGCCACATTCCTGCTCCTGTTCCTTACTCCCTGAGGGGAACTCTCTCTTCCCTAATCAGAGGAGGCAGGGAGGCCTGTTAAAGGAAAATGTCTGACAATGATTTCGAGGAGAAAGTGATACTGGAGGCAAATGATGGTGGGAACAAGGATTTTGTGTGCTGATGGAACATTCATAATTCCTGGCTCATTAGTATGCCAGTGTTAATCTTGTTTTAATCACTGCGAAGGCCAATAGCAGCCTCCTAAGATATATTGATTCTGTAAACTGGAGAGGAACCTGTCAATCAGGAGGGGGTCCCTGGGGGTCTCCACACACAGTCCAGGGAAGATGTTTGCTCCAGAATTCTCCACCCCAGTCACGGGCTTGAATTATGAGCCCTGCTCTTGTTAGAGCCATTCTGCCCATTGGGAAAGAGAATGGGTTTGCACTTAGAGCTCCTGTAAGTTCTCCCGGGCCCCGGGGGAACTGGAGTGGGACACCTCTTGCATTGTGCATGAGGGCTGAAATTCACTTAGTGACTCTGTGCAGAAAGGTGGTAAGACGTGGTGATGAAGAGCCAGCACTTAGAGGGAGCCCTGGGTGAGAAGCTCCTTCCCCCACGGGCTCTCAGAGCCTTCCTAGTGTGCACTGGCCCAGGGCAGTGCTGGTGGCTGGGGTGGTGTGCGCACACCCTTCTTTAGGGCTTCGCTCTTTAAGTTTCATTCCAGCCCTGGTAAGGTGGGAGTGTGACAGCCCCCCAGGGTTATGGCAAAATGAACCTCCCATCTGGGGTTCAGTTCCTGTGAGGCGCAGGCATCCGGTCAGCATGGTGCTGACTGGCACCATGCCAATGCTGTTGAAGCCCACAGACAGTGAGTGACCCCAGGAATGAGGTCCCCCGTGTTGGGTGACTTGGTTTGCTGTCACAAAGCAGGTATCTGCTGGGGAGCTGTGGGCAGCTTGGACGGGGCTGGTCTCCACAGGGAGCGCTGGTCATTTCTGCAGCTGCGGGGTGGTCCTGCCAGGCGGCTTTGTTCTTCCGGCTTCATCTGCGCTCCATCGGAACCCTGTTTATCCCAGTTTGCCTGCAGCGTGACTAATTGTCTTGTTCTCAGCTATTATGCCCATCTGTACAGATCTTCGCTATCAGAGCCTTGGGTCTCATTTATTATTACTACTTTAAATGCATATTATGGTGGCAAGAAAATTTGACGCGAGTCCCGCCCTTTCCAGAAACTTAAGTGTGCAAGATTGTACTGTCCCCGGCAGGCCTGATGGAGCCCTGCAGCCCTGGTTCCTCTTGCATAACTGAAATTTCAGGCCTGTTGAGTAGCAGCTCCCCACCCTCCTCCGGCCCCTGCCAATCACTCACTCTGCTTCTGAGCTTCACTGTTTTAGATGCTGACTCCGACGCTGGCTGGCTCCGCTCACCTACATCCTGTCCTCCAGGTGCCCATCCCAGTCTAGCACAGACAGGATTCTCCTTCTTCTCTCCTCTTCCTCCTCTTCCTCTCCCTCCTCTTCTCCTTCTCCCTCCCACTTTTCCCTCTCCCCCTCCCTCTTCCTTCCCCCTCATTCTTTTCCTTCTTCTTTCGCTCCCTTCTCTTCTTCCTCTTCCCCTTCCCTCCCTCTCCCCTCCTTCTCCTTCTTCCTTTGAAAGAAAAGCTGAGTAAGGTTGTGTTGTGTGTAACACCACATTTTCTTCTTCTATTTATCCACCAGTGGATTCTTAGGTTGCTTTCGTGTCTTGGCTATTGTGAATAGTGCTGCAATGAACATAGGATCCTGATTTCAATTCTTTTGGATAAATAAGTGGTGTTGGTAGTTCTATTATAACTTTTTTGAGGAACCTCCATAATGTTTTCTTTTGCTACTGAACCCAGGGTGCTTTACCACTGAGTTACATCTTAGCCCTTTTTATTTTTTATTTTGAGACAGGGTCTCACTAAGTTGTTGAGCCTTGCTAAGTTGCTGAGGCTGGCCTTGAACTTGTGATGCTCCTGTCTCAGCCTCCCAAGTCACTGGGATTACAGGTGTGCGCCATGCCACCTGGCAATCCACTCTTTTCAATAATGGCTGCATCGTTTCTATCACCAGCATACAGTTCAGATACGGCCACATCCTTGCTCTCATTTACCTTTTGCTTTATTTTTTCGGTAGTAACCCAGGGGTGCTTTGCCATTGAGCCACATCCCCAGCTCTTTTTATTCCTTTTTTTAAATTGTAGATGGACACAAGATCTTTATTTTTGTTTGTATTTTTATGTGGTGCTGAGGATTGAACCCAGGACCTCATGCATTCGAGGCAAGCGCTCTACTACTGAGCCACAACCCCAGCCTTTTTTTATTCTTTATTTTGAGACAGGGTCTTGCTAAGTTGCTTAGGACCTTGATAAATTGCTGAGGCTGGCTATGAACTTGCTCCTCCTGCCTCAGCCTTATTTATTATTATTATTATTTTTTTATAATAACACTCTTAGCAGGTGTGAGTTTATGCATCTTGTTGTGACTTTGATTTGCATTTCCCTGATGATTAGTGTTGCTAAGCATCTTTTCATATACCTATTGGCTATTTGTATATCTTCTCTGGAGAAATATCTATTGAAATCCTTTGCCTATTTTTAAATAATGTTATTTTGCCTCTTTTCTATTGAGTTGCAGGGGTTCCTGATATACTGGGGTGTTAATCCTTTATCAAATATATAGTTTGCAAATATTTTTTTTCCATTCCATAGATTACCCTTTTCAATCTGTTTCCTTGCTCTGTAGGAACATTTTATTTTTCTTTTTTAAAAATATTTTTAGATGTACATGGACATGATATCTTTATTTTTTATTTTTTAATGTGGTACTGAGAATCAAACCCAGTGCTTCACACGTGCTAGGCAAGTGCTCTACCACTAAGCCACAACCCCAGCCCCTGTAGGAGTATTTTACATTCAAAAGAGTTAGCCGGGAGACTGAGGCAGGAAGATTGGGAGTTCAAAGCTAGTCTCAGCAACCTGAGCAACTTAGCAAGACCCTGTTTCAAAACAAAAAAAACAAAGAGTTTGGGAACGTGGCTCAGTGGTTAAGCTCCCCTGGATTCAATCTCCAGTACCAAAACAAAAGAATGAAGTTGGAGCCTGTTACTAGCCGAGCTGTTCATGGGTAGCATGTGGGTCACCGTGCATGGAAGCCTCTTGGGTAGAGACATCTAGTGTCTGGGAATAACCAGTGGACATTTCCTCTGGTCAATTGCCCAGGGACAGTGTGAATCTCTTTCCCGCTCTGCCATGGCCCATATAGTACCTGAGATGGGTGTGACCTGCCAAGATGTCACTCAACCTGCACTGCAAGATATCAGGAGGCAAGACTCCGCCTTTGAAACCTTACCCCTGCCTTTGATGTACCCCCTTAAATAAACCACCGAAGCCATTTTCTCTTTGTCTAGTTCCAGAACCCATGTTCTTTGCATTATGTAAATATATTTCTGAGTGTCTGTGTTTTGTTACTTATTAATTATCTGAGATTGTAAGTTTTAGGAGGCTTGGATTCACCTGGGCAGGAAGAACCCTGCAAAGAGACGCTGGCCCCGTCGTCCCCTTGAAAGGCAACTTTGTCTATACCTCAGACAGAGATGAACTCAAAATCATTTAAAGACTCAAATGTTTTTCCTGAAACTATAAAACTTCCAGGAGAAGACGTAGGAGAAGAGTGACATTGATCTTGGCCATGATTTCCAGGGTCTGACCCCAAAAGCACCGTCAGCAAAAGTGAGAATGAGCAGGGGGCTTCGTCAGAGCCTTGGGGTTCATTTAACCAGCGCGCGGTTCTCTTTCTGGGGAGAATTGAAACCAGGCCTCTCACGACTCCCCTCAGCCCTGTCCTCGCCTGGGCTCTGGCCTTGCCAGGTGCCCACCTTCCGCCTGCACTTCTCCCTGGACTCTGATCCAGCTTGGCCCCACTTGCCCTTCAAACTCGTTTTAAAGCCTTCCCACAGCCAGGTCCCCACCCGGCTCTCCGATGGCCTCTGTCACTGTCTCCTTGTTGCCTTCATCACTCACAAGTTATTTTGCTCACTGTCTCTTTTCTTTGCTAGAAGTAAAATTCCTCAGATGCACCTCCAGGTCCACCTGCAGCATGCCCGGTGCCATTCCACCTGGAGACACGGAGGGCAGGCGGGAGGCTGCAGATCCCCACAATTGTCGTCCCTGTTTGATCCCTGGATCCTGAGGAGCTGGACAGGACCCCCAGGTCCTGCAGGGCCTCTGCTGTCCTTCTGCATCACCGAGGACAGCCAGGCGCTCTCCCTTTAGAAATGCTCTCTCAGGACCCCTGAGCCTTGCCGCCGGCCTCAGTTCTGACCCCTAGAGCTGCCGAGAGCAAGACCTGGCCAGGACGGCTCTCCAGCCACCGAGGCTGTCTCTCAGATTCTGAGGAGGCAGCTCTTCTCAGGACGGGCCCCAGGCTCCTAAACCTTGTCCTGTGGCATGCTTTCTAGTTGTCTGGCTGTCATCTCCTTATATCAGGGTCCCCAGGAACCTGGGAGGTTCCAGGAGTCTTTCAGGGTGTCTGTGAAACCCTGATATTGTCTGTGACCTTCTTAGCAGGTGTGTGGTTTGGGGGTGGGCAGAGGATCTGGAGGCTTCCTGGCTGCTCTCAAATGGGATCCGGGCTGTGCCGGGGAGGCTCTGGGCTGTCCCAGGCCAGGCTTGCCTTCCACAGGGACGCCTTCTCCTTAACAATGACCACTTACTATGAGTGGCCCTGTCTTAATGACACTCTGTCACATTCGGCCTTTCCCGGTGTCCTTGCCACTCCCTCGGGGTGCTCAATTCTGTGAGTCAGAAGTCAGGTCCCCGGGGTGTCTGGGTTTGTCCTGGAGCCGCGTCCTTAGGTGTGCAGGTTCAGCACGGCGGCACCTTCCAGGCCTGCTTTGCGTCACTAGGAGGTGAGTTCACTGTCAACAAAGCAGTTTCCTCCGTTAACACGGCTCCGCTGTTTTCTTTTGGTAAATATTTGCTGCTGTTTCCTCCCATCAGTTTATTTTAAAGATGAAGCTTTATGTTTAAGTATGTTTCTTGGAAACAGCAGAAGCCTGTTCTTAAAAAAATTCTATTCGACGACTTCTGTCTTTCACCTAGCAAGTTTAGTTCATTTATATTTATTGTAATTGTTGATAACTTACATTTATTTCCTACCATCTTATTTGGTACATATTTGGTACTGCCTTTTGGAAACTCATTTCCATTCTCTGTTACTTTGAAGGTTATAAATTGTATTTCTCTTTCTTAGCTCTTTGAAAATTGCTTAATTGCTAGTGGATTTCTTTAAAATTCTAACATATGTATACATATATATTTTTTCTAACATATATATTTAATTTCTGAAGTTATGCAATTTTTCTGTCCTTCTCTCATCTTGTCTAAAATACACGAATTTTAGAATGCTTTTTACTATAATTACCTAGTCCCATTTTAAGCTATTTTTTAGCCAGTTTTTTGGTTCCTTTTTATTACTCCTCAAGTGAGTTATGGTTGCTTCATTTAGTCCGAGCTTATTTAGCCTGCTGGCCTATTTCCTTTCTTTGCTAATCTGGAGCCTTTCTTCTGGGTTCCACCTTCTTCTCTTTGAAGACTTCCTTTAGAACTTCCTCTACCGAGGACCTGTTGGTAAGTTCACTTAGCTTCTACTTCCCTGTAGGTAACTTCATTTCCCGTCATTCTCAAGGGATGATTTCACCAGTTGTACAGTCCTACTTTTTTTTTTAATATTTATTTTTTAGTTATCGGTGGACACAACATCTTTGTATGTGGTGCTGAGGATCGAACCCGGGCCGCACGCATGCCAGGCGAGCGCACTACCGCTTGAGCCACATCCCCAGCCCCTGTACAGTCCTACTTTGACGATGATTTTTGTTTAGAGTTTTGAAACCAATATCACGTCATATTCTGGCTGATGCCGCTGTACATCATCTGCCTGCCTCACACCAAGGGGAAGTCCCCTCCCTGTTGCTGTCCACAGTGTCCCTCCGGCTTTGGGATCTTGCTTTTGACCGCATCTTGAGTCTCAGGACTCTCCCTGGCCCTTGGCAGGTGGATTCTCCTTTGCTTTCTGCATTTTCTTATTTTGTGCAGAACCTGCCAGATGCACGTGACCTGGTCCCTCTGATCCTAGCCGCTGCCTCTCACCTTCCCATCGCCCCCCAGTCGCTGTCTGTGGCTCGCCCTGCACATCTTTGGCTGCACCTCCAGCCCACTCTCCCCACCCCACCAGCTCATTTCTGCTTTACTCATCCATTGAATTTTTATTTTTAGTCATATTTCTTACTCCAAAAAATTTTTGATTTTGTTTCTTATTTACTCTTTTTCTTCTGTGTTTTGTTTGTTTGTATTTTGAATTTTAAATGTTTTAAATGTATTTTAAATGTTTTAAAACTTAATTTGTATGCTGCACCCACTCCTTCCACTCCCTGGAAACCCTGCTGGCTGGTGCCTGGTTCTCGAGCCCATGATGGATCCTCTGGGGAGCACTGGGTGGAGAGGCAGCACAGGTTAGGGGTTCAGAGAACAGACTGGGACCAGACTTCCTGGGTCTGAAACTCACCTCTTTTCGTTTGCTGTGTGTTCTTGAGGAAGTTTCTTTTTCTCTTCATGTCTTCATTCTTTCCCATTCTGAATCCAGGGATAGGAATGATACTAACAACAATAATAATGAGAATAAGAATACCTATCATTATGGGGTATGGTGCACATGTCTATAATCCCAGCAGCTTGGGAGGCTGAGACAGGAGGATTGCAAGTTTAAAGCCAGCCTCAGCAACTGAGAGACACGCTAAGCAACTTAGTGAGACCCTGTTTCAAAACAAAACACAAAAAGGGCTGGGGATGTAGCTCAGTGGTAAAGTGCCCCTAGCTTAAATTTCCAGTAGCCAAAACAACAAACAAACAAACAAACAAAAACCTACCATTAAGAGAATGTTGTGAGGATCAAGTGGGACAGTACCTGTAAAGGATTTAAAATGGAATTTGGTGTGTGTCAATCCTTAATAAGGCTAGTCTTTTATTGACTTGGCTTCTCCCAACCCCGCACCCCCACTGGTACATGGGATTGAACCCTGGCTACATCCCTAACCCTTTTTATTTTTTATTTTGAGACAGGGTCTTGTAAGTTGCTGAGGCTGGCCTCAAACTTACCATCCTCCTGCCTCAGGCTCCTGAGTCACTGGGATTACAGGTGTGTGCCACCATGCCAGCAACATGACTAGACTTTTTCTTAGAAATCCTATATACCTTGGATTGAGAATATGTTGCTTGTAAGAGAATTTACATTTGCTTTTGCCAAGAACCTGGGAGACTATGAATCTAAGACCACTAATTTCTTGTCTTTGGTTTCCCAAACCATATAGTTGGTGTCCATTCAACTCCAAACTCAACAAAGGCGGGTGTGTGATGTGGATTCTCTGGGGAGACTCTCGTAATCATTTAGAACTTAGGAGTTGAGAACAAGCATCCCCTATCTTCTCTTTTTGTTACTTTTTTGTCTTACATAATCCTATCACCGAGGGTATGGCCTCTGTATTAGTCTGTTTTCCACTGCTATAATTAAATACTCGAGGCTGGGTATTTTATTGATAAAAGCGGTTAATTTGGCTTTAAACATTTTGGAGGTTCAAAGTCTGAACATCAGGGTGCTAGGTCTTGTTAGGACCCAGCTGGCTGTATCACATCAGGGTCGATGGCTTCATGGTAGCAATGTGTGTGAGAGGGAGCGATCACATGGTAAGACAGAAAGCCAGAGACCAGGCAGGGTCAGGCTTGCTTTTTTTTTTTTTTTTTTAAGATGGCGTGTTGCTATGTTTCCCAGGTGGGTCCTGATGTCCTGGGCCCAACTGATCCTCCTGCCTCAACCTCCCAGGTAGCTGGACCTACAGGTGCTCACCACCATGTCCAGCTCTGGCTGACTCTTTTATAACAACCCTCTCATGAGAACTAAGTAGGCCATGGGCAAACTCCTTTAATCTGTCTGAAGGCAGCGTCCCCATGACCAAGTGACCTCCTGCTATGGTCTGCCTCTTCAAGATCTCCCCAGCTCTTAACAAGGCCACACTGGGGACCAAGCTTCAGGGGAAAAGTCTCATCTGAACCACAGCAGCCTCGAGGGTCCTACACGTGTAGGGAGTCTGGTTTCTAAGGCTCTCCCTGTATGACCCAAGGTCTTGTGTCTCGTTTGTGCTGGAAGGAAACTAAGCTTCTTTGCTCCTGAGCCTGGCAAGTGTCCCCACAGGCAGCAGCTTGAATTTCAGCTTCCTCTTGCTCAGCCCTGGGCTGTCTCGCTGATCCCCTGCTCAGCTGTGCAGTTAACAGGGATCACGGTTTATTATGCAGCATTTTTAGGTGTTCTCTGGCAACAGGACTTTCAGATTATTAGAAGTGAAGCATCCAGACAGGTGTTCTGACCTACTCCAACCCATGCATCTGGGACACAACAGGCCCCAGGCCCCTTCTGCTGTACTGAACTGAAACCTGGGGCACAAGCACGCTCCATCAGGCCTTTTGAAATGCCAGGTCTACTCTCAGGCCCCACCAGCATCTCCGTGGGCCCGAGGATTCTTGGGGACTTAGACTGGGCAGTATGATTTGGAGCTGGCTTTCCAGGTGACATCAGCCTCCTCTACTGTCACATCCAGAACATCAGTTGCCAGCTATGGAGTCTTCTCCTTTTCTTCCTTCTCCTTCCTCTCCCTCCTTCCCACTCCTCCTCCTTCTGTTTATGCAAAGAATTGTGAAAAGATGAGAACCATTTTATTGCTAAGATGAAGACAGGTTGTCACCCTGATAGCTTGTCCCAGTGAGATTTGGTCAGTCCTTGGGGTGACCAGACTCGTCCCAGAAATTAGTGTTTTATTTCCCCACTAATCATTTAAATATTATTCCAACTGGAATTTTGCTTAAAATTGGTCAGTCTTGTTGGTTTGCTTCTAGAATTCCCACGCTTGGAACTTGGGGTGGTATTTCCTGTCTTCAGACCACTGGCCTCTTTCTGGTTCCCTGGACCCCCTGGTCCTGCACTGGCCTTGCTGTGAGGTGCTCAAGTTCCTTCACTTGCTTGCTCCGGAGTCGTCCAGTTCCGAAAGTGTAAATAGTGAAAGTGTCCAGGAAGTTCTTGCCCCTCTTTCTTAGGAGATTGAAATCCTCAGGATATGAAAAATCCAGTGATGAAATTTGCAGATTAAAGCTGCAGCGGTATCAGTGGATCAGCTGGTGAAGGCTGAGGATTCAGCTAGTCATAACACCAAGCCCTCCCAGTGGAGCAAGTAGGCTCCAGCCGAAGCCTCCCGACCAGCAAAGGGGAGGCAGAGGGTCCTGGGAGTGGTTTACTCCTCCCTTTCACGGGCCACAGGCTAGACACTCAAATCCCACAGCCACCCAAAGTATCAGACATTGTAGTGCTGCCTGGGTAGGGACAGTGACAGCCGCTTCTAACAAGTTTTGTAACCTGTGCAAGTTAGTTATTCATTTGACATAGTTATCAATCTTTTAAAAGTATCTTCTCTCATTTTTACTCCTTGCTATATGCAAAGTGCCCTGTCTGGTCTAGTTTTGTCACATGTAAAGCGAGGAGAAGGGTTGGGCTAAATGGCACCTTCTCTCCCTGAGTTACTGTGAGTCCAGCTTTAAAGATGTGAAATAACCAGGACTGGACACAGAGGGGCACGGTCAGCAGGAGGCCCAATTTGTCCTCATGCAGGGGCTCTGTGGAGGTGAGTAGGGCTCCTTACCGATCTCCCTGAGGCAATAACATCGGGTTCACAGAAGGCACAACTCGATCTGGGCTTAAGCTAAATGGCAAAGGTGGGAGTAGAGGCTTCAAGTTCAAGTTGGAGGTGCTGAGGAGAAAAGCACTGCGCACTTCATGGGGAATGGCCTCCGGGTCGCATCCACGGTTCAAGCCAAACAAGAAGGCACCAGGGAGGCAAGCCAGTGTGGCCACAGTCCCTGGACCAGGGCCCTCGTTCAGACGCATTTCCACGTTAAGAGTCTGGGGAAGATCTGACTGGATCTTAGACACATTTTAAATCACGTGACAACGTGTTTGACCATGGTGTGGGTCCCGTGAAAGGCTGCCCCACAGCTTGTGTTGATTTCCAGTCTGGAGCCCACATGTGTGCCCTTCCTTCTGGACTTCCGCCACCCTCCTGTGGGTAGCCACCCTGCTGCATGAATCAGCGCAATCCATGGCTCTGTCGTCATGCCCTTGTTAGCTGTGTTTGGTTTCTATCCTGCATGGGCTCAGGGACCACAAAGCCACTGACATCGCCACTGTTCTCTCAGTGTTGAGACTCGTGCCCACTTTTTTTTTTTTTGTATGAAAGTAACATTTCAATATTGGGTGCTATCCAGTGTAACTTGAGTCTATTTTCTTAGAATATACAATGGTGAAATGACCTTCCAAAGGTTTGCTCAAAATATGGAATGCTTCTCGAATTTGCGGGTCACCCTTGCACAGGGGCCATGGCAATCTTCGCTGTATGGTTCCAATTTTAGTGTCTGTGCTGCTGAGCAAGTGAGCACTCCTGCCCACTCTTCTGACTGTGAAGGTGACATGGTGATGGGTTGCCAGGACAGGAAGCCCCTCCCAGCGCAGTGTGGCTGCTTTTTTGTGAACTGGGAACGCCACCTTTGTCCTTCCCCTCTGCAGTGCTCCCTCAGCCTTCGGAGGAGCCCATAAAATTGTCACAAATGCACAGCAAGATTCTGGCACAGGAGAGACTGTAACACAAAAATATTTCTTTTAATATTTTAGCTGGGAATGCGGGCAGCTGTGAGAGGCAGATGCCAAACTCCGCGCCCAGTGACTGACAATCTGCAGCGCGTTGCCTCCGTCCCTGGGGAGAGCTGCCCGCGGGGATGTGTTTGCAGACTGCGGAACCCGCGAGGCTCCGGTGTCTCTGAGGCAGCGGTCCTTCTGGGCTTGTGGTGGTGGCTTCACTGGCTGGGAGGGACACAGGGCTGCCAGGCCTCTGCGGAGCCGTGCTGTTCTGTGCGGTGGGAGCGCTGCGCCCTGGTCCTGGTCTCTGTCCCCCGAGGCACGTTCATCCCTCTCCGCACAGCGCCTTGGCCTCCTCGGCCCTCAGTCCCCAGTGTCCCTGCGCCATGGACTGAGCTCAGCCCCAGACCTCCGTGTGGGGCGTGGACCTTCCTCGTGGCCTCTGCCCTCTCCACCTGCTGTGGTTCCACGGTGTTTCCCAGACCCCACGTGCTGGGAACTGAGTCCCCAGCTGACAGTGCTGAGGGGGGCCCTCAGGAGGCGCCAGGTGGTGGGGGCTCTGGTCTCAGGAGGGGTCCATGGTCACAGTGAGAGCTGTGTTCTACGGGGGATCTCGGCTTTCTCTTCTCCTGTTGCCTCGCGAGGCCCCGGGCCCTGTTACCGCTCAGCTCCAGAGTCTCCATCTGGGCCTTCCCAGAACCTGGCCCGCCAACTTCTATTTGAGTTTCCCGGGCTGTGCTGTCTGTCACAGCAGCAGAAGACAGACTGAGGCGCCCCCCAGCCACACAGCGTTGTCACTCCAGATGCCAGGAGTGTCTGCGTATCCTCTTCCCTCGGGGTCTCTGGGGAGCCTTCCTGTCCCCCCTTCCCTCTGGGTTTGAGTCCCTTTCCCTGGACTCCCCCTGAAGCCCCCGCTTCCTCTCCCACACCTGTCACTCTGTGTCATAGACACTTCCTCGCCCACCTTTCTCCTCGGCTGTGTTTGGGCTCCTCGAGGGCAGGAACCCGACCCCCATGTGCCCTTGACACCTAGCATGACGCACAGCAGAGGCCCAACAAATGGCTCTTGCATGAAGAAATGGACAGACAATGGATACCAGCCAAGGGCTGGCCAGACCAGGGTTGCAGACCGGGAGCGTCACCTGACAGGGAGGGTGTGACCGCAGGAGCGGTTCTGTCTGCTCCTGAACGGAATCCAGGTGCCTACTCAGGGTAGTTTCTGGAACTTTCTGGAGTGTGCGCCCTCACTCCAGAGGCTGAAGGGAGGCTCTGATCTGGAGGCCTTATGTGTGTGCTCTTAGATTTCCAGTGACCTGCCTGCATGGCCTGTGTCCCCACAAAGGGTGAGTTAATGATGCAGCCTTGGTCCCCAGGGAAGTCACTTGGAGACAGTCATGTTGGGAGTTGTTTGGTGGTGGGTGGAGAGCTGTTCTGCTGGAGGTGAGCGGGAAAGCCAGTGGATAGGGTGGAGAGCCCTGTCCTTCCAGGACTGGACAGCCCCTCCAATGACATGCTCCAGCCTTCACACCTGTGTCGGCCTCATTGGGTGTAGGCTGCCTTGGGAAGGGACAGTATTATGGGTCAAATTATATCCCCCCAAGAAGACATATTCACGTCCTAACCCAGAACTTGTGAATGTGGAGGGGGCTCTGCAGAGGTCAGCACTGGGGCTATCTCTGTGCAGCTGGTGACTGTTTTCAAGAGCAGTGGAGGGCAAAAGGGGCGGCGGCGGCGAGAAAGAGAGCTTGCTGGGGGGGCGAGTGAGACAAGACGAAACCAGAGCAGAGGTGGCGGAGGATTCGCTCCCGGAGCAGCTGCAACCAGTTCTGAGGAATGAACCCAAGACTTTGTGAATGTGAGGCAAGTGCTCTACCATTGAGCTACAACTCCAGCCACCAATGAGCCTTTCTTTATATAATTTAAGAAGGTATATTAAATTGCTGGGCATGGTAGTGCATGCCTGAAATTCCAGCTAATCTGGAGGCTGAGGCAGGAGGATTGCAAGTTTGAGGCCAGCCTGGGCAATTTAGTGAGATCCTGTCTTAAAATAAAAAGGGCTGGGGATGTAACTCAGTGATAGAGTGCTTTCCTAGCATGTAAAAGGCCCTGAGTATGAACCCCAGTATGGCAAAGAAAGAAGGGAGGGGAAAAATGCTAAACAGAACATTATGATGTTAATAGAGGAAAAAACTGTGGTAGGTTCTTTAATGTCTGTGTCACTTTTAAACCTCTCAAGATTTTTGACTTAGAATACAGAAAGAATCCATGGAGGCATGAGCTCAACAGGGCATGAGAGGAGGAGAGAGGTAGACGTTTGGGATAAACAGACCTTAGGGGGCTGGGTAGACATTGGGAGCTGGGGATGAGAGAGCTGAGCCAGAAAAGGGGAAACATGAATGGTGAATTTAGGGGAGGTTTGTGCGGAGTATTAGGATTGCCAGGGGGGTTGTGGGGTGAGGATTAGATAAAAAGGAGGTAAGGGATATATCCAGATCGGAGTTGCAACTAGGTTAAAGAGAGGTCACGAGTGAGGCTGCATTTATGCAAGACCGGTGGTAAGAAGATGGGAGCAAGAGCTGAGGTTGGGTCACGGGTAGGAGAAAATGGACGGAACAGGCCAGCGGTGGCAGCGTGGACCGAAGGCTACGGTGGGAGCCCGGTGCGGGCTGGGAGGGCAGAGGGCTCCGAAGCCGGACTGTCTCGAGGCAACCAAGATCTCTGGGATCACCGCGAGGGCTGGAGGACCTACTGCCCGTTGGCGTAACGGCCCCGCCGCCCCTGCGCTGCCCTCTTCACCCACTGACCCCTAACTCACCAAAAGGAGCAGGGAGCGGGGCTGGGGGCGCTCCTGGCCGCGGCAGCCCCTCAGCCTCGGAACCGACGCTGCGGCCTCCTGGCCGTTGACAACAGGAAGCGGCGCCCCAGCGCCTGACGCCATCTCATTGATTCGGCGCTCCGGCCCCGCCTCCAGCCCGAGGAGTCAATAGTGAGGCTCGGAGGATCAGAGGGCCGGGGCCAGGAGTTCTTCCAAGCCTGAGGGTGCGGAGCCCCATCCGCAGGTGAGTGGATCTAGATCTCTGTACACCGGCCCAAGTCGGACCGCGCTGGTAGATCCAGGCTTCTGGGTCCCTGACTCCGCTGGATCGGCATCAACTGAGCGACTTTGGGGTAGTGACTTAGCCTCACAAAGCCGACGACAGTCCACTTGAGTAGTACCAATAATACCACTCTTAATACCTACTCTTCCTTTGCCTCCCGAAGGCATCAGTCCAACCCAGTGGGTAGAGCCTGGGCTCAAATTGGAGCCTTCCTCCTGGCTTTTAAGAGCCGGGAATACACACCTATTTTGAAGGCACCTAATACCACGTGATCACCTTGAGGTTTCTCTGGGCAGTCTCATGTGTTCAACACAATCCTGAAGACCTGAAGCCCAGGGGTTCGCTTTTCCTCTTCCAGCCTTGTAGTTGTTTGTTTTCTTTCCTTGTAGAAGTGACATCGCTCTTTCAAATGAACTTAGAAGAAAAATATCAAGAGCAGCAACTGCGCCTGGAACCCTTGGAGCCAGGGACAGTTCTTTGGGCACTTCACACTTGCAAACTTCGATCAATGGGAGCCTAGGGCCTGAGCATGGACTGTGAATTATTAGGGTCAGGAGAGGTACTTGCGCGTCCTAAGAGAGTAGCACAAGGGTGACCAGGGACAGGCCAATTCTTGGAAAGAAGCTACACTGACTTTGGTTGGAGGTCTTATGCTCCCTTGGCCTCTAGGCAAGGAAGGTGGCCCTCATATCTCCACAAATCTAGGGGGCCCAGTTCCTGTTTCCATTTATAAAAACAACTGTTGGGTGTGGTCCCCCACCTTGTTAGTGGGCTGCCTGCTCAGTAATTCTCCTCCCCTCAGTTTCAGGCTAGATGGGTCACAGTGTTCATTCAATACAGTTGATATTGAGCAGGAAGATGACAAGTACGCACGTACAAACTATTCTTTTGTGTCAAACTCATTTTAAACAAGAAGGAAGGTAAGGTGTTTTCTAGGGAAACTTACCTACCTTGGCAAAAGGATAGCTGTTTCTGGTCATAATCATCACAGACAGATATTGGTGGTTTAGAAGAAGCATGTCCTGCCCCTAAATCAAGCACTTCATGTCCCTCAGTTATTCCCTTGCATTTTTGTTCAGCTGTTGAAAGGATAACTGTGTGGAATTCCTCAAAATAATCTCTTGTCTGTTTTTCAGGAGTCT
>NW_025999977.1:53338108-53346830 GCF_001458135.2 Marmota marmota marmota
TTGCTGGTAGCAGGCCCGCCCTGGCCCCTGGGGACTCAACCCCCAGTTCTTTGTTCTGCATGTCAATGTGGCCAGCTCACAAGGCCATGACGCAGGCTTGCGGTTTCCCGTTTATCTGCCTCGAGCATATGTGTCTCCCGGGAACATCTTGACCTGTTCGAGCCTCCTGATAGGGGACGGTGACGTGATGGTAACCCAAGGACGCAGTTATTACTCTTCCCTCCTCACTTTTGAGTGATTTCCCGCAGCTGTTAAAAAGCTATATAAGGGGAACAAATTGGGCAATAAAGCGCACACACGCTCCCTCCTGGATGAAAAAAAAAAAAAAAAAAAAGAGCAGTGGACTTGCCGTGAGTTTGGGATGGCAGATGGGGTCGTCCCATGTGCACTCTCTGAACCGGGCACCTCAAGCTCATCAGTGCACATTCGTTTTATTCTTGGTTTCTTTAAATGCGGTAGATTAGACCCAGGAATCAGATTGGTATGCCAGAAGGGACGAGGTCTTCACTGAATTGAGAGCCTGGCCATTGATGACTACGGGGTCATCATAGGACCCCATGGGGGCATCTGCTGGAACTCCAATTTCTAAGTCAAGCAGTGGGTGACGGGCGCAGTGAGTGAGTTGCCCCCTGCCCCAGCTGCCCTCCCCAGGCTGTGGATACGCCTGGTCCCTCCTTGAGTTGGGGCACTGGAGTCTTCTCCTGGGAACCCCTAACAGGCTGCCTGCTCCTGCCCTCCCCAGGGCTGCCTGGCCTCAGGCACTGGTCGCTGTGCTCAGGAGGGCAAGAGGCTGCTAGTGCGGCTGCGCTCACCTCTGGCAGGGCTGGTCTCCAGGGCCCGTGACTGACTGCTCACCAGTCTCCTCCCTGTGCCTCTGGGCCGTGGCAGGATGTCCTTCTTGCACACAGTGGGGAGGCAGAGGCCTCTGTCCTCACCAGTGGCAGCACTAGTCCCCTCCACACAGCTCAGCACAGGGCCAACAGCCTGGGGGACAGCAGGCCACTCGGGTCCCCATGAGGGTGCAGGACAGGTGTGCGGTGGCCCCCCCCTTTGCCCAGGTTCCTTCAGCATCTGTCTCACAGACGTGTCCCAGGACTCTGCCCCGCAGCCTTGCTTCTAGGGAGGAGCAGAGCCGAGAGCTTTAGAGAGAATCTTCTCTGGCCTTCCTTCGAGCCTCAGCAGACTCCCCTCTGGAGTGGGATTCTTAACTTCCGTGGAGCCTCTGTGAGTGGCTTGAGGCCACCGAATTCCACGTTGCGCCCGATGGCAAGTGGGAGGAGGCCTCTGTCCCTCCTGAGGTTGCTTCAGTGCCATGCTACACACGGTTGGCATCAAGACCTCCTCTCCCTGCCCCCCTCCTCTCCCTGCCCCCTCTGGGGGGAGTGGCTGGCCTCCAGGTGTGAGGCTGGCCTCCCCTGGGTGGGCCAGGCTGCTAGGGGCCAAGGTCCATCTCATCCAGCACCAGTGGCCTGGGTTTGTGGCAGAATTCGTGTCTGCAGTCGGTGGAGCTCAGCCACCCTCCCTGGTAGATTCCTGGGGCCCTGCAGGTGCCCTGGGGTCTGACTGGATGTCCACTGGTCTTGGCTTTGGGGTCACTTGACCTTCACTGAAGTGGCTTATTCTAACTCCCCAAGCCAGGCTTTCAATTGACCCCGACTATCACTAAACCCAGGGGTCCCCTCTGTGTCCTGTGAGGCCAAGCAGGGGTCACAGAGCCCCCACTTTTCTGACTATTTTGGCCCAGGAGGGGGTGGGGTGGGGTCCCAGGATTGTGGGATAGGGTTCCCTGGGTTGGGGTGGACAGCAGAGCAGGAGACCTTCTCTGGGAGTCCCCGGTAGGATCAGGGTGGGGTCTGCTCTCGACTTTCCCCAGCTCCTCCCTTTAGCCTCCTGGTGTGGAGGCCCTGGCCCTGCCTGTGCCGCCTGCCTCTGTCCCCTCCTTCCTTGCCGCCCACCTAACTGAAGACTCGAGCTCTCAGTGATTCCCCTGTTCTGAGATTCTCTCTCCTCCACATCTTCTGCTTCCGGAAGTGGGTGTCCCAAGGCCCAGCCGAGGCTCCCAGGCAGCATGGATGACTTCCGGAGCTGCTCCTGGGGCCTCCACACCCGCTGGGCCCTGCTGTCTGCTCCACTGTCAGTGGTCAGCGAGGAAGCCCTGAATGATGTAAGGTATAGGGTCACTAGGTGGCACTGACCGAAGGCTGACTCCAACCCTCTAGAAAACCCACTCTCCCAGCGCAGCCCTGGGAGGAGCCTCCTGCCAAGCCCTGAACAGCGTGAGTTTCTCGGGGCTGACCGGAGGTGAAGCTCGCCACCCTCAATGTGAACCAGTCTGAGGGTGGGTCCAGCAGGGTTCTCCTGACAGGCAGGCAAGTCGCCTGTATGTGCTGGTCGGGGACAGAGAGGCGTTCGGGAGAGCCCCGAGGGTGAGAGAGGTCACTGCAGAGGAGAGGATGGGTGGGCAGAGCCAGGCTTCTCATGTTTCCAGAATGGTGTGGCCAGGGAGTCAGACCTTGGCTGCAAGGGAGCTCTGGCCAGGGCCGTAGATGAAGAGTAGAGGAGTAGTGTGGGCAGAGGTCACGGACACTCTGAGGAAGGGGTCGTTGGGGCCCTCTGGAGTCCCCTGGCTTCTGGCTTTTGTAGCATGGATGTTTGTCCCTGGGAAGGCGCGGCACATTTTTTGAGCGGTGCTGGATGTTGCTGGAGCCAAGCAGGGTCCTCCTGTGTTTCAGAAGAGAACCTTCTGGAATTTTCCTTGAAGTCCTTCTATGAAAAGGCACAGCCCCGAGCAGGTGGAGGGAAGGACTTGGGACAGATTGCAGAGCTGGCTTCATGGGGCACTTGGCCAGCGGGTCCAGTGCTTGTCACCATTCCTGACCAAGCACTGGCCAGGAGACGATGGCGTTTGTGGGAGAGCAGCAGAGTTCGGTGAGGCAGGGATTGTGGGCCTCTGCGTGCCCTCGAACAGCAGAAAGGATGGACCAGGCTTGAGGTTGACCTCTACTGGCTCATGCGACCTGGTAACCCACTGGCTGGATACAGAGTGGGAGGGAGCCCGATAAACCTGTTTCCCGAGCTCTGAGACCTGCGACACCTGTCACTCCAACGGCCACCTGCCACCAACATTGTCCCAGCCCACTTGGCAGGGAGCTGGTGACTGCTTATGACCCTGCAGCTGGACCTCAGACATGGGGTGCAGGGTTTGAGGCCAGGCCCCCAACAGGAAGGTGACCTGTGAGACAGGAGAGAGGCGTGCTGTGAGCCGGGAAAGCCCAAAAGCACCGAGTGCCTCTCATTAGTTACCCTGTTTCCCCACACGCTCTGTTTATTTGACAAATATTTATTGAGCACCTGCTGTTTGCTGAGCTGGAAGGATAGATAAAAGTTCCTCAATGATTTCTCACGCGCTTCTCAGTCACATGAGAAATGGCTTCTCTGGGGTCCCCAGCTGGAGCCCTGGGTGGCAAGCTTGGCCATTCTCCTCGGGGAGGGGGAGGCGAGGACCCGGGCGGGGGCTCCAGCTCCCACCCTTCCCACATGCTTTCTCTTCCTGTGGGATCTGGCCTCGTGGGCTGCGGTCCCTGGGTGCTGGCTTCTGTCCTGGCCACGTACATTAAATGTAACATGATGACATAATTATGGAAATGGAGAACACCCGAGTTTACTTAACCTACTGCTCTCCTCAGACAAGCCCAGAACACACTGTAATAATTTGTCACCCGTTTTTCTGAGGTAGGACGGGCTGACTCTTAATTACAAGCCACGGCGAGAGATGAGCAAATAAATATGCATGTTAGTCTGAATGCTATAATTAGAACTACCATTTGGCTAAAGAAAAGTAGAGACGTGTTAATTCCAGGCCTCTGCTTGCATGTTAAGTCGCTGCTAGGGAACAATCTGTGTTAACACGTTAAGCCCTGATGAGGCAGGAATGTCTGGAGATTTTTTTTGTAAGCAGAGCTGAGATACACTTTCTATTCCACTAGATATTCCAATTCAGTGTTTATTTCCTGGAGTCCGAGTTAACATGATAATTAGTGTTTTTGACGTATCTGACAGCTACTCAGAAGGATGATTTTGCACGAAGTTTCCAACGGTATCTGTGTACCAGGTTGGCACCATGCGCTGGAACCGGTGGGGTGGCCGGTGGTGGGTGGACATGGAATCTACTCATGCCTTTGACAAATAATGGGACACACATGTCTGTTATTTCTGATGAAGTCAAGAAGTGCATTTTCCGCAACGTCTTCACCAATACCCTCCAACCCTATTTTTGACCTGTTCAGTTAACATTTCTGAGTGCAATTTCTTCATACACCATCTCCTTGGTCGAGTGCTGGGTAAAACTGACCAGAACAATCCAGAAACAGAGACCTACTCTCTCTCGCAGTGTCCCAGGCCAGCTGGCTGGTGGGTTCGCGAACTCTGGCTGACTGAGGGAAATTGCCAGTGAAAGTGAGGAGAACCCAGAGACCGCCATGCCTGAGCCCAGGGGCAGAGGGGCCACCCTTCACACCCATCATGGACCCAGCAGAGGGAGGGAGTCGGGTGATCCCAGGCGCCCACGGGTGTCCCTGGGAAGCTGCCCATCACCACGTGGAAGAAGCCTCCTGGAGAAGAAGGCACCTGCCGTGTGCCCTGTGTCCCAGCCGGTCCCCAGTCTTGCTCCATGGTAATGGTGACAGCTATGAGCACACACTGGGTCCTGTGCAAACTTGGACACATCTGCATTTCAGATGAACAACAGGCAATTGTTTTAGGCACTTCTGCCCTGCAAGCTGCGTGGATGGTGCTTATTGTCCATCTGATGGTCACATCTAACTGGAGGCCCTGTAATCCCACGCCCAGGTTTCTGAAATAGTAGGTGCTATGGTTCGGATGTGAGGTGTCCCCTAAAGCTCATGTGTGAGACAAGGCAGGAGGGTTCGGACGTGAAACGATTGGTTAGGAGAGCCTTAACGCAGTCGCTGAATGAACCCCTGACGGGGATGAACTGGGTGCTAACCGCAGGCAGGTGGGGCGTGGCTGCAGGCCGTGGGTCCGGGGAGCCTTGGGTTTCTATTTGGTGAGCTGAGCTGAGCTCTCTGGGTTTCCCAGCAGCCTGCTCCCAGCTGCTCCCCTCGGCCACACTCTTCACCGGCTGTCTATGGACTGACACCTCTGAAACTGTGAGCCCCCAAATAAACGTCTCCTCCTCGAATTGTTCTTGTCAGGTGTTTTGGCCGCAGCAGTGGGAAAGCTGACTGAGCCAGTGGCCTGGGTGGGGCTCGAACCTTTGTTTTTCTAGTGGGTTCCTGTGAGGTTGGGGTTGTGGCCCGAGGGCCACACTGGGAGCACAGTGAGGAAGGTGACGATCCATGGGCGGTGGGTAAAATAGGGCAGAGAAGTTAAGAAACTCGTGCAGATGATGCAGCCAGCGTTGGGGCCTGGTGGTCTGGCTCCAGAAGCGTTATTGGCCACCTTGCTAAGAACAGAGGTGCCATTGTAAGAGTAAAAGAAATTGAAGTTAAAGTGTAAAAGACCGGGCATTGTAAAGTTTCTAAGCTGCAAGGCCTGAGTTAAAAAGTAAAGGACCAGGTATTGTTAAGTTCCTATGCTACACCCAAAACCTGAAATTCCTGTAGCTGTTAGGACAATACCCAGAACTGCCCAGTAAATATTCCCCCTGACCATCTGGTTGTTTAATAACCTAGGACCCTGTGCGGCTTGGCACGTAGGCCTCGCAGGGCCTGAACCAATCAGTTTGAATGTGTACCCCGATTAGAACTGACCTATCACCCCAGCCCGGCTTGTTCCCGCCAATGAATGAACTAATCATGTCTAAGAATTGTTGTTTGATTTTCCCGCGGTGTATGATGATTTGTTAAAGGAGACTGTGATGTATGTAAAGTCCCCGCCCTCCCCAAAAAGTGTACTTAAGCACTGCTCAACCCCTGCTCGGGGCTCTGAGCCGCTCTCCCTTGTTGAGTGAGCCTGGAGCCCCAGCGCGCTGGATTGGATCCTCAATAAACCCCTTTTGCTGTTGCATGAGCCGGTCTCTTGGTGGTCTCTTCCTCCGACGTTCGCTGGACCCTTACACCATCTGAATGCGTCATTCCCCTACCCCAAGGGCATCCCCTTACTCGCATGCTCTACCCAAATGATCCTTCTAAAACACAGGTTGAATCACACACTCCCCTGCTCAAACCCTGCAGTGGTTCCATCTCCTCAGTGACATGAGACCCTGCGAGGCTCCCCCTGACCCAGGCCTGGCTTCCTCTCTGGTGCTATGTCCTTCCCACCTCCCCCTTGTCCTCATCTCAGGAAAACTGCTCTTCTTGCTGATTGTTGAGTACCCCAGGCAACTCCTGTCCCAGGGCCTTTGTACATGTTGTTCCCTCTGTTTGGGCACTCTTTCTCACACATCCCCAAGGGTCTCTCACTTCAGGTCTCTGTCACAGTGTCACTTCATCTGAGTCTTCCCCATGGCACAGCTGAGACAGCACCTTCCTTCCCCTCTCCCCCTCACTTGCATTTCTTGGCAGTTTTTACCTTCACCTGCTGACATGCTGTGGGTACCGTGTGCTTAGGTGTTCACCTGTTTGTCATTGATCCTACGTGTCTCTATCCGTGAGACGGTAAGCCCAGGAAAACAAACCGTTTGTGCATGTACCACTTGGAGCTGTGCCCACCACACCATGGACACTTGATGAACAAAAATTTGCTGAAGGCTGGTCCCAGGCTCAAGTTAGCCTCCCAGGTTCAGAGTTGATGAGACACTGTCCCCTGTCCTGTTATGCTCGAATTCGGGACCCCCAAAAGACCACCAGAGACCCAAGATCGATGTAAGCAGCAAAGAGGTGTTTATTGCGAGCTAGCTCAGTCCTCTGTGCGCACACACAGCAACTGGTGACGCTGAGAGGCCCCGAGCCCAGGGTTTGCAGCATTTTTATACATTTTTTGGAGAAGGCAGGGACTTCACATACATCATAGCATCTCTCAGCAAATCATCACACACCGCGAGAAAATCAAATAACAACTCTAAAACAGGATTAGCACATTCACTGGCGGGAACAAGTTGGGTAGGGGTGATTGGTCAGTACAAAAGGGGTATTCGTTTGAACTGATTGGTTTAAGCCAAGAGGGGTGTTCCTGCTGAACTACATGGTTTCCCAACACGTTATCAACCACCATAAACTACTGGGAGGGTCATCTGGCATCCCAGGTATTTACCTGTCTCATGCTGATTGGTGGCTGCTAGGGGGTTGCTATGGATCTCCACCTAGCCTGAGTCAGAGACACCTGGCGCAGCAGATCTCTCCTGTTATTTGTAGATAAACAACTTAGCAGGGTGGGAATGTGCCTAGGAGTGCTCTGTGAGTTTTTCCAAGGACAAAGGCCATGTCCCTTCCTTGGACAGGCTTTGCTCTGAGATAGAGGCTGGTTTTTCAGTCCCTGAGGGCTCCATCCAGCATGGGAGAGACGCATGAGAAGAGCGTTATACACATGTGTGGGGAAAACACAAAAACTTTTGTGTCTCAGGGGACAGTGTTCCTATTCAGGTCCAGCTCTGTCCAGGTCCGGCTCTGTAGCAGCGCATGTCAGTGTTCGTTCTTTTGAGTGGACAGACATTTCCATGGTGTGGCGGGACTCTAGTTTGCTTAGCTATTCGCGAGTAGTGAAAATTCGGGGGTTCTGCTTTTGGGGTGTGGAGAACAGAGCTGATGTGAACACCCAGGGAGGCTCTCAGCGGCATTAGTCAGTGTGAAAACCCGACAGCGCTGAATGTTGCCCGAGGCAGATAGAAGAGAGTGTGAGGGAAGGCTGTTTGTGTGCAGGTAGAGAAAATGGCTGCTTGTCACAGCCACTGCCAATCAAGGAAATTTTTGAGTCGGGTGGGAGAGTAATTAATCCAAAACCCATCTGTACTTTTCTTGTCCACAAAACACAATGTCTTGGGACTCCTAGGAATGGCATGAGTGATGTACACTGTCATTTCATTCTTACAAAACACAATGTCTTGGGACTCCTAGGAATGGCATGAGTGATGTACACTGTCATTTCATTCTGAGTGCTAATATTTACTTCTGCAGAACTTGGATCTGTCCTTTAAAAGGCGGACAGTGTCGCAGGAAGTCTAGGGAGGAGAGCGGGAATATTAAAGTGGTAGCAGCTGTTGAAGGGCCCAGCTTCTCAGTTCCACTCACCTGTGGTTAAATGTACCACTGCCTGCTGTCTGACCCTGGCCAATTACTTGCCGATCTTTCTGATCCTGTTTCCTCATCAGTTAAAATAAAAGTAAATTTAAAATGTATGCTGCTGATTGTTGCTGTGGGGATTCGAAGAGATGAGGGAGGGATGTGAATTATTGAGTACCATGGCAGGGACTTAGTAGGTGCCTCCCTAAACCTTGATTCCCCATCTTGCTGAGCAGGATCACAGCAAGTGCAGTTCTCTAGCAACGACTTTAAAAAGCAGGTGGAGGGCTGGGGCTGGGGCTCAGTGGTAGAGCATTGCCTAGCACAGGTGAGGCACGGGGTTCGATCCTCAGCACCACATTAAAAAAATAAAGGGACAGAGCTTCCAATCACTCCTGCAAGGTAGGCGGGCCTGCGACCCACCAGCAGAAGAGGAGCAGCTGCCTGCTGAGAGGCAGAGCCGCCCCCTCCCCCTGCGCTGGCAAGGTAGAGGGAACTGTGACCATCCACAGAGCAGGCCCAGCGGCCTGCTGAGGGGCAGAGCC
>NW_025999977.1:53352606-53369364 GCF_001458135.2 Marmota marmota marmota
TCCCACCCCTGACCCCAAAGGACCCTGCTGTGCTCTGTCTTGGGCCTTTGGTTCTGTCCCCAGAGCTGCTGTTCCCTGGGGTCTGACCCCCGAGTCCACTCTGCTGGAAAACTGCTAGCCTGGGGCTCCTGCATGGGTCGAGGCTTGTTTTAAGACCAACCCCAAGTCCTCCTGTGAGTTCTCCGTCACAGACTGGGGCGTCTCAGAGCTGCCGATGCCCTGTGCTCCCGGGGCCCCTGGGGTGCTGTGCTCGGCTGAGCTCCCACTCCCCAGCTACCTCTGTCAGCAGCCGCGCAGTTTTGGCCCCGAATGCTTTTAATTTAGCACAAGAGGTGTCTGTGTCACTGGGTGTGATGGCTGTGTCACTGGGTGTGGTGGCTGGTGTGTGCCACCTCTGTGGAAATTAAGGTAGACAGGGCTTCCGGTAAAGCCTCAGGCAAAGAGGTTTCCCTCCGCTCCCTTCTTCCGAGCCCAACACACACCAGAGGCTGGAGTTGCAGCAGCCAGGGGCCCTGGGACAACGGAGGGCAGGTGGCTGAGGTGCAGAGGACTGGGCTGCAGCGTTTCCGGGGCCAAGGAGGCACAGTGTCCCCACTCGGGGTGGGGTGCTTGTTAAAGGTGCTCTCTGTGCGTCTTTCCCACCAAGATTAAGACTCGATGTCCTGCAGGTGGCCTTCCTGGGCCTCACTGAGCCAGTCACTCCAAGGTCTGCCCTTGCAGCAGTGGGTTTAGGGATGGATCCCATCCAGTTCTTCTCCCAAAAAGTGCGAGTGACAGATGCCACTCATCAAGAGAAGTAGGGAGCCATGCCCACGTTGTGGGCAAGCAGGACAGGGAATGGCAAGCCCGGGCTCCAGGAGTGCGGAGGAGCGGACCCTGAGCCGCCTCCTTGGGCTCACTGTTACCCTGGGTGATACATCCTGCTGCTGCAGCCCGCTGAGTCACAGTTTTCAATTACTTTTAGTCAAAACTTCCTGATGTATGTTTTAGAAGAGCATGTCTTAGGGCTTGTCATAGGAATGTAAAATGAATGTATGTCAAAGATCTCACCGAATAAGGAGGGAGTCAGTAAAATGTTACAGTGGTTCCAAGGAAAATTCAAAGAGCCAGTCACATGGGCAAAGGGGTGCTGGAAAAGAATTCACAGGCGGGCGGCTAGCTCAGGGGTTCAGCTCCTGCCTAGCATGTGTGAGGTCCCGGGCTGCAGCCCAGGGCAGGCAAAAAACATGGCAAGCAGATCCCAGCTGCCTTTTCCTGGGGGAGGGAGGAAGGAAACCAATTGTCCTTCAACCTCACAGAATTAATTTGCATGTCTGTGGACAAGACTCACTTCCTTTGGTAGTGTTATCTACAATTTCCAGAACTGTGAAGTAGCTTCAAAAAAATGAAAGATGTAAAACCCATGGAATAAAATATGGATCTATCTCCAGGATTAGACAATGCCTGGTTCTCCAATCCCTGGAGACACCCAGTCATCATTTGGGCCATTTTCAAGTTTGCCATGCATCAGTCGCACCCATCATGTCTAGAAGGACCATTGCCCTTGCTCCCTCACCTCCTCGGCCTAGTCTGAATGTCCTCTCCAGCCGGGTCGAGGGGCGCTTCCTGTTCAGCGAGGGGAGAGAAGCCCCAGTTGCTTCCGAGTTCTGGCTTGGGTTTTGGTGATGGATGGATCAGCTCCCTGTCTCGTATTTTCAAGTGGTTAAAGGCTGTGATTTCCAGCCTCTTGCTTGACAGGATGCTGCGTCTGGATTTATTTTTGCAAGAATTTCCAACCTTCTGTCCACACTGTCTGTAATAAAAGTTATAAAAGACATATGTCTTTAAAATGGCTTCCCCTTGCTTTTGGCAAACTTAGCCTCTTTCTGGACCTCTCTAGAGATCATTAGCAACCCCTTCCCAGAGCCCCCAGGTGTGGGGGTCGCAGCGTAGAGGACTCAGTGACCTTGTAAGGTTCCTGGGGGCCTCTGACTCCATCGCAGGCTGCTTCTCCTCCACTGCTGGTAGCTGTTCCTCCTCCCCGTCTACATTCAGTGGACAGTTCCCCTCACAAGCCCAGCGCTCTCCCGCCTCCTGCAGGTCACAGAGATTCTCAGTCCGACATAGTCTTGCACCAGGTAAGCCTGTCACACACCTGCATACGGGGACACAGGGACCTGATCCTGCTTTCAGTTTTTGGACTGGCTATTTTCCAGGACAGAAAAAAGGTGGCCCCGAGTCTTTGTAAGAAAGGACGAGAGTTTGGTGTCCAGATCCACCAAGGGTTGGGACCTGTGTTCTGGAGAAGGCGGCGGAGCCACGGCACTGGGAACAGGGGTCCTGGTGGAGGTGAGAGGACGTTGGGGGGAGGTCAGGGTGGCCCCCTGAGCTGTCTGTCCTGCTTCGTCAGCCCCCTGCTGTGCTGCTGGGGACCGAGCCTGCACACATGCAGGTGTTTGCTGTTTTTAATATGGATTGCCTAATGAGATGACAAATCGCACCGGGCGCAGCCGTCTCTTCAATGAGGAAGCAAAGCAATTACGTGTTAAATGACATTGCTTCGGTGCCCCAAGCTGTGCGGGATTCGTGTAAATTGAATGACAGTAAAGACCGCCACGCTGGCTTTGTATACGGCCTGTCACATCCTGTGGGGAGGGAACGCCACGGTCACCAGGACCTTCTCGGCTTCAAATGTCAAAAATGACAAATGGACCCTGCTTCCCTCCTTCATAACGATCATCTGTCACCAGCTGGTGGCAAAGGAGCAGGCTGGGGCTGCTCATTTGCCTCATCTGCTGGAGAAGACACCATCAGGGTAAACCGAGCTCCCGAGGAGGCTGGGGACAGCTGGAGGCCAGGTTTGGTGAACAGCAAATCCCAGGGGATGGGCTTCTCCAGGTCTCCTGGTAACCCGGGCGCCCTCCTCGCCCACAGCTCTCCCCACGGCCCCTCTCCTCAGGGCGGATGCAAAGACCAGGAGACGATCCTGGCCGGCTGGGCTGTGAGCTGTCAGGCTGGGGGACAGGGCATGATGTAAAATATATAAAACATGATATTTGTCCTTTTAGCCATTCACAAGTGTATGATTGGCTGGCACTGAGGACATTCACAATGTGTGGAGCCCCTACACCATTTATACCCCAGCATGACCTACCCCCACGTCCCTGGCATCTATATTCTACTCTCCGTCTGTGAATCTGCCTATGCTGAGCTGAGTCACACCTCACTTAGGGTGGAACCCCATGCCCACCATGTGGGGGTGAGTGCATGGAGTGGCCCCTCCTGTGAGTGGAGTGGTGGGCATCTGTTCTACTGTTATGGCTTATTTCACTGGGTGTGATGTTTCTAAGCTCTGTGGAGTTGTCACATATGTCAAAATTCCATTCCTTTTCATGGCTGTGTGATATTCCTTTGTGTGCATTCACTGCCAGGTTGCCTTTGGAGGAACCTTGGTACCTGCTGCTTGGCTGTAGCCTCAGACCAGGGTTGAGGCCATTGTGGATGGTGCAGAGGCCAGGGCTTCCTGCTGCCCTTTACCCCAAGGACGTGGCTGCCTCCCCACTGTCTGTCCTCTCTGACCCTGTGTTCACAAACTGCAGGGCACTGGGAGGGATCACAAGGCCTGGATGACAGGGAAGAGACCAGGAGCCAGCTATTCCCTGGCTTTTGAAAAAATGCTGATAAGATGCTCACAGACCCTGAGTACAAATCTGTTTGCACTTAGACAGCTAGCCCCAGAGTGACCGTTGTGTCTGTTGCCATGGGGACAGTGGATGGCACTGCTCTGCTGATCAGAACCCGCGAGGCCCCGCAGGGCCAGGGGGAGACCCGGCATTGCCGGTGCAGGGGCCGCTCCAGGCCCTGGCCGGGCGTGGGGGGCGTGGGGTTCCACCCTGGCGAGGTGGGGCTCAGCTCAGCACCAGCTGCTAGGATCTGGTCGCCAGGCATTGACCAACGACCTCGGCCGGGACCCTCAACTTCACGGAGGAGGAAACCGAGGCCCAGCAGACCAGCGGCTGAGCCGGGCCCCTCTGCAGGCGGTTCCTGCTCGCGCTCCTCCGGGTCCCGGGGTCACCCCACCCCACGGGACAGCAACTTCTCAGCTGCCAGCAGCAGGTGCGTCTGGGGGAGGCCCCAAGGCGGGGACACAGCGGCTCCGGACGCGCTCTTGATGCTCAGTGTCACCAGCATTTGGTGGGAAGGACCTGGGTCCTGCTGAAAGGTCCCCGCTGTGGGAGGGTGGCGGCTGGGTGGCATTGCCAATCCAGCGCTAGTGCTTGATTCTTTGAAAGGAGAAAAAGGGCCAAATCCAGCACCCCTGCCTTTTTCAGTGCTGTCTGGTGGACAGCCTCCCCGGGTGAGGCCCGCAGGGCTGCCTCTTCCCCGGAAGGTCTGCGGCTCCCTGGCCGCGTTTCAGCCTGGCAGAGAAGGGGGTGAGGCCTCTGGAGCCCTTGTCACGTGGCTTGTTTACTTGGCCACCCTTCCGCATGTCCAGCCTCTGCTGTCCTGTGGAGTCACAGGCTGTCAACTAGGAAAGCCCTTGCAGGAGGGTTGCCCGCCTTCCCCTCCCTGGAGCTGTGGATGCTGAGGTTCAGAGAAGTCCAGTGACTCCGGAACTCTGGGCAGAGCGGCCTGAAGGGCTCCTGCTGCCACTGGTGAACTTCGGTCCCTTCCCTACCTGCTTCTCACCCCCCGTCCCCTTGCCCCTCTTGCTCTCCTTTCCTCCTCCCTCTTCACTCCAGCCATGTCCTCCTGTGGGTTGTACCCCGACTCCCTCCAGCCCGAGGCTCACCAGTCCCCCTGAGCGCCCACTGCAGGACATCCTCACCGTGTGTGGCCTTTTCCCAGTCTCCTCCCTCTGCCTCCTGTCCCACGCTCTCACCCCTGTTTCCTAGGATCCTCTCTCAAATAAACCACTGTCACCCCAGTGCCCGTCTCAGGGTCCACGTGGTGTCAGAATCCCAAAGTGGCCCCCAGACTCCCCTGAAATCACAGCCTGGCAACTCCCTGACCTCAGCCTCTGAGACTGCGCAGAAGCCACCCTGTCCTGCCTGGACTTGTGACCAACAAACACTGTGGGCGAGAGCGGTTTCAAGACACCACCTTTGTGACACTTCGCTATACAGAAACATAAAGCAGGTACATGGTGTTTTTGTGAAACCCAAACTGAGATGCCTTCACGCTGTTGGCCTCACCAGTCCTGGCTCAGGCACCGAGCCTTGCAGAGGACGCAGGAGAAAGGGAAACGCGGTGGGAGAAGACATCAGTCCGTCTTTTTCAGCATATAGCATATCCAGTAGACAAAGAGCTAAATAAGGATGAAAGACTAAATTACATAGTTAACAGAGTTTTAGACTTCAATTGCGAATCAAGAGGAACTAAGCATTTCTCTCCCACTGATTACAACCAGGACCTCTGGACAAAATGTACTGACAAGGTAAAACTGCAGGCAGATTGGGAAAGGGAAGCACAACTTGAAGAACGATGTATCCAGGTATCTCCATTTCTAGGATGCAGCTAAAGAACATTTTACAGCGTTATATTCCCATGTTAGAAAAGAAAATAAACAACCTAAGCTTATGCCTTAAAGAATTAGAGGATGAAGAGCAGATTAATCCAAGCAGAAAGATAGAACAAATAAAAATATCAGCATAAATCAATGAAAATGAAAATAGAAAATAGTAGAGAAAGTCAGTGAAGGCTGAAGACAATGTTTGGGAAAGATCAATAAAGACTGATAACCTTTCAGCCAAGCTGTCTCCAAGGAAAAAGGAGACAGGAGAACTTTAGTCCAGTGTGGTGATTGCAGTTAATAGCAACGTGGTTCCATACTTGAAAATTGCTAAAACATGTTTTATATGTTCTTACCACATACACAGAAGACCTGTAGGTAATGTATATGTTAATTAGTTTGGTTTGATCATTCCATAAAGTCTGCATATACCCAAACATCATGTATATGCCATAAACACAATTATTGTCAATTAAAATATTTTTAAATAAACCAATTTCTAAAATAAAAATGAAAGTAAAGACCCTATAGACATTCAACTGATAAGAGAATAGTATGAAAAACTCATGCTTATGAATTTTACAACTTATATAAAATTGGTCAGCTCTTTGAGAGACAAAATAATTTAATCAAGAAGAAATACGTAACCTATATCTAGTTGGGTGCACCAGTGCATACCTCTCATCCCAGCTACTTGGGAGGCTGAGGCAGGAGGATCTCAGAGCCAACCTCAGACCTGGACAACTTAACAAGATTGTGTCTCAAAAATACAAACTTTAAAAAGGGTTGGGGCTATAGCTCAGTGGTAAAGCACTCCTGGATTCAATCTCTAGTGCCAGAATAGACAAACAAAATTCCTATATTTACTAAAGAAGCTGAATTAATGACTAAAACTTTCTGGAACAAGAAAAGCCCAGAATCAGATAGTTTCATTGGCAAATTCTACCGAACATTTGAAGTAGAATAATATCAATTCTATACAATCTCTTGTATAAAGTTGAAAAGGAAGAGACATTTTTCATCTCTATTTGTGAGGCTGGCATTACTCTGATATCCAAACCAGACAAAGACATTAGAAGAAAAGAAAACTACAGACCAACATCCCCCATTAACCTAGGCAAAGTGCTTGACGAAATATTAGCAAATCGAATGCAGCAATTCATAAAAAGAATATCTCATCAAGGTGGTGTGGGTCTTGTCCTAGCAATTCAAGGGTGGTTCTACACGTGAATCACTTACTGTCATTTACCATACTAATAGACTACAGATGATAAATTATATGATGATCTCAAAAGATGCAGGAAAAGCACCTGATAAAATCAAGCCCCATTTGTCATAAATACTCTCAGCCAAGTAAAGAAGAAAGCTTTCCTAACATCATGCTGCTCAATGGTGAATTAGCTGAACGCTCTCTCCTGTGGTCGGGAGCAGGGCAAGGATGTACACTCTCACCACTCCCACTCCACATTTTCTGGAAATTCCAGCCCATATAATAAGGCAAGGGAAAGAAACAGAAACCATCCAGACTGAAAAGCAATAAAACCTTTTTTTTTTATTCATAGATGACATGACTGTCTATATAGACAATACCATGGAATCTATGCAAAATTTCCTAGAACTAATAAGTTTGTCAACATCACAGGATAAAAGATCATTTTGTAAAAATCACTCTTCACACATATTGGCAATAAACAATAAAAGTTGGAAACTTTTGGAAAATGACATTTATAGGAGTTCAAAAAATGAGACACTAAGGTAGAAATCTAAGGACATAGGTTCAGAATTTGTTGAAAACTATTAGAGCTGATGAAAGAAATCAAAGATGACTCAACCAAGTGGACAGATGTTATGTGTTCATGGATTAGAAGATTCACTATTGACAATATATTGACAATCTTCTCCCCACATTGATTTATACATTCAGGAAATCACAATCAAAATTTCAGTAGGACTTAAAAAATATCAACATTATATATTTGAAAAAGAAAAGAGTTGGGGAATTCACATGATCTTTTTTCAAGATTTACCTCAAAGCTCTTATAAAAAAGACTGTATGGTATTGGTGAGACAATACCTCAGAGGAAAGGAACCGTCCAGAGTAGAGCCTCACAAATGTGGAACATTCATTTTTGCCCAAACACCAAGTACAAATCCTTTCTCGTTTTCTTGTGTATATATTCTATAGCTATTTTTTGGTGGTTACGTGGGATCACATTTAACATCGTGAACACTAACATTCTATGTTGGATTTATACCCCTTTAGCCCTAACACATCCAAACTTTGCTCCTTACCTCTGTGTTCCCACTTCATTCAGTCACTCACCTCACAACACTTCATCCTTGTGTCCTGTGTGGGAAGTGGTCAGTGTCATTCCTTGGAACATGCCCTCCTCCCTGTTCTCCCGTCATCACCTGGGATGTCCACAACACGTGTGTTGGCTTGCCGGTCCTGCAGGTCTCCTATGCTGTGGCTACTTCTCTGTAGTCGTCTTCCTTCCCTGAGATTCAATAGTGCCCATTGTTCTGTCTTCAGGAATTCTTTCTCCTACCTGCTCAAATCTGCCTTCGAATCCCTCCAGTGAAATTTTCATTTCAATCATTGTACTTTCCAACTCCAGACTTTCATTTTGTTTTCTCTTCAGGTTTTTCATCTATTTTCCATTTGGTTCACCCATCATTTCCTTGACTTTCCCCACGTCGTCTTTTAGTTCCTTGAGTATCTTTGTGACAGTTGTTTTGACATCATTATCTACTTGACCTGCCATCAGGACTTTTTCAGAGAGTTTCTGTTTGTTATTACCTTTTTCTTTGAATGAGCCATGATTTTATTTCTTTGTATGCCTTGTAAATTTTTGCTGAAAATTGGACACTTGAATCTAACAATGTGGTAACTCTGGAAATTAGTTTCCCTTTTCCCTGGGCCTACTGTTGTTGGACTGCTGGCTGCCCCTGTGCCCAGGATCAGCCTGTGATGTAAAGCAGGTCTTCTTGGGTCTTGGAGCCTGTGCTTTACCTGGGAGTGTGTGTGATCTCTTTCTAATCTTCCCTGCATGAGGTTGTTTATAATGACCTAGTGTTTAGCATCTGGCTCCAAAAAGGGATAAAGGGGGGAAATAAAGAGCGGGGTGGGGAAGCAGCTCCAGCCCTTTGAGTCCCTTGGAAGTCTCCTTGGCTGGAGGAGGAGGGGCTTGCACCAATGGCAGGAGGCACAACAATACAGACACGGCCTCCCCGCCCCCCACCCCCTCAGAACCTCTGTGATCACAGTGTTCAGAAGACAGGGTCCTTTGAGCTCAACTGCTCCTGGGGTTCGTGTTCAGCTACCTGCCATGGGGTTGGGATCTGGGACAGGGACGGATAGCTGCTATTGTGCTAAGAGCTAAATTTGATCAACATGAACTGCACTTAGTGTGCAAGCCTTCCCCGGAAGTTTCCAACCTTCAGTAGACTCCAGAGCTCAGTTATGTCAGACATATTCTGCCGCAGTAATTGTTGCATGGGTGGGAGACAGATTCTCAGAGCTGCCTACTCAGCCATCTTCTCAGTTGTTTCGTCTTTAGTGTGATTATAATTTGCTGATTTAAGCATATATGATGAGTTCCAGTCCTTTGAAACTATTGATCTTATTGACACTCCAGGTATCCCATTTTGGGCCAATGGGAGTCTCTTCAAGGGGCCCCTAAGTTCCTTGGACACCACCTAGTCATCTTGGATAACTTCTGGGCCTCCAGCATGACAGGACACTGGAGGCACCCCCTCCGGTTTCCTATGCCAGACTTAAAATCAGTTATTTCTTGAGGGAGCCCTGGCTCATATTGGTTGGAATTGGTATTTATGACCACAGTTAGGTGCTGGCGTGCTTATTAGTTCTGGATTAGTCATTGTGTTCGGGTTTGTTCAGCGTCTAGAGTATCAAATTATAGACCTACATGGTTTTTGTTAAGTTCAAGGATCTCATGTCTGTATTTCCTTGTTCCACTCCAAAAATCCCAGTTTCACTGCCTTCAACGTAATTACCTACTTTCTTTATCCTACAAAGCATGCACCATAGTTTCATAATAATGGTACTAAAACTACGACCAGCAATATGAATAGCAAAAAATAGTTTCAGACCTTTATCCCCAAGGGGGGAGGGTTCTTTTGTTCAGAGGTTACATCCTCCTGGGGGTAAAACCAGAGCACTATTCTTTGAAGTCACTTGGATTAGTGGCTGTCCACGGGGAAGTCCACACCCCAGTGATGAGAGAGATTCATGTGTTTCATTTTGCTTTTGACTTCAAGGGTTGGTTTTTAAAGTTTAATGTTGCTTTAAAATGAATAAAATATTAATATCAACTCTACAAAACAGATTCAAGGATGCCTAGCTTCTCAACTTGGTCTTCTCTACTGTATTCCTTCCCTCTTCCCTTAAGTAACCTTTTAAAATACTTTATTATCTATTCTTTAGTTTAAAAATGCAGACACACACATCTCCTTCCTTTCTTAGATAATAGCAGCACACTGTGGTTTTCTTCATCTTGCCTGATCTCAATAGCATGCTCCCCCACCCGCTGGTAAGTAGTGGTCCTTTGGTTTTAGCTTTAGTTCAACAGACAGTTCCATCTTAATGTCTGAGTTGTTTCTAGTCTTCTGCTCTGCGATGATAGGTCTTATCTTTTGGGGACAGACTCCTAGAAATGGGATTGTAGGATCAAAGCATTTGTAATTTTCTTATATATCACCGAAAACCTATAACGGCAGTCAACCATTTTGCATACCCATCAGCAAAAGTATAAAAAAGCATCCCCCTCGGCCCCGTCCTTGCCAACAGAGTTGTCAAGTCTTTGCCTGCCAGCGCTGTAGGTGAGAAACAGAATCTCGGAGGAAGTTAAACTTGCATTTCTCCTATGAGCAAGTTTGAGCATCTTTTCATATTATTAAAAGTCATTTTAATTTATTTTTCTGAGACCTGGTCATTCACATTTGTAGAGTATAGGCTTTGGTTAGTGGTTTATTTATTTATTTATTTTTTTGGTCTAATTTTTAGAAGCTCTCTATATGTTTTGCCTGTGAGATGTTTTCCCAGATTGGTCATTTGCTCTTCTCATGGCTTCTGCTTTTTAATTCTTTTTTTATTTTTTATTTTTTTTAGTTTTTTTAGTTCTCGGCGGACACAACATCTTTGTTTGTATGTGGTGCTGAGGATCGAAGCCAGGCCGCACACATGCCAGGCAAGCGCGTTACCTCTTGAGCCACATCCCCAGCCCTGCTTTTTAATTCTTTGTGTGTAAAAGTGTTTATGCATTTTTAAATATAATTGAATTTGTCCTTCTTTTTCTTTGGAGTTCGAGTCATGGTGAAGCAGCTTATTTGTATTCTCAGATTTTGAGATTTACCCATGTTTTCTTCTAGTACTTAGGAGGATTTTTAGGTTTTGTGTGTATCTTCTCCATTCAGTGTCTACCTGGAGTGTGGTAGGAGAAATGGACCAATTTTACCTGCATTTTTAGAAGGTTCTGCAGCTGTACTGAAGCCGCCTATTTTGAAAGCCCATCTGCCCCCATTGCCTCGCCGTGCTGCCTTGACCTTAGTGGGGTGCGGAGGTCCCTAGTTCTTGCCGGTTCGCTGGGCCTGTCTGCTCCTTCACTAACCCATCACAAGGCCCTTCCTCTCTTCCTTCTTCTGCTTCAGAATTCCTCCAGCGACTGCTTGTTTCTTGCTTCCCGTGGGTTTCATCGCCAACTTGCTCAGCTCTGCGGGAAATCGTCTGGATGATGTTTTTTTCTGGGCTTGAACTGAATCTACCATTCATTCAAGGAGAAGTAACATCTTGATGACGTTTCCCGTTGAAGAACACGGGGAGTCTTAGTAATGGTTCAAATCTCCTGTCTTCTCCCAGGAGGGCTTTCTCCTTTGTTCCTTCCCTGGACACAGGGGAGACTAGGGATGTGCTGCTCAGATTTCCCTTCCAGGACGGCCTCTGCCGGGCTGGGAGCAGGGGTTAGCGGGTGGCCTCCGCCTACAGTCTCTTCAGGGTCCCCCTCAGCTCCTGGGACAAGGTTCTGCTGTTCTTGGGGAGGCCCTGGCTCTGGACTGAGCAAGGCCAGCATGAAGGCCTGGCCATTTCTGCCCAACCCAGAATGAACTGTGGGTCTGGGAGACCCCACGATGTTTTTCAGGTGTGAGCTGAAGTTGAATAGTGGCGATCCTTTCCTTTACCCCGCAACACATTTGGGTGTCCAGGACATCAGGGTCCTTGGAAACAAAAGAGGCTCAAGGAAAAAAAAAAAGTTAACTTTATATAAGAATGAGAGGAGAAGGCCCCAGCACAGGGGTGCAGAGCGGGGGCCTGCAGGGTGGAAAGGGCGGTGGGGTTGCTGGCCTGGGGGGCGCCTTCTGCGCAGGAGCAGATGAGGCTGGAAGGAAGGTGGTTCCTTCTACCAGAACGAACAGGCCCCCCAGGGAGGCAGCTCCGTTCTAAAGCTGTCTCAGAACAGACCGTATTCCTGTTCCAGTTTTCCTAAAGGAACTCCAGGAAAGAGGCGGATGATTGATGTCTGCAGAGTTAATGGCACCCCCACCCCCGCAAATAAACAAATAAACTAAAAACCCCAACCAACCCCCCCCAAACAAACAATGACAACAACAAAAATAACATCATCTGGGGACCATTCTGAGCACTTGATTCAGACTTTATTTTTCCCAGAGAAGATTGCGGTCTCTGGCCTCCCAAGCTCTGAGAGCCTGTGGTGCTCCTGCCTTAGGCAGCGCTGTCAATGGCTGAGGGCCTCTCTCCTCTAGTAATGGCCTATTATTGCTTCAGGAACGCTGCAGCGGCTTCGCTCTGCCAGCCCTGCCTTCTGCCTTCCCTCGTTAAGGGAGCCACCTGAGTTTCTAAGTGCCCCGCCAGACTTTTTCCAAAACGTGGCAGATGCACAGCTGCCTGGAGTCAGCCTGACCAACCGACGGCCAGAGGAGCAAGCGCAGCCTTCTGAGGGTTGGAGGGACTCCTCAGTGGGCCTCAGCAGGGGCTGCCACCAAGACCCGTGGGGCTCGGAGCATCTTCAGTCGGGCCCCAGGCTCTCCATCACCTGTGTGAAGCAGCAGGTCACCAGCCCCCTCCAGCTCGGCTCCCATCTGCTGGGGGAGAGCCAGTGTCATTGCTGTGACAGCTGAGAAGCACCCCTCCCCCCGTGGGGAAGCGGCAGCACAGTGCGCTGTGTGTGCCAATGCCCAAATTGGCATCTGTGCCCATTTATGGGGCAGTGGCCCATCCATGGTGGTCTCCAAGGTCCCTTAGGAATCATCTGGGAGACAGAAGAACAAGGCAACACAAAATCCTAACCAAGCCCTGCGCCTGCTCTGGGCTGAGCTGCCTGCAGCCAGTCAGCATTCAGACCTCGTCCCCGAGGGCGGGAAGCCCAGCCTCTGACCACCAGCAGGCCCGGTGGCCCAGCCCCCCACGCTCCGTGTAGCAAGAGTGGCCACAGTGCTGCCAGGAGGATGTCCAGAGCCTGCCAGCTCCCCATGAGCTCCATCCTGTATCACGGCAGCTTTTCAACTCGAAGCCAGCTGTGTCCCACACCAGCCTGTCCCCAGCTCCCAGTCTGCTGTCCTACCTGGTGACACTTCAGGCCCCTCTCAGCAGGGGCTCCGCTCTGGCTGCTCAGAGGCTCTCGTGCCCTCAGTGCAGGGTGACCCACACGGACAACTCCCTGGAACCCAAATTCAAATCCATCGTCACCAGGATGGGCCCTGAGCGTGCAGGGCTGGTGCCCGAGCCCAGGAGGAAGCCCGTGGCTCACCCGCCCGACTCTGCAAGGCTGCGGGCCACCTGCCCGCCGACTCGGTTCATTCTCTGACGTTGGTGGATTTAGGATTCTTGAGCTTTCTGGGGTTTCCTGTGCAAAGTGGCCTCACAATGACTGCAGGCCTGTGACTCCCGGGAGCCCCAGACCTGCCCCCTTCTCTTCTCTGACCCATAGCAGGAGGGACACCCCCTACTGCGAGACACCTTGGCACCCTCGCCTCCCACACAGCTCCGGGTCCCCCCTGGGCTCAGGTGCGCCCTGTCAGGAGGTGGAGGGGGAGAGCCTGGCCAGGCCCCGTGGCTGACTTAGGGCCATTCAGGCAGGCATTCTGGGTGCTGGGCCCTGGAGCGTGGTCCAGAACAGGCAGGGGCTTGGGGAATGGGCCTGTCTCCTTCACCAGCACCCTGGAGACGGGTGACCTGGGCCCACAGCAGTGTCCACGGCAAAGCTGGCCCTGTGGCAGAAGGAGGGGTGGCTCAGGGCATGGAGGAGTCACCACGGGGTCCTGCAGGCTCCCAGGCCATCAGCGGCAGGTGGGGCCTGTGGAGGTGGTGGAGAGGCAACAGATCTGCAGAGAGCTTCAGGGGAGTGTGGTGGGGAGGAGGAGGGAGTCCGTGCAAAGGAGCAGGGAGCAGGACAACCTGGCCATCAGAGGACGCCTGGGTCTGGCAGACAGGGCCGGGGGGTTGGCCGGGGAGCAGAGAGGTGGGCCTGAGCCTCCTGGGCATCCATGTGGGCAGGGACACGAAGGCTGTCCATGGCAGACGAAAACCCCTGTTTAAATAGGAGTGGCCCGTGTGTCCTTGGGCAGCACTCAGCGGTGCCCTCACTTGGGCAGATGCTGCTGTTTGCAATGTATATAAAGAGGATCTGAGGCTGCAGCAGAGACCAGATCCAGCTGGCGGCCCAAGTCAGAGCTGGCACACTTAATTTTTACTTGTAGCTTTGTTTGCTTGAACTACTGAATAACAAAGAAATTCAGTTGCCGCAAGAATTTTGTTTTTAAGAGCTGTATTTATTAGATGCTTTTATTGTGCTGGGAGGTTTACAAGGCTTTTCAAGCCACAGTACTGTTCCAAATAAATGAATCCAAGTCCTGCCCCAGGATATTGGGGACAAATAACACAGAAATCGTTCTTGTTCTCATTTTCATTTATGTCATCTGGGAGGCTCGTAGGAGTGCTTGTTTGTGGTCTGAGTCTGAACAGCAGAGACGCCTGGAGGGAGGGAGTTTTGAACAGGACTTTTCCACCCAACAGAACAAGATGGAATTTGAATCCATCATGATCACCTCTGCGGGACACAGCTGCGTCTTGGTGCAGCAGAAGCCCTTTGTGATGGCTGGGCGGTTGGCATTCCAACTCCTCACTTCTGGAAACTAAAAATGAAATGGTACAGAGGGACAAGAAGAGGTCTTGGAATCTAGGGGCAGGTGATTCCTTCTTCAGAACCCATCCCCCTTTCCTCTTGGCCAATTTTGTCCAGATGTCCACTCAGTCTACACAGGGCTCAGGGAGGGTCAAATCCACTCACTGAGGTCTCATTCTCCTTTTCTGTGATTGACCAATGAGAACCTCTTCTAGCCATTGTTAAGTCTGGTTGTAACGCCTAGACCTCTGCAGCCATATTGCAACCATGAGGAGAGCTAGCTTAAAGACAGGTTAACTTGATGAGTGAGTCGAAGGGGAAGGTGAAAAGAATCCAGGTCTTTGAAGATGTCATTCCATCACTGAGTTAACCATCCTAAGACCCACCTTATCTTGAAGAGTTTTACTAGGTCAGGTAACACATTTTTCTTCCTGTAACTGGCAAAATTCTCCCCATGAAGGGGAACAATGTCCTCTCTTGGGTCTTCATGCAATAGTGTTGTGGGAAGGGTGAAAGGGAGAGAGGGTGTTCCACTGTCTTGTTCTCCAGTCACAGATGTGATGCATGTGTCCCAACTTCCCCTTCCTGCCAGCAGTGGGACGTGTAGCCAGAGCCCGGGGGCCGGGTGTGTGAAGGCTGATTCTAGACTCTGCTTCTGGGGTGGAGCTGGTGAAGGGGCGCTGCTCCCTCTCTGCAGAGCAGAGACTGGCTCGCCCACCCCTGGGGCCCTCTGGCTCCCTCAGTGGGGGGTTGCCACTCCTTACCACGCATTGTCCTGGGCATTGTCCTGTGTGTACCTGGGCTGCCCGTCCCTCTGCAGCAGGCTGACGCGGTGCCTGGTGGGGGCTATGGATCTGGGCTAAGCCCTAAGGAGAAGGTTCCCTTGGAATTTCAATCTGGGTCTTTTGGGGGCTTGGGCTGGTGCTGGCCTGAGAAACTCCACAGGGCCAGGGTCGCGGGACCCTGTCATTTTGTCAAATGTTGCCACACGAATAGCGGCAGGCGTGTGCAGAGTGGTGCTCAACCACCTGCTCTTCCCACAGGCGTCCATCTGCACAAACACCATGCTGGGCCTTCGTGGGCATGCGGTACTCACCCTCCGGGCAGCGGAGGAAAGTGAGTTCCACAGGAAGGCAGGGCCCTAAGGACTGCAGAGTAGGTGTGCAGTGGACCTGGTCAAGGTGAGGGGAACGGAACGTGTGCGCAACCAAGGCTCGTTCTAGAAATGAGAACTGGGATCCGTGGCTTGTGACCTTGGCTCCACCGCGGTCATTCCCTTGCTCTCTCTCCCTCAGCCGTGCTGGCCTTTCTTCCTTAGCTGTGGCTGCTCCCTCCTCCCTGCCCTGCCCACCCAGCCTGCTGGACTCCACGGTCTTTCAGGGCTCAGACCAAGTGTCCCCCCCTCATTATTTATTGAGCACTTACTACATGCAAAGCCCAGGGCCAGAGGTTGGGAAGCCTCCGGCCTCCTCACCCAGAGCCCTGGTCCTGGTCTTGGCCTTCACAGAGTCCACCACAGCTGGCAGTCTCATGTTTGTGTGGCTGCTGGTTGGTGTCCATGCCTCAGGCTGGGACAGGTGGGCAGACGTCCTGTGCATATTCTGCACAGGGCTCTTGGCATGGAGCTCAGTGCCCAGCGCACGTTAGGGAGCCGATGAACAACTTTTCTGAAAAAGTGAATGAACTTCAGAGGGATTTGGTGGTGACCTGGTCAATCCCAGGACACGTGCTTGTCCTCCGACAGGGATTTTGGGTAAGGCAGCCCCTCCCCTGGCCTTAGATGGACAGCCCAGGACCTGAGTGCGCATCCGAGGACTTGGGCACAGATCTTGCTCTGAAAGATCAGGGATTTGTATATTTTAAATTCAAATTTGTTCCATCTTTACTCAGTATTTTGACCTTAAGAAAGCGCCTGCACAAATGTCAGGCTTTTGTTCATGGGGAGGCGGTGGGTGCTCTGCGTGGGAATGAGCCCTGGGTCCCCTGTGCTGGGGGTGAGACCCCGGGTCCCCTGTGCTGGGGGTGAGCCCCGGGTCCCCTGTGCTGGGGGTGGGCCCCGGGTCCCCTGTGTTGGGGGTGGGCCCCGGGTCCCCTGTGCTGGGGGTGGGC
>NW_025999977.1:53371697-53380483 GCF_001458135.2 Marmota marmota marmota
TGTGCTGGGGGTGGGCCCCGGGTCCCCTGTGCTGGGGGTGGGCCCTGGGTCCCCTGTGTTGGGGGTGAGCCCTGGGTCCCCTGTCTGGGGAGGAGCTGGGCTGGTTTTGTTCTGGATGGATTGTTCTGGAACCCCAGCAGGAGAAAGACAGGCACTCGGCAGAGCTGGCCCAGGAGGACTGTCTCGTCACAGGTTCCTTCCCGTCCGTGGCAGAGCTCCTCTTTGGCTGGAAGGCAGCCCCTCGGCCCCTGCACAGGGCAGTCACTGACACACTGCAGAGTTAGGATCTGGGGAAGAACCAGGATGTATTTGTTATTAAGTTGCGCTGTCCACAGACTGTGTGGCCACGGCTCATGCTGGAGACGCCTGGTTCCCTGTCACCCAGGACCACGTGGCTCCATCGTCACGCGGCTCCATCGTCCTTTCAGGACCAGGCTGTTCGGTCCTCTGACAACCCTGCCCAGGAGAACGTCCCTTCAGACCAGGAGCCATGGTGTGGCTTGTCTGAAGTGCCACTGCTCCTGTGTGGTGCAGGTGGGCTAGAATTGGAGCCTCTGGCCTCTCTCTAGGGCCTCCTTTGGAAGCTGGGCGAGCTAAGCCAAGAAGGTGGCAGGGAGGGTGGGTGTGCACCAAACAAACCTTGCAGAGTGGTTCAGTGTGCACACTGAGCTGCAGGTCCAGTGCAGCTTGCAGAAGACCAGACCTCGGGGAAGAGCCATTGAGTGGGCCCCGTGGGATGGCTGGCCCCTGAAAAACAGCGACAGCAACAACAGCATTCCCTTCTGCACCCAAACGTGAGTCAGCGGAGGAAGCAGGGCTCACTACTGGGGACCAAAGTGTTTGAGTCTCTCCTGCAAGGGCAGGGCCTTGCCTTAGATGTTCTGAACTGTGAGAGAGCATCCAGCCCTTCACTAATAACATCTCAACATCTTCTAATGGCTTTGACTCACGACTGGTTTAGGTGTTTGACTTACATATCCATTTTCCATGTGGCAAACTGGTCTATTTTCATAACACCTTGGCAAATCCCATGGTGCTTGAGCCCAATAATCACCACGCTTAGACTCACGTGTTATAAACACTGCGTCGTTGGAATGAAGTCTGCTTGTTCATTTCTTAAATATTTTGTGAATGTGGAATTGTGTTCTGCTGGCTAACATTTTACGTGGTGTGTTCGCATTGATATTCATGAATGATAATGAGTCTGCAATTTCCTTACATTTGCAGTGTTTATCAGGCTCAGGTATCCATGTGGTATTGATGGCTCTTAGTAGGAGCTAGAATGTCCAGTGCCCTTGAAAAATCTGTAGGTTAATCCTTGGGGAAAAGAAAGAAAGAGAGAATATAAAAAGAAAGCAGAAAATCCCCAAATTTCAGAATAATTGTAATTTAAAAGAGAGAAAAAAAAAGATCAGTATATCAAGGTGCAGGATTTCTGGTGCTTCTGTTCTACTCCCACTCCCTGGAGGCTGAGCGAGGCAGGCCCGGGAAACCTGCCGTCGGGCAGAAGAGGAGCCAGGGGTCTGAACCCCCACGGGAGATGTGAGGTCTGCCCTAAATCTGGACTGCATTTGGGCAGGACTCACATGGACCCCAAATAAGGGTCTTCAAATTGGGCCCAATTTGAAGAAATGATTCTCAAAATGCACAGCTTCTGGGGAGAAGAGGCGAAGAGGAGAGAGGTGTGTCTCTAGCAACTGGTGGTGTGGGGAGAGGAAGCCAAGGGGAGTTCAGGGTCCTGCAGGACGGGACAGAACCAAGGACCAGAGGACACTCGGACACTCCCCTCTGCCCACAGGAACGGACCGCGAACCCACCAAGTGAACGGACTCCACCAGGCTGAAGAACTGGGTGCCACTGAGCTCCAAACACCACACCACAGAGAGAACACCACCCCAAGACTGCAGCCTCAGGGGGACTCCTCACCAAACCCCAAAACCACATCACACACCATTGAGGAAATCCCCCTGGAGAACGGGGGGCGATACCTGGGACAGAAGCACGTGCTCCACATGCACGTGAAGATACAAAGAATCACTTAGAATCAGAAATTCAAAAAAATAAGATAAATGTAAACCAACAAACAGAATGAGGAAGAGTTGACCGAGTTCTGGAAAAAAATGGAAGAAAAAGACAAAACTGTCTCAGACGTGAAGAATACGTGACAAGTTTCCCGAGGGACAGCGACATGGGGGAGGCTGACCCAGAGCCCTGGAGAAGGGGAGGGACAGGACTTGGGCTTTCAGAGGTGGGGCAAGGCGACAGTGACCTGCGGGAAGCCCGTCTGTCCCCCTTGGGCTGGCTGGAGAGCCACGCGCTGCCCTGCGGTCAGGGCTGCAGAACCAGCTCTCTGCACGTGCGGGCAGCAGGTCCGTCCTCCCCCAGCGGGGTCTTCCCGGGGCTCCGTGCCAGCCGGGAGACCGCGGGGAAAACCCAGCAAAGAGCCCGACGGGGGGGCGCGCCCTGTCAGTGCAGGTCTCCGACAAACCCCGGAGAGGACAGGGGCCGGGGGCGGTGGGTGCATAGGCCCAGCCGAGGGGCCAGAGTGGGTGAGCCACCAAAGGCCGTCTCTCACGTCAGAACGCAGGACACACACCAGCGAGGGCCCATACTGGGGAGTCACAGAGAGTGGACAGGGAGGTCCCACGGGGCTGAGGCCCCAGTGACCCCTGCTGCTCTGCGTGGGCGTGCAGCGGGGCCACCCGCAGACCAGGGCCTCAGTCCAGCCCTGTCCCCATCCCACCTCTGCGAACGTCAGCTGTGGATGGCAGCACCCCTCTCCCAGCTTGTAAATGAAAATCCGAGTGGACAACATTGTGGGCACTTTATACTAATCATGTACTTAGTTTAATTGTCTCATTTAGTGTGATTCTTAGGAAGCCCTGGGAGCTCTCCAACCCCCAACGCAGAAGGGGGAACACGCGTGTGACCAAGTAAGTGCCTGCCCAAGGTTCTCAGGTCCTTCAAGAGCAGCGGCAGCTCCAGAATCTGGCGGGTTTGCCTGTCTACGCCTCTGCTGTCCCCTCCCACCGTGCCCCTGGCCGCCTGTCCCCCAGGAGCGGTTATGGACAAGGAGAGCCTCGGGGTGATGCTGCCTGGTGCTGGCCACGCATATCTCTCTTTGGTGGCCACTGCGCTGCCTGAGCTCACCACGCGCCCAGAGCAGGTGAGGTCCCCCCGAGGTACAGGGGAGGAAGTGAGTCCAGACCTTTGAGAGGGGCAGGGTGGAGAACAGGACTCGGGCCTCCCCGTTCAGGCCAGCTGCTTCTTACCACCACAGGCAGAGCCCCCTTGACATCTAGCTGAGGGCAGGGGCCCAGGGGACAAGGTAATGTAAAATTAAAATCAATTAAAATAACCTAAAGTAGGTTATTGATCTACCAAGCAAATCAAAACCTGAAAGTAGCTTTATCCTAAAACTTGAAATAAAGAGGGCCATCACTGGGCTGGAATGGCTCCTGAGGGTACCAGCTGGACGTATCCTGTGGCCACCCGGCTCTGGAATTTTCTTCTGCTCTTCTTTCAACATAAGGCAACCCTCCTGGTCATCTCACAGCCAAGCAGACCTGCATCTCCCAGGCCAGCACCCCGCCCACGGTGCCCTTCATCTGCCAGCAAGGAGGAATTCTCCCTGAGGTTCCCAGCTCTTGTTTTTCAAGTTAGAATTGATTTTACTTTTATTACCATTTTTACTTTTTAGTGGAAGTTCACAGCATGCATAAAACTTTAAAATACAATTTATAAAAGCTGCCAGATAAGTTGAAACAACACATTGGGCATATTATGCAACAGTGTATCCAATGTGCTCTTAGAGATATACCAAATTGGGTAGTTCCACCATGCACGTATTCAAAAGCCACTGTATCTTCCAATTAAAGGTTTTATTTTGAGGTAATTGGAGGTCTCCAAGCCATTCTGAGAGACACAGAGAGCCTGCGGCTCTTCGTCCATTTTCTACCTGTGGTGACGTCTGGCCTGATGATGGCACAGTGTCACAGCCAGGACATGAACCCTGACACAGCCCACCAGCTGATTCAGAATCTCCTTGGTGTGAGTGTGTGTCTGCCGCTGCGTAGAGCCGGTCATGTGTGCAGGTTCCCATCTCAGCCACTGTCACGAAGCACACAGTCCGTCACCACCAGGGACCCTCCTGGTGCCCTATCCCAGCCATGCCACCTCCCTCTTGCCACCCCTGGCCTCCATCCATCTGTCTTCCATTCTAGAATTTGGTCATTTCAAGAGTGTGACACAGTGGGGTCAGACAGCAGGTAAGCTTTTGGACTTGCTTTTCATCTGAGCGCTGATAGAGCCACCATCATCACTACCCCTTGATCAAGTGACTTAAACTCACAGTCCTTGGTTTCCTCCTCTATAAAATGGGGTGATAACCACCATTTACATATCATAAGACATGATCTGGAACTTGGTGTTGTGGCTGCTGGGCGACTGTGACCCTCCTTGATGCTCTGCCATGATGGGTTATGAGCCTCCTGCAGCCCTCCGCCACACACCTCCCAGAAGATGCCGGCTGTTGCAGGCTCTCGGTCATCTTTGTGGGATACGGTCAGCACTTTGTGGTATCTCGTGAAGATGGGCTGTCCTGGAAAAGACCCTCTGAACTGAGAGGCTGATTGCTATTTGCTTGTAGTGAAGAGGAGAACAGGTACTAGAGGAAGACGGCACATACAGGGGGCCAGCAATGTCACTGTAGGACCTGGGGACACAGCATCAGAGGAAAGCGTCCTAGAAACAGACCAGAGGGGGATTCTGGGAACATAACATCTCAGAGAGGAATCCTGGGAGTATCTGATGGAGAGAGGGATCCTCAAATGCCCATCAGTGATGGAGAAGTCAGGGATGCGGCGGCAGAGAGAAGAAGGCTGGGGACGTGCTGTTAGGTCTAGATCCTGGTGACTAGGGAGGCAGCTCAGTCCCCAGCCCTTGTCCAGCAGGTAGGCTCTGTGTCTGACTCCTCAGTTTCGCTCCACACCCCACCCAGACATAGGGATCCCGAGAATACACCCTTGGAGGGGTCCTGGGAATTCCTGGGACTACATCATCATTGGAGACGGAGACACTGGGTACCCCCATCAGAGAGGGATCCTGGGAACACAACATCCAAAAGAGGGATTCTGAGGATGCCCATCAGAGAGCAGCTCCCGGGAATGGCTGTGTTAGCCAGCTTTTCATTGCTGTGGCAAAATACCTGAGAAAAGCTACTTGAAGGAGGGAAGATTTATCTTGGTTCATGGTTTCAGAAGATCCAGTCTAAGTCCAGCTGACTCCATTGCTCTTGGCCTGAGGGGAGGCAGAGCATCATGGCAGAAGGGTGCGGGGAAGGACAGCTGCTCAGCTCCTGGCAGCCAGGAAGCAGAGATAGAGAGAGGGGCAGGGGACTGCTGCATTCCCAAGGGCATGCCCCCAAGGACACAGTCCTTTCACCTAGGCCCTGCCGCAGTCTGGCTGGGCACAAATGCCGCAGTCTGGCTGGGCACACAATCACGAGCCACCACACAGCTTGTAGATTCAAACAGCAACTCTTTATTCCCGAACTCACACCAGCCGTCTACAATCACGTCCTGGGGAAATCCACGTTCTCTGCCCAAATCCACCTTCTCTGCCCAAATCCACCTCCACTGGGCATCTGTCTCCAAAATATACTGTCTGAATCCCGTGAGAACTCAAGGGGAACTTAGGCAGCAGGATACGCCCTATTCCCAGCAGGAATAATCTTAAACCTTAAACCTGGAACCTAAACTGGGAACGCCCTAAACCCGATTATGTTAAACCAGGAACACCCTAATCCGCCCTGGTCCTTGAGCAAGGTCAACTACATTCAATGTCACTGCAAAATGTCAGCAACATGGGGTACGCTGGCAAGGAAATTGTCATACCTACTTGGCTAATGGCTCCCAGCAAGGCCCCATCTCCTACTCATCAAATACTGAATCAATAGGTTAACCCATTGAGGGATCAGAGCTCTCATGATTCAGTTACTTCCCCAAATCCCCACCTCTGAACATTGCAGAGTCTCTGGGGGACATTCAAGATCCAACCATAACAGGCCATCAGAGAGGGCTGTGGGGAATGGCTATCAGAGAGAGCTCCTCTTCAGAAAGCCAGCTGCCCGTCACTTCCTGCCTCTGAAGTTCTCAGTCAGAAGTTTAAGATCTTGAGATGTTTAAGGCATTAAAGGCTATAGACAGGACTGAGGGTGTAGTTCATTGGTATAGAGCTTGCCCGGCATGTATCAGGCCCTGGGTTCAATTCCCAGGACCCACTCCCCAAAAAAGCTATGGACAGTCAATGTCATTAATTCTCTAAGAAACTGAAGTATGAAAGGTTTTAATCTTATATATTTAATTAAAGTTCATATTGTCTTTTGACAGCTAGGAAAAAATGCTTTGTTATTCCTAACAATGGTAGGAATATTGCAAATCTCACTGGAGAACCTCAGAGTCACACAATAAGGACCAATACTGCTTCTTCCAGGTAACTAAGCAACTATTACAAACCCATTTGCATAGGAATATACTGCACCGTGTCTAGGCAGCTCTTAGTGCGTTTGCTCATCGTGAGGGGCAACTTCTGGCACTTTTAATGCTTTCCCCCAAAGAACCTCTCTAACCGTGCACAAGCAATTGGACCTCCCAGTTGGGATGATATAAGTGGAATTAAATCTTTTAAAATGATGTCTTGATGGCTGTTGGAATTCCTGGGCCTCTGCTGTGACTTGACAGCTGGCAATTGCTGATTTGCTTTTATGCGAATTTAACTGGATCTTTCATGACAGGATCCTGCTAAACTTAATGACTTGTGGGCTGCTCCTACAAGCTGCCCCAGGAGTGGGCTAGACAGTAGACACGGACCAGGGCGAGGGAGGTGCTGGCCTCTGACTTGCTAACTTCAGGCCCTGCTACCCCAGAGCTTTTGCATGGAAGGTGCTCAGTAAATGCATGTTGAGGAAAGCCCAGGAAAGCTGTTGGTTTTCCCAGGGAATCAGTGAACAATCACTAACAGGCCAGCATCATTCCTAGCTGCCCTGGCATCGACTCTTGGAAGGAGAATAGGTTTTGGGATGAGACCCAGCTGGGTTCAACTGTTTTCTTTAACATTTAGTAGCTGAGTGTCTTGGGGGAAATTACTTAATCTCCTTGGATGTGTCTCCTCAGGGTGCAGGAGGCCTACCTTAGGGCGCTGTGTATATTTGAAGAGTTTATACGAGTTAATGCCTGAGGCAGTGAGCCCATGGCACCTCGCATCCAAGAAACACTGACTTCCTGTTTCTTCCTCCTTTAAAGTGTTTATATCTCCGTCTTCCGCCATGTTGCTCATGCCTTCCCCACCCCACACGGTCAGCAGCATTCAGTCAGAGAAGTCTGACTCCATGCTCAACTCTGAGCCACTCTGCTGTGTGTGAGGGAGTCAGAAGTACAGCTGGTCCCCAGAGGCTGAGAAGTGGGGTGGCACTTGCCAGGCAGGAGGCCGAGGGCCAACCCCTGGATCCTGATGGCACATTGGAGGTGACCAGGAAGCATCCGTGGGCCTTCCGCTCTCCATGCACACTTCCACCCTGGCCCCTCTCCTTAGCCCGGTCTCCATCCTGGGCAGTTCTCAGGACACACACCGAGGAGCAAGCATCGCCACATTTCTTCTCCCCAGACTTACTCTCTGCACTGCGGAGTCCTGGAATACAAGTTCATCATATGCAATGAAGATGGCCTGGGTGGCAGATGGTGACGTACCAGGAACAGAACCTTCCTCATTATTCTGCTATTAACGGAATTTACCTTTAGACTTGTCATCCCCTTGAAGTGACAGAAACTTAACTTTGGTTACTTTGGGGTCTCCTCACTCTCCCCAGGTAGCACCTTGGTACCAGAGGCTTAAGCCACACCAGGTGTATTTGGGGGCCAATCACGGCTGGCTCCTGTGTCCCGTGGACACCTGCTGACTGCTCTGCCAACCCACTTGTTCTTCCTGTCTCCCCTCCCCCACAGTTCTTCTTCCTGCCTAGAAAGGTCTAGAAGCCTGGGTCGCTGCTTATTCCATGCTGTGCTGGGGCCATCCTTCCTGGCCATCACTCCACTCTGCAGGACCACTATCCCAGGCTGACCGTGGCCCAAGCACCCTGGACAGCAGGCATGGCCGTTTCCTCTGTGGGTCCTCCTGCCCCCGGGACACACATGCCGGAAGGCAGCTCAGGAATCCCCCACGTCTGCACAGGGTTTGCTCAGGCCCTGGGCTCTTGGCTTGGGCTTGGTTGTTCTTCGGGGGGTCTCCTGACTCAGAGTGAAACTGCACTTTCCGGCTCTTGCTAAAGCCAGGCCTGAATCACTTTGGGGCAAAATGTGGGCAACACAGCCACCCTCTGGCCCTGTCCTCACAACCAGGCCTCCCTGGTAACAGATGTGCTCCAAGTGCAAGTGAGGGCCTTTCTGCCGACCTCACGGGGGTGGGGTGGGGGGTCTTGGTAGCAGAGGACGAGCCCTGGTTCTCTGGGTGTGGGTTTGGAGCAGGCAGAGGGAAGCCCAGGAATGTGCCCCACAGTCCTCCATGTCCTGCAGCAGCACCCAAGAGCCTTTGCATGGTCTCTAGCCACACGCTTGTCCTCATTTTCTACTTCAAAAGGGTTTTGAAATGCCTGGGGTGAGTCTGTACCTTAAGATGGAAATATAAACCTTCCCGAGGTGACAAGGACATTTAGCTACAAGAAAGGACATACTTTGGGAGGGTGCTTTGCCCTTCCAATCAAGTTTTCCTGGTTGCTCCCTCCACCCCACCCC
>NW_025999977.1:53381159-53395778 GCF_001458135.2 Marmota marmota marmota
ACCCCCACCCGCTCTCCAAGAGGATTTGTTTGTCAGCCTGCAGGGGTTTCCTGGGAGTGACTCTGCGTGTCATCTGACGATCTCACTGTCCTCAGTACCTTCACCAGTGCTACAGGGAAAGAGAATGAGGGTGATGGCTCTCTTCCTCTTCTTACAGGGCCACCAAAGCTACTGAATGAGGGTCCCCCCCCATGACCTCGTTTGACCTGACCACCAGGCTTCACCCTGTGGATCTGGGGAGACACAGTTCAGCCCAGAGCAGTGTCCTCAGCCTCCACCCTGGGGTCAACTCTTTAGCTCTTGTGCCTTCCCCCTGAGCTGGAAGTTTCTGGATCACAAGAGGCACAGTGTCCACCATCTCCATCTGGATCTGCATCCCAGCCTGGCCTCCCCAGGTCGCCCTCAGCTCAGGTGGGGAGGGTGCAGGTGTGAGGGCTGGTGCTTGGAAGCCAAGAGGCTTAGTGTGCAGAGAAGACCCAGGGCCGCAGAGCCTGGCGCTCCGTGGTCTCCTCTGGTGGCTGAGGGCCATGTGGGAACCAAGCCTGCAGGTGAAGCTGCAGCAGGCTGAGGTTCTGGGTCTTTCCGATGACTCAAGTCTCCTCTCTGAGGAGCTTCCTTCTCTCGGACAATCAGATCCAGAGTCCACACGATGCCCAAGGCATGGGAATGTAAAACATATGGTAGGTTCGTCCACATACAGCAAGGGCGGTGGGCGGCGGCAGGGCTGTTTTATTACAGAAGCTGGTAAATTTGGAAAACATCATTTGGTCTGCTACATGTCTAATTCTCCATAATAACGAGAGCTTTGAGAGGCTCAATATATGTACATTTGGTTGGCTTAAGCCCTTGAAATTTTCTGGTGCAATTTTAACATTTCTCATTATATCCAAGTTCCCTGTCTTTAGTTTGTAAGTCAGGTAGGGAAACATTTGCTATCTGAAAGACTTTTCCATGGTCTGAAAATCAGCTCCCAGTGTTGGAAGAGGAGGCCCTCCCCTGGCCCCGTTCATGCTCGGGCTATGCAGCAGAGCTGCTGGAAGGGTCTGTGTCAATTATCTCTCCGTGGGGCTGGCGGGAGCTTGTGCAGGGTACGCTGTGGGACTGAGATAAGAAAACAATCAATTTTTCATAATTAAAAAAATTTCCTACTTAATTTTCAAATAGGAAGGAGAAGGAAGGGTTTTGTCCAGTATTTGTACAGACCCAGTCTTAAAATCTGGGCATGACATTAACTGAACTCACTTGTTCAATCACGCGATGCTTGTTTTTTAGAAAGCTGTCCGTCACGCCCTCTACTTGATGCTGGCAAGAAGGAACTCAGTCCCAGCCCTCCCAGGCTGGTCCCAAGGGCAGATGCTGACAAAGTGCAGAAGGAGAGGGAGGGGCATCACAGAGACCCATCACTGCTCTGACGAATTCCCTGGGTGACTCTCCAGAAGCAACGTTAAGACTGAGTTCTGGTTCAAAAGATGAACTGAGTGTGAGCATTTATCCTGCCGTCTTCAGTAGCGCTGTCGAAACAATATTAAGTGTAAAATTAAGTGCAAAAAAGAGGAGGCGGTGAAGGGTGACCATTAGGAGCCAAGAGATTGTCATGGATTTCAAGAAAATAGGCTGAGTTGGGAGGGCTGCCATTGGGAATGAGCCCAGAGAGGGCAGACATGGCAGCTGCTCCTTTCCTCCAAGCCTGGGGGCGGGAGGCGTGGGGCACTTGAAGGACTGGGTGCTAGCCAGGGTGTTGGCCCCAGATTAAAAGAAGAGAAAATAGAAAACTATCTACCAGGAAGGACTGGATCATGGGTATGAGTTCTGACACACCTGATAAGCATCCTGCTGCTGGTACCCAGGTGGGGCACTGCCCAACTTTCCTGCTTCCCACCCTTGAATCAGAATAAGTCTGTGAACACAAGCTCGTCCGTCTAGTACCCGGGTACCCAGAGAAACAACTAGGAAGAGCATGCGTTTCATGTCAGTGATTTATATGACTCAACCAAGACCTGTTTTTGTAGATATTAAAAAGAAAAGTCTATATCATCACGCCCCTAGAAACCAAATGGCAGAAGAGAAGGAATCAGTGGGAACAAATGCAAGGAAACAGGCACGGACAGAGACAGCCTCAGGAAAGTACCATTGAGGTCTCAGTGTGATGTCCTAAAGTACTTTCCCTATAAAAGAAGAACCAGAAACCAAGAAGAAAGAACAGGAAAGAGATGGTTGCCCTGCTGGGGAATCCAGACCATGACAGTTCTGTCTGTTTCCTCTGAGAAAATTCCCAAAGAAAATGGGCTTTTTATCAGATTATATCAATTGACCAAAACGTCGTGCCTTGGGATAGTCCAATCTTGGCAACACAGGGGTGGAAATCTGAAAATGATGACTCACATTTTTTTCTTTTTTGGTACTAGAGATTGAAGCCAGGGATACTTAACCACTGAGGCACATCCCCAGCCCTTTTTATTTTATTAGAGACCAGGTCTTGCTGAGTTGTTCAGGGCCTCATTGAATCGCTGAGGCTGGGTTTGAACTCATGATCCTCCTGCCTCAGCCTCCTGAGTCGCTAGGATTATAGGCATGAGCCGCTGAGCCTGGCTGACTCATATTTTTTACCTGACGTTTGATTGCATTGTATAAACTTACCCATTGACGCGCTCAATCCAATAGCTTTCAGTATGTTTGTGAAGATGCACAGCCAACGCAGATACTGAACATTTCCTTACACGTAAGAGGAGTCCTACCCCCAGAGGCAAACATTCTCCAGACCTCTGGTCCCAGGAGACGGCTCCCTACTGTCTGTCTCTGTGAATTTGCTTCTTCTGGACCTTTCATGTAGAAGGAGTCATATGATGTGTGACCTTTTGAGTCTGATTTCTGTCACGTAGCATGGTATTTTTCAAGGTTCCTTCAGGTTGTAGCATGAATATGTACTTCATTTCCTTTTACGGATGAACAATATTCCATTCTATGGATAGAACACATTTTGTTTATCCACTTAACCAGCTGATGGGATTTGGTTAATGCTTTTTGGCAATTACGAATAAAATTGCTATAAACATTTGTATATAAATTTTCGCACAGACTTTTTTTTCAGTTTTCTGAGGGATATTTATACACCTACAAATGGAATGGCTCTATGGTAAACGTATGGTAAATTGACATTCACATTTTTGAGGCAATGCCGAAATGTTTTCCACTGTGACTATGTCACTTTACATTCCCAGCAGCCGCCTGGGAGGGGTTCTGGTTGCCCCACACCTCCGCCAAGGCTTCCATCAATGGCCATCCCGGTGGGTACACCGAGGTGGTGGCTCTTGTGGTTTCCAAGACCGAACCTTTGGCCATCTTTTCCTGCCCTCCCCACTAGGTCAGATACTTGATGCTCTTAGCCTTCTATCCTCCAGACCAGCCAGAGGGGAGAACCTAGGCCCCTTCCAGGGCTTCCTGGGACGTGCAACACTGTTGCACATGGCCTTGGCCTTGTGGGTCCTAGAACATGGCGGAGCTTCTCAAAACCCTCCCCACCCCACGTCTCCTGGACACCTCAGCTTATCTTTTTAAGCTTTTGGGCTAGCTTCTCGTTTGTCCCACTGATATCCCTGTGGCAGGCAGTTGTTAAACAAATGCTGCTGGTTGCTTCTGAAGAACGTCCCAGGGAAGAGCTGTCCCCACCGAGTGAGCTCTGGAAGACAAGCCCTGCCAGCGCAGCCTGCTGGGGAGCTGCCAGCAGCCACACTGAGGAAACCTAGGGACGAGGCTTTGGGGAGCACCACGTCCATTCCGCCCTTTCCACGGCCGCTGGACTTCTGGTGGTCGTGGCGATTGTGAACTTTTGGTTTCCAAAGGGGAAGGGAGGGCAATAGGGAAATTCAGCACCACCCAGTTCCTGGTTCTTCCAGAGACTTTAAAAAATGTCCTTCGCACCAGCGGGGCTTTGTGTAGCTTCTGGAGTTCTAAAGGCATCGTTGGGGGCATCTTGTGCAGTGTTCTCATTGCTCCTAGGGAGAAGTGGGTCCCTACTCTGCCATTCCTGCTGGTGCCACTCTGGGGTTTCAGATTCTTGACCGCAGCAGGGCCTCGTGGTCAAGGCACTGAAGGATTTATTGTCGATCCAAGCAGATGTTTTCCTCCAAGCAACGCAGGCTGTGGGCTGGGGATGGGAATTGCCTCTCACACCACATAGGGTGGGTCTTCATCAGGGAAGCAGAGCCACAGACCCCCTGTAGTTTGTCCCTGTGATAGGACTGGTGGACCTTGGTTCACCAGCACCCCTCAATGTCTTGGGGACATTTGCAATATCCTCACAGTCTCCACAATCCAAGGATGCTCAAGTCTCTCTTATAAAAATGGTGTCACATTTGCAAAGAACCCCCACACGCCCTCCTGTACATTTAAAATAATCTCCAGATCACTTATCATACTTCATACAATATAAACACTATGTAAAGAGTTGTTACACTGTTTGGGGATAATGACAAAACAAAAAAGTTTGTAATATTCAGTACAGATAAGATTATTATTATTATTATTATTATTATTATTATTATTTTGCAGATGGCTGAATACACAGATGTGGATCCCACAGGTTTGGAGGGCTGGTGGTATTTGACTTCTGGGCTCAAAAGCAACCCAATCAGCCAATCAAGCCCAAGGTTTAAGCAAAAAGGTTTTGATTATAAGATATACCAATTTTAAAAAAACACTTGATTTCTTCTGCCCTAGAAGACATTCTATTAATGTCATTGAGTGCACAGGTGCACTAAAAGCATTTGATAAAATTTAACATCCACTTATGAGTTTTTTTTTTTAAAAGGAAAGTCAGCACACAGGAGTTATAAGAAAACTTTAATGTAATAAAAAAATCTGTTAAAAAACCAACTTCAGATATCACCTTAATGTGAGACCTTAAAATAATTCCTATTGAAACCCAGGGGAAAAGAGAAGCTGAGGGTACCCACCCCCATAGTACAATTTAATGTGGTACAAAATGTCCTAGCCACAGGAGTCAAGAACAGGAAAAGGATGTGTAGAGATTGGGGGCGGGGACAGAGAGTTTTTGTTTGTTTCTTTATTTCAGATGTTAAGAGTTGAGGCAGAGGGCTGGGGTGGTGGCTCAGAGAAAGAGTACTTGCCTATCAGGAGTGAGGCCCTGGGTTTGATCCTCAGCACCACATAAAAAAATGAAATAAATATATTGTGTCCACCTACAACTAAAAAATAAATGTTTAAAAAAAAGAGGCAGAGTATTAGAATTAATCTGACTTAAGTAAGATAATAGTTTAAATTTAAAAAATTACATTTCCATACACTTTGTGTCAGTTATAAAATGTTATTTAGAATAAAAATAGCATTTATGGCAGCAACAAAACAAAACAAACAAGAATAAACTCAGCTCCTTAGACATAATAAAGATATGCAAGATTTTTATAGAGAAAATGGTAAAACTTACTGATATTCAGGAAAACCTAGAGATACATCTGGTTTGTGGATAGAAAGACCCAATATCATGAAGGTGTTAATTCTCTTAAAAGTGATCCAAGGGTTTAATGTAATTCTAATTTTAAAACCCTAAAAGGATTTTTCTGTAAACTCAACAAGATGACTCTAAAATTTTCTGGAAGAACCTGAAAAGCCAGGGTGGTGGTGGGCAGGGGAGGGCTTATCCTTGGATCTCAACACATCTCAAATGGAGCTGGCAGTTCACGTTTTGTGTTAGCTCATGATGGAAGAGGAGAACTCCGGGACAGAGTGGAGGAGCTCCAACGATTGCCATGTGTGGGCACGTGCCTTTGACAGAGCTGTGATGGAGGAAATGGAGGAGGCATGGACCATTTGGTGGATGCTGTTGGGGTAGCTGGTTATCCACAGGGTGAACTGCAGGATCAGATTTTTCTCTTTGCAAAGTCAATCTCAAGCAGAGTATATGAATATGTAACAGTGAATCCTATGGTTAGGTACAATTATAATGCACCCAAAATATGAAAAAAAAAAAAAAAAACTCCAACAGATTCAAGTCTTAAATGTTAAAGTCAAAACTTGAAGAATAAGATATAGAAGATGATCTTCCTGGTCTCAGAGCAGAGAGGGATTACATAAATCCTAAAGGAGACTGACACATTTAGCAGCATTATTGTTTATCCAAACATGACAATGAAGTTTAAAAGATAAGTCACAAACTCTCAGAAGGTATTTTCAACATATGACTGACAAAATATGTAGAATATATAAAAATTTCTCAAAAGACAAAAGCAAATCACGTAAGAGAAAAAAAATATATAAAAGACTGTTTCCCAGAGGAAGAAGTGGGAACAGCCATTGACCCACAGAGAGATCCCACCACCCCAGCACAGGAAGCCACGGAGTCGTGAACACTGTAGGTCTCATCGACACCCCACCCACTGACGAAAACTTATTAGTGACGATGCGGACAACCCATTTATATTGCCGGCAGGGGCTAAAGATAGCATGACCCTTTTGGAAAAAAATTGACACTATTTGATCAAGTTGAAGATGCCCAGACTCAAAGATTCAGCAATTCTTCTCCAAAGACAAATCCTTATGTACATGAGCACCAGGAAATGTAGAGGAATATCCACAGGGACCTTAATGTGGCTTAAAAATATACTGGGGAAAAAAAATCAAAAGGTCACTGACAAGAGAATGAATAAATAAATTGTAGCATATTTACACAATACCACCCAAGCCATCGGCTCCAGCAGAGGTGCATGTGGCCTCATATGGGGCAGAATATGTCACTCATAGGGGAAGGAACACAGCAGATCATCACTTTTATACAATTCAAAGCCACACAAATCTAAGCGATGCATAGAACCACATCTGTAGCCAAACTGTAAAGAACAAGGAAGGACGATAACAGGATTCAGGTGAACACTTACCGCTGGGGAGGAGGCGGGGCATGGGCCGAGGTAGGCACATGGGGCACATCCCAGGGACTGACACGGTTCTTCAGCTGGGCACTCAGGTCGGGTTCTTCCTTCTATCATCCATTCAGACGCTACCTCCTGAGCTCTTTAACACTATTCCCCGTGCCTGCTCAGTGTCTCGCAGAAGGAATTAACAAATGACCTAAGTTCAGACACATCTTTGAGAAAAGACGAACACCAAGGAAAAAGGAAAGATTTTTAAAGCTTTCAGAAAGAAAAACACACAAACGTTTGCTCCTATAAACAAACAGGAATCCTGCTACAGAAACACCAGACACTAGAGATGATACAACACACCTACCATGTCACTCTCACGGGTACCAGCAGGGAATTGTGGGCCAGAATCATACATAGGCCTCTTCCTTCTGCAGGGATGCTGTGTGTGTGTGTGTGTGTGTGTGTGTGTGTGACCTGTCTCTGGTGGAAATTTAAGGCAAATTTTTCTAGTCTTGGTCAGAAATAAAATGTGGACAGCCAGTCCTCGTTTGTGTGGCTTCTCTTCTGGGCTGAGGTGGCGCATCTCAGCCCCCTGAAGGACCCCACCACACTGTAACTGCAGTGCAGGGATAGAGTCCAGGGGGGAGAAGACCAAGAAGCCAGCACAGGTCCCACCTGGCTGCACAGACCTAGCTGCAGTTGGGTTGGGGAGGTGTTAAAGCTGTCACTTTCTCTAGGGAGGCTTGTGAGTTCTCTGCCATTACCAACAGCCCTGAGGTCAGGGATCTCCTCCTGCAATTTCTTCATGAGCACATCTCAACCCTGGTGTGACCCTCAAAGTGTCCCCCGGGACATGTGTCCACCCCTCCAAGTGGTCCAAAGATGGGATGAATGGCCCTCTGCATGGGCCCAGCTGATCTGAGCACGTATCTGTCCTCCCCCGTCCCTGAGGAGCTGATGAGCACGTGTCTGTCCCCCACAGACTCTGAGGGTGAAGACGGGCCCAGGTGGTCACTCTGGCTTTGCTTCCAGAGCAGTTGAACTCTTGCCCTTTTTGTGTTCTGTGGGCCCCCTGCTCCCCCAGGTGGTGGGGACCACGCTCTGAGCTCACTCTCATTACTCTCCTCTGACGCTTTTGGACTCTCACGTGGGTCTGTATGGGTGAAGGACTGAATTATAATTTTTTATATCCTGTCTGGGAGAAAAATGTAGGCCCCTCCCCCAAGACGTCCAGATCCTGATCCCCAGAATGAATTGCAAGCTAGAATATTCTAGAAGGTGTGCATGTATCACCTTCCCTGGCAAGAAGAACTTTGAAGATGGGATTAAAGATTCTGAGGTGGGGAGATTGTCCCAGATGACCCAGGGCAGGTGGCAGCACAAATCACACATGCCCTTATGAAGGACAGAGGAGGCAAGAAGCCAGGAGAAAGAGGCCTCAAGAAGGACACAGAGGTCACAGTGTCACCATTGCTAGCCTAGAAGGTAAAAGGAGCCATGGCCAAGGAAAGCAGGTGGCTTTCCTTGGAGAAAGGACAAGGGAGCAGCCGTTCTCAGGAGCCTCCAGAGGGGACACTGCCTTGTCACGAGCCCAGGGAGGACCAGCTTGGACTCCTGGCCCCAGAACTGTAAGGCAGTGAGTCCCTACTGTTTTACGCCACTCATCTGTGGTCATCGACCTCAGCAACAGCAGGAGGTGAGTACCATGGCCTGTCCCTTCCGTTGGAACGTGGTATCTATTTTCTTTGGTACTGAGCCAAAATGTTCATTTGAAATAATTTTGAAATCAGAATTCTGTGTCCAGTCAAATTATCATGAAATTGAAGGGAAAATAGAGATCCTTTCCTACATTGGAAGTAGCAAAACTATTTACCTCCTACATTAAAAGGTGCACGCGTGAGCACATGCACACACACACACACACATACACATCTATTAAGGACACACCTGTAAAACAAAGAGGCATCCACTAAGAAGGCCTGGGCTCCAGGTGACTGTGGAATAATCGAGGTGTTCCAGGGAAGAAAGCGTCAGGATGGCAGCCTAGCAGGCGGCCTGGAAAGCAGGAAGGGAAGTAAGAGACTGAAGAAGAACAAGTTCAAGAACAAAGCGCTTCTGCTCAATGAACCCTGGCGGAGCAGCGGGAGAGCAGGGAGAGCCGCAGCTGCACTGAAGAAACATGACTTTCCCTTCAAAGAACCAAGAACCTCAGAAGAGCGCAAGCCCACAGGAAAGCGGAGGCAGGTACTGTAAATCACCTGCCCAGCCCCTTCCAGCCTTCCTGGTACATCCCAGTGCAGGGTTCTCAAGTGTGGGCCTCGGCCAGCACAGCAGGCTCACCTAACAATTGTTCGAGATGCTAATTTTCAGGGCTGTCCCCAGATCTGCCCAGGCAATTCAGGAACCACTGCCTCATTGTACGTGGGAGACAGGAAAGCAAGCCCCCCCGCCTCCCCCCACCCCCGGGTTCATCCATGGGCTCATCTGGTGACTGTCCCCTGCCAGGCAGATGCTTGCCCTCAAGATATGGCTGTGTATGTGGCGGGGTCCTGCAGGGGGCTAGCTTCTGCTGCCTGCATGGTCAGTGAGGCGTTGGTTTCTGCAGAGGGGCTGGCAGACGGCTCGGCCTCTGGCCCCCCGCTTGTGGGCATCAAGAAGATGGGCACAGGCCATCTGTGTTGTTGGCAGACTGTGCGTGAGACAGTGAGAAAGTGGGGCCCACAGAGGGGGGACAGTGGCTTGTGATCCTGGATGGGCAAGAGGCAGCGGGACCCTGAGACCAAGAGTTGGGCTAGTTCTCCTCTTCCTGGTCAGCCCCTGCTCATGGGGACAGCTTCCTGGGTGACCTGTCCTCAGGGTGTGATTCTGAGAGTCATTTCTGGAATCAGGGCCTCCAGCCTTCCAGCAACACTGCAAACCATCATTCCAGGACCCAGCTTTCCCTTTGCCTAAACTAGACAGAGTGGCTTCTGCTCTCCGGGACTGAACCTCAAGGAGAAAATGATCCTGGCTCAATCAGTTGTGACCTGAGGCAAGACGTGGCACTGGACACAGATCAAGTGTACGAAAAGAGAATCCGTGGACCTGCATGCAAGGAAAGTCCCTCAGGAATGTCCTTGGGGCGCCCAGCTCTCCTGGGTAAGTCACACACACAGGTCCTCATTCCCAAGTGTCAGTTCTCCATGCTTCGCTTTATTAATCGCAGGCAGTGGACGTGACTCTCCTCGTTCTTCTATAATTAGATGCATTAGGAGAGAAAATAAAGGGGGATTTTATGACCCAGTTTGTGTGATAGTCCAGAAAGCAGGGCTGAGGGACAGCAGGAAGTGCAGTGGAGGGTGGGCTACCTGAGGACACAAACTGCACAGGACAACATGACATGGTAACACCAAGACACGGCTCTGGGTCTCCAGCTTCTCAGGCATGGATGATACACAAGCCCCTGTGGTTGGCTGTGTGGCTGGTTAATAATTTTAAGCATCATATTCAACTCACTTAAGCTTCCCTGATTCCTTTGCAGAAGACACTGATGGAGACCACACAAGGTGGCAGTGACCTTGAAGTGTGGGATGGGGAGGACCCCAAGCGGGGACCTCCGGGGGAAGCTCCCAGTAACACGGATTTGTGTTTGCTCCTGGGTGACACACACCACAATAACTTACAGAAACAGGTGTTTGTATAATGACCATATGAAGCCTATTGGCTTTAGATTAGGTTACTAGTTCAGGATTTACGTAACAAGAGCCACAGGTAAGAAGCAAATTTTATATTCTAAGATCTGACCAAAGTAACGAAAGAGAGGGAGGCTGGGGAGATGGAGGACGGGGTGCAGGTTGGTGGGGAGAATTATTTCCTTCATCTTTCATTATAAGCAGTTAAGAAATGTTGCCTACAGTTAGTTGAAGGGGCCAGAGACAGAGGTTTCTGTATGTTTTCAAAGATATTAAATTAACTAAACTCAAACTATTGTAATCTAAATAATCTGGAAGGGAGATGGGAAAGCAGATGGCATGAGCGGATGTTTCATCTTCAGAGTGGGGAGTCCAGTGGGGGTCCACAGCTGGTGGGGGGGAGAAGTGGGAGACATGGGAATTTTAAAACAGCACCCTTGTTTAATTTTTTAAAACCACGTGTGAATACGCCCGCCCTCCTCTCTTCTGCCTCTCTCTCCTCTCCCCGCCCCTTCTAGCCCTCCCTCTCACATATCCAAACACCCTGTGGATATGAAAAAATAAAAAGCAGCTGGTCTCTTTCAAAATCTGGCCTCTCAAAATGCAAAGATGTGTGAACAGAGCGGCAGAGAAGGAAAACGCAGCACACCAGGTGTTCAGGCCAAGGGCCCTTCAGATGGATCTGTGATCCCAAAGGAGACGTCCCTCATGTCCCTTACTGACGACTCACGGAAAAGTCTGGGGCCGGGAGTGTTTTCTGTTTCTGCGGCTGAGTGTTCTGTTGTTCTGTGGGCATTGCCACCTGTCCGAGGGCAGTGTCCCTGCTTTGGCCGCTCCCTGCCCACTTCTGTTTGTAGTCCCCGTGGTCTGTTCTGGAACCTTGCTCTCTGAAGCCAGCTCACGGGGCAAAGGAGGTGCAGAACCAAAGAACCTGCAGCTGCTGGTAGGGAAGATGTTCTCTCTGGTCCACTCTGGTGGGTTGTACAGGCTGTTCACAGGTCTCGCTCCGTGTGCCCAGGACCCCTGTGAGTGTCTAGGGAGGCCAGAGGCTCCGGGCAGGCCTGGGAAGGAGGGAGGCGGAACTCCTCCGTCCAAGGCCTGAACTCCTCACAAGGACCCCTGCTGGGGTGAAGGGAGGCAGAAGGCCTGACTTCTGCTCCAGAGACCAGAGCATCCCAGGGAGCATTGCCCGGCAGGGACAGCTGGAGGCAGAAGGCCAGTGTGCACACAGTCCCGATGACCTGGCAGGCAGCCAGGAAGCCAGCAGGAGTCGCTGTGGCTTTAACAGAGGGGAGTGACTCTCCTGATCTGTGAGCATGGCTGAGGCCCACCTGGCCTCCTCCAGGACCCTGTGAGCTGTCCTCTGAATGGTGCAGCTCTGCCTGCAGTGCCTGCTCTGGGACCAAGTGCCATCATGGCCAGGGTCATCCCCACCCCCCCATCCCTGTGGATAGTGACCCAGGTGTCATGTGGTCGGCAGGACAAACCCAGGGCTGGGGGCTAGTCCTGCCACCCGGGTTCTTTGCTCTGCCAGCCGAAGGCTTTCAGAAGTTAAATTCAAAGTTGCTGGAGGTTTTGAGTCACTTTTTTTTCTTTTTTCAATAGCGCCTCTTGAGTGAAAATCAGGCGGCTGTGTGGGCGGCCGTTAAGGGTGCCTCCTTTCCACATCGAGAGCTACCCACACAGCAGATTTTAGTGGCACTGAAGTGGAACCTGATTTTGCCTCTCAGCTGCTATATTAAAATAAAATGCCCTTAAGCTGATTATAAAGATACCAATTTAGATGTATGGATACCATTTCCCTGAGGGAAGGAACATCTTCATTGATTCTGAGACCTCATGTCACCTCATGCGCCTGGGTGGGTGCATGTCACTCCATCTTCTAGCACCTTCTAGCAGAGATATGGCCCCATAAGGAGGGGTGGCCATGGAAGGAGCTCTAGACTGCCGACCTGCTGTGTGATTTCAGTGCCTCTGTCCCCACGGGGACATTCACTCTGCTTGTCCCCCTAACCACATCCCCGGGAAGCCTGGATGGGCTGTGAGGGCCCTCTTTCCCCCTGAGCTGCCCTCCATTTGTCACGTCCCCACCCTCGTGGTGATATGGACATGGGAGAGCCAACCAGTGCTCTTACATTTGCCCCTGGCCCCAATTTTATTTTGTTGTTCATTTGGAAGAATTTCACATGTCACTTCCCCTCATTCAACCTGTTACCATCTCTCTCTCTCTCTCTCTCTCTCTCTCTCCATCTCTCAGCACAAATTAAGCTTATTTTATGTAACTTCACATTCTGAATTTTCTTTGATAGAAAATAATTTTATAGGGAATAAAAGCATGCTAATACAAACTGATAATTATGGACACTTTTGAAAGCAATTCCATTTCCATATGCAAACATAAAACCTTATTCCATTATGATGAATACAGTGTTGCAACAGCCTCTGAACCTACCCCCTCCTCCTCATTTCTCCTTCCAGGGAATGGCCTGAGCACTGGCTGGCAGCAGCCGTGAGCGTGCGGCCCCCTTGTAACAGGACACACTTTAGACTCTCCAGCTTGGCGTCCAGGACTGTCCATCCCACCTGCAAAAGGAAGCTTTTGCAGCCTCCTCCAGGCAGGCAAAGGGTGCTCCCCACCTTCACCCTGGGGCCACCCTGCACAGCCTCCCTGTAACCCCTCCTGTCACCCTGGCAGCTCTGGCCGTCGCTCTCCATCAAGCTTCCTGACAACCACAGGTGACACAGATCCATTGCCGTGTCCCTCCCAGGACCATGAGTTCACAAGTTACTGGACGGAAGGCGTGCTTTTTGAGAGGAGTGTCCTCTCTTTTCTGCTGTCCTTCTAGATTCGGCTCACCACGGGCCACATCCCCTGGTGGACAATTCATGAGAACCCCTTGGGGACAACTTTGGCAGGACCTGGGGGCCAGCTTGGAGTCCTTTTCTCTCTAGAACTGAGGTCAACTCAAGGCCCTCCACCTGCCTCTAACAGAAGACCACCCACGCCCTGCTCCCTGGAGGGTTCTGTTCTCTGTGGAGTGGCCTGAGCCTGCTGAGGTGGCCTGGGATGACGTTCCCTGAGGTTCCCTGCTTCCTCCTCCACCAGCCCATGCCAGATCAGTTCTCCCAGATGGCAAGCTCTTTTCTCCAGGAGGGGAGACCAAGGCCAGGGGGCGGGGATGACAGGGTTGGTGCTTGGTGGCTGCCATGCTGGTGACCTGGCTGCCCCTTGCACCGCCTCCAGACGTCCTTCAGCAGGGGGCTCTGACCCGTTTCTGTCACCCTAGCTCCTCTCCCACCTAGCAGCCAGGCATGGCAGGCTGGGGTGGTGGCTCTGGTCCATGGTTAGGAGAAATGTGAGCCTCAAGTTCCAGCTAGAGTTCCTCCCCAGGGGACATGGTGGCTGGGATGCTCAATAGGTAGCCCCAGCAGTTGGCACTCCTTGCCAAGGGCAGCCACGTGGTTCTGGGAGGCACCAGGGCCTGTCTCATTTTGAGAAAAGGCTGCGCATCCCTTTGGCACTGGGCTGGCCCCTCTCGGATCAGCAGGTCCCAGTGGTATCAGGCAAGCAGCCTGGGCTCTTTCGGGCCTTGCCTGGCCTGGCTGCCTGCCCAGAGAAATACCACCATCTTTGATGGCTTCTCTTCTCCTTACCTGGTGAAATGCTCCCGTCTCTGATGTGCCTTCTGTTTAATTTCCAGGGGCTTCCTTCTCCCCCTGATGATCAGAAGCCACAGCCTGCTGACTGGTTCTGCAGTGTGTCTGCTTCTCTGCTGGTCTGGGGGCTGGAGCACCACTGATCCACCTGTATCCCAAGGCCCTGCCTGACTCAGAGCCTGGTACATGTCCATGGAAGGAGTGAATGAGGAGTGAATGCCGAGAAACCCAGGAGGACATTTTTGAAGAAAATAAAAACAGGTGACCATGAAGGAGGGACTCTGGCCAAGCCCAAGCAGACTAGGAAAAGGGAGAAGAGAGCAGGAGGAGGGGAGCTGGGGCAGGGGAGCAGGAGGAGGGAGGCAGGGGGAGGGAGCGGAGGGGAGGGAGGCGTGGCAGGGAGGAGGGAGGAGGAG
>NW_025999977.1:53396300-53398403 GCF_001458135.2 Marmota marmota marmota
GGGGAGGGGAGCAGGGGGAGGAGAACAGGGGGAGGGGAGCAGGGGCAGGGGAGCAGGGCAGCACAGGAGGACCCTTCCCAGCTGGACTCCGCAGTCCTCCTTGGCTGCCTGCTCCTCCTCTGGGTGCTTTCCCAGGTGGGGGGCAGAGGAGCTGATTGAGCCCCGGCAGAACCATCCCCAGGCCCATCTCAGGGCAGACTTCAAGGTCTGCACTTGATGCGAACTGAGATTGTCACATGCAGGAGTGTGATGCTCCCTGGGAAGAGAGAGAGGTCATCCTCCCCCAAACCAAGGATGGGCTCTTTGAGAAGCACTGTAAATACTGGGGTGACTGCGTGTGGCTCCCTGTGGGCACCCACTTGGACAGTGGCCAGCTGGGCTGACCTACGGCTGGGAGTAGAAGAGAGAAGCAGAGAGAATGCAGGCTGTGGTGGTGACAGCCTGAATCCCCATGGCTGGCAAGGACGCTTGCGCCCTTGGGAGGGGAAGGTGGCTCAGCTGGGGGGCCTTCCTGGTCAGAGATCCCACTGTGAGCAGAAGAGGCAGAGCCGGAACCATGGGGCCATGAGGGAGGGAGGGCTCAGCAAGACCTTCACGGGGATCAAGGTAGATGAGGTCCACCATCTGGACCTCAGCAGCACAGAGGGTATTGCTGGGCATTGGGGGTGGGCCTGAAAAGTCACAGGTCCTCACATGAGGGGACAAACCTTTCTGCCCCAGGGAGGCGAGAGGGGTCAATACTGGAGGAAGCCTAAGGGATCGGATGGATGTCCACCTTTTCTCTCTACCAGATGCTGGATCACACCTGGGTGGGGCAGAGCAGAAGAAAACTGCCTGGCCAAGTTCCAGATGGACAGGACAGGCTTCTGAGTGGACTTTCTCACCATGGGGAGTGGCTCCAAGAGGCTGGGACTTGGACCAGAAGTTGTTAGGGGAGATGCTGCTTGCGAGGAAGGGGGTTTGACCAGCAGAGGACACAGGAACCCCTCCGTGCTCCTCCTCTCTCGATCTGTGCACTGCTGCACTGCACGGTGCAGTTGGAAGCGCCTGGGTCCGTCACACTGCGGGCCTTCCGCAGGCTCTCCTCTAACCTCTCCAAGATGCTGTGGGCCCATCTTACAGCGAGTGAGGTCAAGACAGGACAGAACCTTGGTCGGGGCTGCCCAGCAGGCAAACGACAAAGCAGAGAACTGAACACAGAGCTGTCAGGCTCAAAGCCTGCCCCTCAGGGACTCGGGCTCACTGAGCATCTGCTACGTGCTGTGCTTTCTGGAGTCCCGTCTCTTATATTACCAGGGAAGACTCTGAGTCTCAGTTATCAGCTCAAGAGCACGTGTGAGGCTGGAGTTGGCTCCCCAGTTGGTCCAGCTCCACCCAGGGCTCTCCCAGTGTCCACCCAGAGACCTGCAGGGTTCCTGGAGAAGTTCCCAGGGGGGAAGGCTGGGGGAATCCTAATGGAATGAGGTCCCTGTGGCGTTGGACCTGAGCTGAAATGCAGTCCTCGGACTGAACTGTCCTCCGATTTTGGAAACTGCTTCCTCAACCCCAGGTCCCTGTGTTTGGTGTGAAACCACAGGGTGCCTGGAGTGTGGACAGAGAGCCTGGGTCCCACCACACAGTGCCCCCCCGCCCCAGTGCTGGACAACGAGTTGTTTCTTCCAGCATTTTCCTGTCTTACGGGGAAGGGTTTGGGCAGCATGGCTAAAAGATGCAGCATTCAGTCCCAGGAGCACCATGTTAGAGTCCTTTAAAACAAATGTTGAGACCCTCTGCTTTTGAAAGCACACTCCTCTGAGTCCCATCTCTAGCTGGCAGGGGCTGGGGGGTGCTGGGTGGGGCTGAGCAGGGTGGGGAGGGGATGGGGGCCATTTCCCTGGGCCGCTGGAGGGTGATCATGGAGACCACTTGTACGGGCTTTAATTACAAATCTTCTGGCAGAAAACTTAGCTTTTCAAAGTGGGAATCATGCCAGCAAACAGATATTTGCTTCAAAGTGCTGAATTCCCAGTATTCGTTTTTGGTGGTTCTTGGAGTATCCCTCGGTTCTCCGCATCAGGCTGTGGGTAGTTTTGCCCTTTGGTTCCTGGTCTCACCTTCCCCCTG
>NW_025999977.1:53398416-53432466 GCF_001458135.2 Marmota marmota marmota
GGGGGGGGGGTTCATTCTCCTGTCTACAGAGCCGGGCAGGGGCGGGGCCTGGAGCTGTGTGAAGGCAGGAGGCTCAGGGGCCAATCCCAAGCTCACGGAGCCACAAGTTCTGAGTCTTATCCTCCCTGTTCCAGTCTGAGTCTTCGCTTTCTGTTGGGCATACTTTGGGATGCTGCTTATTTTATTCTCTCTCAGATGAAAAAACAAAACCCACCTCCTTCCCTGTCCACCTTTTGCCTTGCGGGTCCCTTCCAGGGGCTGCGGGTGTTGGGCTTCTCCCTCACCCTCCTGAGTGGCACGTCCCTCCCCGTAGCCTGGTCATTCACATGGTTCTCATTATTTCTCTGTGCCTCTAGGCACCTCTGAGGTGTGTTCTCCTGAGGGTTCTCCTTGTTGGCTTCCTCCTGCTTTCTTTCACCCAGAACATGTTGAGATGTTCCCAAGAAAACACTGAAATTGACTGTATATGAAAGGGTGGGTTCGAGGTTCCTTTCTTGACAAAGGTCTTAGCAGTATCTCCGTCTCTCTTCCAACCAGGTGTCTGTCTGCGTGGATGGTGGGGAGGGGGCCCAGCTTTGAGCCCCAAAGTGCTTTAAATAGAGATAAAACCCGGGAGGCCATGGGGAAGATCCTCCTCTCAGACACTGGGGAGACACAGCCTTGGAAACAGGAGACACCTTGCTTTGAACCCCTAATGGGTGTTTTGGCTTCTTTTCTTTTTAAAAGATCATGTATTTCATTCCAGACTTGAAGACATATGTTTCCATGTTGAACCCAGAACTGTTCATGGAGCGCCATCTTCGCTTCTTCTAGATGGACGGTGCCATTTGTTGATTCGCCTGTCTTTTCCCCATTGATTTGAAATATCATCTTTACCAGATGCTAAATATGTAACCTATAGATCTGTTCCTGGATTCTCTGTTCTGTTCCATTGATTTTCTACTCTGTGTTAGCACCATGTGTCTTAATCACCATTGGAAAGCTGGGGCTTCTGAGCCAGAATATTCATGGACACTAGTATTCAGCATTTTTTTTTTTTACAGGAATAAAAGGGTAGTTGCAGAATCCGTTGTTCCCACAAGCCATCTGGCATTCCCCAATACTTGGAAAAATGGTGGAAAACAGTCAGTTAGACTTCTATTTGATCATTTAAGAAATCTTAATGATTTCCTAATCAGACTGTCTCTAAGTCTTTGTGCTGAGAAGTAGAATTCCAAATGTTTAATTCATGAGGTGTTTGCTCCATGGAGACCAGTTTATTTTCAGGTCTGGGAAAACAAACCAAACTTGGGCAAATTTTCTGTTATTTCTTGGTTCTGGCATAGAGTTTACACACACTCTGTGCTGTGCAGCTCTGAATTTACGGGTGAAGTTTGCATGTTCTTCCATCCTGGCCCTGAAGCCCCCCCTAGGATGTGGAACTGGTACCTTATAGCCACAAGGTTCAGTTGTCATGGGTTCCCGGGTTGGAGAGGGGCCAGTCCCGCAACATCAGCTGCCACCTGAATGGCTCAGCTTTCTCGGTGCCTGGGAGCCAAGTCTCCCACCCAGATTCATCCTAAAGTGCGTCAGCAGCCCTACAATGCTGCAGAGCAAGCAGAGTTTGGGGTTCTTTCAGGAGAGGGGTGTACTTCTCAGCACCTGGTTTGCCCTTGGTCCGAGAAGCTCTTCTGTGTTTTCTGATTGAATTCTTGGGCCCCAGGGTGGGTGGGCAGTCCCATGAGGAAACAGGCCGAGAGAACTTCCCTCTCTTGCCCAGTTGACACCATCAAAAGTGATGGACCAGGGACCAGGGCCACACCCTGCTGGGACTCCTGCCCCCCTGGCCACTGGGAGAGTTGATCCTGGCTCCAGGCCCAGGTGCCCCAAGCAGACTATGACCATAACGTACTGGAACTTCAACCAAGGCCAAGGCCAGTGCTTGGTCTTCTTCCTGACATTTTTTATGTTGAAGTAGGGAAATAGCCTTGGATCTTAGGCACAATTATGTATCGGACATCCCAGATTCGGGAATTCCTTTCTCTCCTTTTCCCTCTCCTTCCCTGCAAGACACAGTGATGATGTGGCATTTCTGCCCTCCATGGGCCCATGGGGCAGTGACAGGCACGAATAACAGCGGCTGACTGTTCCCGGCTGTGCCAAGCGCCTATATGTGCATTTCATGAATCCTTCACAACAATCCCATGAAATTGGTTCTATTATTATCAGGCCTAATTTGGGTGTGGGATAACTTGCACACACAGGGAGAAAGGAACTGAATGCTGGTGGTGTGACCAGGAAGGCCATGCTCCCTACAGCCTGCCTGTGGCCTGTCACATAAGGACAAGGGGAAGGCACATCTGAGGCTGCCTTGGAGTCAGGAGGTTCCATCTAGAAGACAAGGAGCAAGGTCTCAGGCTGCTGAGCCAGGGAAGGCTGTCCTGGCAGAGCAGGCAGGGAGGGGAGTGTGGGTGTGTTCATGAAGTGAGGGACGTCATGGTGGCCACTCATCTTCAAGGTTTATTGTCCCCTGAGGTCATGGCACCACACTGAGTGCCCAGCTTTATCCTGCAGGAATTTTAACACAATCCAGCTCCTGAAGTCTGAGGGCGGTGCTGGACCATGGGGAGCGCACAGAGGAGTCCTTGTCCTATCTGGAACACGGCCTGCTCCCGTGGCCACCTCTTCCAGCTCAGCATGGCAGAGTGACCCCCGTGAGCTTGGCAGAGCAGGCGGCAGGCAGGACAAGGCGCAAGCTGAGCCCAGCGGGAGACAGACTGCAGCTCACCCGCCGGCCTGCGCTGGCAGGGCTTCCATTCTCAGAGAGTGGAAGGCGACGGGTGCAGCGGGTGCAGCGTGGAGCACGGGCAAACTGGGGTTCCTCATAGCTGGGGGTGCCCAACCCACCCAGCAGTGTGTAGGATGGCTTCTCAGAGGAGTCCCAAGAAACCCTGCAGGGGCTACGTGCGGCAGAGCGCTGAGCTGAAGAACAGAGGGCCTAGGTCTCTGGCCAGCGTCAAGCCCCCCTCATCACACCCTGGCCAGACGTGACCATGAGGTGAGGTGAGCTGGAGAAGCCCTCAGCGTCAAGGATGTGCAGGTCCAAAGACGAGCTTCCCAGATGCACCCAGGCCTGGGGGGACGGCATGGGGCTGACGGGAGGGTTGCTGTGCAGATCAGGGACAGCGTGGGAAACCCTGGGGAGGGCATGGCCCTCAGGGTCCGCAGAGGAAGGGGGCCGGGGAGACTAGTCCAGGCTACTCAGGCGGGGTGGGTGGGACGAGAGGGACACTGCTCTAGCTGGAAACACCCAGATTCATCCTTCAGGGCCAGTCTGATGGCATCCTAGGCCACTGAGGCCAGCACTTGTGGTCAGCTCTTCCAGAACCTGCCCTGGGCTCCCAGTGGTCTGAGCCTCTCACTGCTCTTGGGCCAGTCAGCTCCCAGAATTATCCTCAGTCAGCCTCCTTCCCTGGGCCTGGTGAAGCAGGTCACCGTGCACTGTGACCAGTTGTCCAGGTCTGAGGGACGGAGCACTGCATGTCACCAAGTCTTTGTGGCTTGCCCACAGGTAGCCACCACCAGCAGGAGCCCAAGGTTCACCATGAATGGGGCCCCAAGGCCCGGGGGGCTTCCTGGAGGCTCACCACTTGCCCCGCTGGCCCGCCTGGAGGTTATCTTCGGGGCTTTACTCCCGGGGGCAGCAGGACGGCCAGGCTAAAGCGTGGCAGGCCATCCTGTTTCTAGGGCACGAGAACAGGCCTGCCTGTGTCAGTCCCTTCTTGTCTCAGCATGTGGCACTGCCGCTGCTGTTAGCTTCTCCTAAGAACTATGAGGGAGACAGAGGGAGAATGGAGCCCTCCAGAGACTGTCTGGAACCCCAGGGTGCAGTTGTCACCCTGCTGTGACCTCCTCGAGGGCAGGGTTCTGATTCTTGCTGGAGCTGCCAGGGCCTGTGCTCAAGGACGCACCCCCCTCCCCCATTATGTCCCCTCTGTGCTGTGGATAAGAGTGTGTCTAACACGGGCTGCCCATCGTGGGCCCCTGTCACTGTTCGGCTTCATCCCTTGACCCTGTTCCCCCTCCACAGGCCACCACTCTGGACTCCATCACAGGAAGCCCAGCACGTGGGCTCTCCCCGCTACCCCCTCATGCCTTCTTCTCCCTCTTCCTGGAACCCAGCCACCCCACAGCTCTTGGTCTGAGCTCCTCTGCCCTCTCCGGATGCGTGACACCTCCTTGCGTGCTCACAAATGCCACGTCACTGGTCGAGTCGTTCAAGTGCTACCTGCCCCCATAGACCTGAACTCTGAGTACAGGATCCAGGCCTTGATTCTCTTTGTCCCCAAAGTCTAACCCTCCCCCACCAGGTCCCTGCACCAGCTTTCAGTAGCCTCATCAGGAGAGGAGCGGCTAGGAGGTCTCTGTCTCCTTGGCCTTTACAGACTCTGCCTGCCGAGCTCAGGACATGCCCCTGCCTCTCTGCAACACTGCCCCAAACCCCGGGAAAGCAGAACCTCCCAGCTTGCCCAGAACAGGTGGGCTGAATCAGGACCTCGCCTGCCTCCGCTGAGCCTCTCCATCCTCCAAGCACACCAAGAAAAGCAGAGCCCAAGGAGGAGCCAGCAAGCTGGGCCTCACCACAGGAAAGAAGCGAGTGCATCCGAGTGTGGGCGGAGGAGCCAAGCAGGACTTGAACTCACCATCTGGCCCACTGTCCACAGGCCCTTAAGCTGCTCTAGACACACCCAAGGGAGAAGGAACCGTGCAGCCCCACACTTCAGGGTGATTGCTGTGTGTCCTCAGGAGGGACAAGGGCTCCTGATGACTTTCCAACCAACCTGGAAAATCTCAAATGTATTCAGACAATGGGAGAAGAGTCAAGGACGCTCACGTGCCCATCACCAGCTTCGCCAACCATCAATCTATGCTTGCAGTTGTGACTATCTACTAGATACATGGTGATTAATTCAAAACATTGAATTTTATCCAATATTAATGTTAAACATCAATGTCAAGTATTCGCACTAATTTTAACATTAGTTATTAATATTAACTCAGTTATGTGTATATCAGGTGCCCGGCCCTGTACTAGGCCATTAACAAAGACAATATCTGCAACCTATCTGGGCCCAGTCCAGAAGCATCTATTTCAGAGTCTCCGAGGAGGTCATGCTCTGCCCTCTGCATGGCATGATCCAGCGGTCCCCTGCCCCAGAGCCATCCAGTCACTCCCTGGACTACATGAGTTCAGAATGGGCCCTGGAGTTCTGGCCCCTGAAGCCTCCCATCCCCTCGTGGGAGTCAACCCTGCCAGGATGCAGTCGCTCCTTGTGCCAGCTCTTGCAGCCACCTGGCATCAGGAAGTGGCATAGAGTCTGTGAGCGGTGGTGCAGGGCCTGGCCCCCAGCCTACTTCCACCTAGCGCTCAGCCGTAGCCCCTCCTGTACCAGGGGATCCGCCCGTGGCAGGCACAGTGGGCTTTGGAGTTTGGAGACTGGTGTCTAAACCAGCTCTGAGCTGTAAGAGTCCTGAGAACTGAGGTCAACCAACCACCTGGGTGAAGTGGGGAGGTGAGTGCAGCCAGCAGGAAGCCGCGTCGGGGAGTCCAGGGTCAGGGATCCTGCCCCGCCTTCAGCTCAGGTTTACAGAACATCCTACCTCACAGGTGTGGTGGGAGGGGATGTGACCAGGACCTTACAGGCCTGGAGGGGTGTCAGTGGGGTCCCTAGGTGCACCCTAGGAGACTTCTGGGGTCAGGGATGAGCACCCTACTGCTCTGCCGTTGCTGGCTGTGACCTGCAGGGGTTGACCTCTCTTGCCCTCAGTGTTCAGTTCTACACAATGAGCAGAACAGAGGACCTTGCAGACTAAAGCACTTTGCGCCCACACAAATTCATGGGTGTCCAAGCTGGCTGTTCCTCGGCGTTTTGACTCTTGGAAAACCTGAGTCAGAGATGAGGGATCCCGTGTATCGTCAGGCGCATACTGGAACCTTTCTGGAACGTTTTGATTTATGGAACAGAAGTAACACCTGTGCCAGGGCCCAGGCAGCTTTCAGAGGGAGGGAATGGAGGGTTAGTACCAGGCTCCAAACCATCCACCCACCCCCCACACCTGGCCTCGGACCTCGAGAAGCCCTGGGAAGGCCTCGCTGTGCTACTCTCCAGCCCAGCAACCTCGTCCAGAGAGGCGGCCTCACCCCCGCTGCAGTCCAAGCATCCCCAGCGTGAGTTGGCTTGCACCAGTGACCCTCACAGGGGAAACCTGCTCTTTCCCATCAGCATTTGCAAGGGCCAGAGACCCTTCCAAGGGCTGTGGGGCTCTGGGATTTTCCACTGTGGACAGTGGCAGCTGCAGGAGGGAGAGAGGTTGAAATCAGAGATCAAGACTCAGAGCCAGTCAGCAGGGACACCCTACCTGACCCATCCCTGGCGATGTTAAGTGCCGGAGGCCCGGCTGGACCCTGACTCTGCAAGGACAGTGGGGCCAGGGTGAGCTGCTCGTGGTTTGCTGACTGTTTAGCGCACACTGGGCCCGAGGAGGGATGTATTGGGTTGTGTTCTCCTGACCATGGATTAATTGGGTCCGCTATAAACCTGCAATCTAGTGGAGTCTGGAATTGCCGTGTTCTGTCAGAGCTTAGTGATGTCATTCATTCTTACATCGTTACCAAAAAGGGCCAAAACTCAGACAGCCGCTGTCCTGGGCAACAAATCAAATCACTGATAAGAAGCCGCTAGTTTGACTGAAAGCAGATGAGTGACGGCCTGAGGGCTGGGGTGGGCTGAGAGAGTTTGGGGACACTTGGTGATGGACAGCTGTTATCGTGACCATGATGGTGTCAGGGTCTCACATGTGTCCATCTCATCGGTGTCCACTTCAAATGGGTGCAGCTCGGTGTCCGGAGTTGAAGATGCCCCATGCACTGTGTCCACAGAAACCTCTTCATCACCCTGAAAAACACTGTCACCCCAAACAAACCTCAGGGCACTAGGTAGGGTCTTCACAGTGTCATATGTTAAAAACCTACATCAGCTTAAATGTAAGCGAAGGTGTATGGAGCAAGACTACAGCCTGCCCACAGGATTTCACACTTGAGTCCCTGTGGACTGGTGTGTCCTGTTCTGATCTCACAGGTGACAAATGGGGCTCTGGGAAGCTAGAGAATGTGGTGGTGTCTGGTGGAACCTGCCTGCCTGTCTAATGACATTCCGTCTGTCCTTTCAGCACCCCAAGCCATGATCCAGGGAGACACCTCCACGTACAGGAGCTCACAGAAGGACAGGTGGGACCCCGTCCCAACCACATTGGACAGTTCCCTGTTTCCTCTTCATCCTGTTCCAGGCTTTGGCACGGGGTCATCACAGGGTGGCTGGGCTCCTGCCTTCTGCCTTCTTCACCTGGTCTGTGAACGTTTCCCCATGTGGCTCGTGTGGGTCATTTCGAGACCCTCCACGAAGTCCCTGGAGCTCGTTCCTGGTAACAGTGCACTCAATCCTGCGGCTGCCCCGCCCGTAGCCAGGATTTTGCTGCTGTGAATGACCACACAGAAGAGAACACAGCCCCTGGTCAGGTCACCTGGGCTGCAGTCCCAGGGCTCCCACAGAACAGCTTTCTGACTTGAGGCAGGTCACTTGATCTCTCTGTGCCTTCTGAAGACATAGAGTAGAGATAATGATGTCACCTCTCTTGAAGGCTGTCGGTACTTAAAACTGGGACTAACTTCTATAGGGCCTTTTACCTCTAGACCATCTGCGTCCTTGCCCTGGACATCTTGATACCTCCTTGCCCTGGACATCTTGATACCTCCTTGCCCTGGACATCTTGATGGTTTTCTAGTTTGTATGAAGAAGCTTCCTGTAGGTAAAGGTGTCTCCCCTTTGTTCTAGTCTGGCCTGTTTTGTTCTAACAAGGGCCAAGGGCTCAAAGTCCTCCCCGTCCCAGGACGGGGAGCCCCCAGCCTTGCTGCCCTCCCCAGTAAAGCAGAGACACCAGAACTCCTTGAGGGGTGCCCCACAGGTGGGACAGGTGGCACCTAAGTGCCTAGTACCTCACCTGATGCTTAATGCATGCCTAACACTTTATAGTTACACGTGGTTTCCAATTTTAGGTTTGTTGGTTTTGCTGATCTAAATTTTCAATGAAGGGCTGGGATTGTGGCTCAGTGGCAGAGCGCTTGCCTCGCAAGTATGAGGCACTGGGTTGGATCCTCAGCACCACAGGAAAATAAATTAATTTTTAAAAGATATTGTGTCCATCTACAAAAAAAATTTTTTTCAATGAAGTAGTCAAATGCTCTTTTCCCCTGGAATTTCTTCTATTGGTTCCATTTTGAAGAAGCTGGCTCTCTCTGCAGGTGACAGGAATATGTCCACCTCTAGCGCATTTTCCTCTAAGTTCACATGTTTAAAGTCACTTCACTCTTTCAAGTATCCGGAGTCTGTTGCGGGTGGTTGATGCTTGATGTGGGTCTCACCTCACTCCCACCCCCTGTGCAGGGCCTAACGTCACTGAATCACAGCGCTGTCTTCCCCACCTCTGCCGTTGCTTATTTCCGAGCCCATCAGGTTTCCACGTGTAATGGGACCATGTGGGTTCTGACGCGGGGAACCCCACAGCCTTGTGAGGACATTCTGAGAGGTGCTCAGGTATGAGTGACCAGGTGTCTGGTAACTCGTTCTTAGAGCACACCCTTCTCTGCCGAGCAGGGCCTTTGTCTTTAGGAAGTTAGGTTATTGGAGGAATTGAAGGCGGCTCATTCACATCCTCCGCTGTACCTTGCCTCTTCTGCTTGGGTCACTGTTGAATTCCATCTTTTCCCTTGTGATTTGCAAGTTTTCTGGGACACTGTCTTGGTGGCCGACTCTGCTTGTAAATCCTAGCTCAGACTCTGTGACCTCCCCTGTGTGTCCTCGGTTCTTTTGATTTCCCCATCACTTCTCCCCTCCATCTCGATTTTATTTTCCACGGGCTGGTTCTTCTTGTTTCCCAGTAGTGGCCCCACTGGGCCTGTTGTGACGTGGGGCGTGGCTTTCTTTGGAATAAGCGCAGGCACCCGGGTTATTTTATTTGCATGCAATGCTCCCCCTCTTGTTTCTTTGAGGAGCGACCCCGGGGGCTCCCCACTCATCTTCTAGGTTGCAGACCTGGGCATGTACCCCGGGGTGGCGAGTGACATCTCTTCTGCCTATTCTTGCCACAGATGGGGTGGGGACACAATCTCCTCACTCTCCTGAGATCCAGGCCTCGTCACCCCAGTCCTCCTGCGCTGCTTCCAGGTCTTCCCACTCTCAGTCTCTCAGACTCACCAGACCAGCACCCCTGTCAACCCCACGCTGGGCTCCAGGGTCCCCATGAGATGTGGCCCCTCCCGCCTCCCTGCCTTCCCTCTCTCCTGCAGGTCTTCCTCTGGCTGTTCACAGCCCTGGTCACAAAGATGCCAAGTCACCCTGTCTCAGGACCTTGCCCTCAGCCTTCTGCTGTCTCGCTGTCCTGTCTCTTAGGGAAGGAGAATGCCCAGGACTGGCTTTGATTCTCTGAGTGACTGAATGCTTTTGTGCTTCCTGCTCACAGTTCGTCATGAAATTAATGAGAAAATTAACTGGGAACTAACTTTTCCCAAAATAAATGATAGCTTCAGCTTCTTTTCTTTCTTTTGGTTAAAAGCCTTTGAAGTCTTCACCCTAACATTTCCTGATGAGAGTGAAATGAACAGGGATATTTGCAAGTTTAGCTCTCACGTCACTTTTATGTAAAACTGCAAAGGAAAGAACAAGAGCTATCAACAAGATCAAAGGAAACGGGGAACTTGCAAAGAGGGGGAAACAGCCTGTTTTGCCATTTTGTTTGTAGACTATTTGGAAAGACAAGGCTGAGATGGAAGAGGTCGTCTGACAGGCTCCGGAGAGTGGAGAGTTGCAGGCTCGGGCTCCGTCCGGCAGCGCAGAGAGTGGGAAGCCGGGAATATGAGAACCAGAAAGCCAGAATCCAGCATCTCAGGATTGTTCTAGAAATAAGTTAACCCTGAGGGTCTCCTCTCGGGGTGAGGTTGGAGCTTTGTTCTGGTTCTTTACAATCTTCTTCGCTGGTTTTTGGTTTCTTGATGGTTTCCCAGGATGGAGACTCTTGGAATCCCACGAAAATTCCTGGAACCACAGACTCTTGACTTGGCTTCCTATCTTACCTCTCATATTCCACCTCGTTCTTGGATCTCTTCCTCTTCTTCCTTTCTGTACAGGGAAAGAAACGCCCCCTCTCCCTGGGAATGAGCCAAAGAAGCCCAAGAGGAAGAGAAAGAGAAGCACGGTGCAGAAGGCACTCGAGAGAAGGGGGACCTCGGAGGAAACAGCCAGCGGGACGTGGAGGCTTCTCCAGAGGGTCGCTCAGGGCCCTGCCCCAGGCACAGCCTCATGGCAGTGGCCTTCCAGGGGAGAGTGGGCCCCTGTAGGACAAGGACAGAGATAAGAGCAGACCAAGTCCCAGCAGGAGAGGGCCACCCTTCTCTTCTTCCATCCTCTCCCCCCCCCCCCCGTCTCCCTCCTCATCCGTCTGTCCGTCCGTCCATCCATCCATCCATCCATCCATCATCTATCTCCTTCAAGAAAGGGAGAAATTATTATTATTGTTATTATTATTCAGATAATACCTTAAGATATATATATATATATAAATATATATATATATCATATATAATAAACATTATATCTACTTATTATAAGAAAGATACAGAAAAGGTAAAATGAGTCACGAGAATGTGCGCTGACCCCAGGAGTGCCATACTAAACACAAGCCTCTGAGCCTAGGCACCTGACCCAGGGAAGCAGCACCCGGCTCTGAGCTTTCCAGGAGCCAATGGGGCTCAGTATCTGCGAGGTAAAAATACACGTGTTGCCAGGGTGCTCTGACGTGTTCAGAGACCAGCGAGAGTTTTCCTTGGATTTTGTAGATGCTGAGGTTGGAAATACAGCCAGGAGCAGGGCTCAGGGGCTCGTGACCCTGGCGGAACAGGCTGACTCCGCTATGAGCAGTACATGGCTTGCTGGAACCTCCAGAGCCAGCGCCCATCAAAAGAGTGAGCGGAACAGAATCTCCACTGTGCCGAGTGTCACTGCAGAGGGGAGAGATGGGCCAGACGCACAACTAAGTAAAGATACATACTGCAGAGGTTACAAAGGGTGAGGAGAGAGCTGGAGGAAGGTTGGGGGGACACTCAGGAAGGGCTCAGGACCAGGTCATGTTTAAGTCAAGACCTGCGGGAGGCGAGGAAGCTGCTGAGCAGACATTTGAGAAGCGTGGAGGATAGGAAAAAAAGTGTTGTCACCTAGTGGCACCAGCTATAGCAAGGTCCTAAGTAAGACTTTCTAAACTCAATCTCACTTGGCCAACTTGGCACCAAAGACCCCACGTTTGTGAACAGGAGCGCTGCAGCTGTGGCACTGTCGCAAAGGCAGAGACTGGGCACACCTGGTGGGACCAGATCAGGTCTCAGTGCGCCTGAGGTGAGAGGATGTCACATGCCACTCCCTCCTGCACCTCTAAAAAGCTGCTGTCCTTCGTGGACTCTGATCCAAGCTGAGCTTTGAGCTCTCACCAAACAGCATGTTTACAGCGGGAGGGATCTGCTAGAAGCTTCTAGAACCCTAAAAATCCAACTCCACACGTTCCGACAGGCAGGGCCTTCTGCACCGTGGCTCACTGCTGCGGCCCTGAGTGGTGTGGAAAGGATCAGGTGACTCCCCCTTGGCCAGCTCTGGCCCTCACCCCATCTGAGTGTGAGCATGTCCCCACAGAGCCAGCGTCCCACGCCAAACCAGGCAACGCACAGCTGAAGAGTCAGCCGAGCACTCTGGGTTCATTGGGAGAACCCTTGAGTGGCCACACAGCATGGCCTTGCCATCTGCCAAGGTCGCTGGTTTGATTGGTCTTTTACTTTGGTTTTGAGCGATGTTTTTATTTTTCTCTGATTACGTAAGTGGCGGCAGGCAGTGTTGTTCAGAGGAAATCTCTCCTCCAGGAGGACGTGAATGTTCCAGGGCTGAAAATAGACAGAACGTGTGAAGTTGGTGACTTCAGAGAACTCAGACACGGCGAAGCGTGGAGACTGCTGCCATTAGACTCTTGACCCCAGCGTGAGAGGGGCCAGGAGTCAAGCGGGAGTCGGGTGGAGCAGGGAGGGCGTCGGGCTGGACCGGGGCTGGCCCTTGGCACGATCTCCTTGCCACACTCTCTGGCCATGTCACAGGCAGGAAGCGGACCTTGCAGGGACCATGCAGGGAAGCACGGGCCACCAGGTGAGGTCACCGTGGACTAGTCAGAGCACCCAGCAGAAGATCCTAAAGTACCTGGGGAGGGATTCATGCTGCAAAGGAGGGAGGTGGTCAGGGGAGTGTGAGAGTCCAGTCCCACAAGTCGGTGGCCCTCCTGCCCCTCTGGTGTCTCACTGGTCTTGCCCTCAGTGCCACCTGGAAGGAGAGCAGTGTGACCGGCCAGGCGGATACCACCATCCTGGGAGCTGTGTGGGCTGTGGAACTGCAGTTCCACCCAGGGTCCCCACCCAGGGTCCCTCCACACCCCCATCCAGGGCAGAGAAGAGGCCCTTTATGAAACGGACAGCCGAGGGTAGGCATGGGGGGAGGGGCAGAGAACTCCTCAGATGTTGTTAAAGTGTTGGGAGGACATCACAGGCAGCACCCAGAGCCATGTCAGCGTGGGGGGCCCAGGGCTGACTTCAGAACCTCCCCTGCAAGCATGTCCTATGCTGGACATGTGTCCCCTGGGCCACTTCCCTGGTGGCAGATTCGCCTGGCTCTCTAGAGGCTCAAAGCCTTGCGGTGTTCCTTGTCCTCTGAAACGCTGTCTGGGGGAGGGGTGGGGACCCTTTCCTGAAGGCTGCTGGACATGGATCCCCACAACAGGCCCCTCCCCAGGGAATGCATTCCCAAGGCCAGGCAGGTCCAGTGTTGGTGGCAGCACTCCTGGGGGCATGGGCCTTGGTGTCTCTGTTCCACAGTGCCACCACTGGTCACTGTGGAAAACGACATAGGCCCCACTGTCCTGAGCAGGGAGGCTGCAGGGCCGGGAGGGGGATCTGTGGGCCTTGCCCCCTGCGGAGCCTGCTCCCTACAGGCCTTGGACCTCACTTCCTAGTCCCTGAGAGTTTTATCAAAGGCTTTGAAGAAGAACAGGGGCTTGCCTCTCCCCCCAGGAACCTGACTCATCTACAAAATGACATCACTGTTCCCACAGAGGCCATCCCCACAGGAAGAGGGAAGCTGGGGTGCAGGACCAACCCAAGCTTTTCCAGCGCCACCTGGGGCTCAAGCTTCCCGACCCACACACCCTCTTCTTCTACCTCCTCAGAAAAACAGAAGCCTGCCCATTATTAACTGATGTTTGAAGTTTAGAAACATACGTGCTGCGAATCAAAGTGCATCGTTAGGGCTCAAACTTCAGTTTTATAATGTAGGAGACTTTTTAAAAATAAATTATGATATGAGAACAGTAGGGCAGCGAGGACAGTCCGGCTCAATGGTCCCATGAACCGCATCTTCGAAGAGGAAATTTCCCGGCTGTGGAGCAAACGGTAAGAGATCAGCCTTCACCAAAGTATTACTATGAAGAGGAACAAGGAGGCCCTGCTTCGGGACCACGGAGCAGACACACCTTTCCCTCTCCCTCCTTCGGGGGCAGCTACACAATATCAAACAGGAGAAGCCGGTGCCGGGTGGAGAGAGGGTTGAACCGTGGGGCCAGGCCCGCTTCCCTCTGCCCAGCCTGGCTGTGCCCTGCCCCACACCCTGCTGCCACCCAGCTCCACTGTGCCCAGGGGGCCTGGCAGAGCTCTGGGGAGGGACCGTGTCTTCCAAGGGGAGGTGGCCTGTCCAGCTTGTTGCGTTTGGTCTTCTGTGACCTGGCTGCTGTCCTCTCACTGTGTCACCTAGAGGCTGTGTGTACTTGTGTGAGGGGCCGGGGGACAGCGCTGAAGGAAATCCATCAGTTCTGCTTTCAAATAACAGAACACACCAGCAGATGCACCGGGCAGATGAGGGCTTCTTAGCATTTTGCAAAATACCAGCAGCAGCTGCCTGCCCGATGGCTCCTGGCTCTCTAAGCCGGCCTGTGGGGACGGGCCTTGCACCCAGAGGGGTCAGAGCATCCTGGCTGTCCTCTCCATCAATGGCCACTGAGGGGCCAGAAGCCAAGGGGTCACCCACACCCCCGGGGTCCCCTGTGCCCACCATCTTGCTCCAAACTTTGAGCCACCTTAGTGTCTTCAAGTGAGCAATAGTGACAAGAAAAAATAGTCCCCAAACATCTCCAAGTGCTACCATTATCAGTAAAAATCTTTTGCGCATGCGTTGCCCATATGGGTATGATGGTCTATTGAGACAGCGGCATCAAGCACTTTAATGCCACTAGTGTTTTGTATTATGAGCAAAAACGTCAACTAAAAGTGAATGAGATGCACATAAAGGGTGAGTGTGCTGGTTTGGATAGTGTGTTGCCCACATTCCTGTCCTCGGAGCATCAGGATGTGACCTATGTACAGTTAGTTAAGATGAGGTTGTCCTGGAGGGAGCACACCCTTAGTCCAGCAAGATACACTCCTCATAGAAGGAGGACAAAGGACACAGTGACAGGGACCCACGCAGGAATGCCACATGACAGGAGAGGCAGAGGTCACAGCTACGTGGCTGCAAACCAAGGTGGTGGCAACACCAGGAGCTGGAAGAGACAAGGAAGGTCCTCCCCTGGAGGCTTCTGGACGGGCTGGCCCGCCGACACCCCCTTCATGGACTTCTGACTCCACTTCTCGTGTTTTAAGCCGTGCAGCTGTGGCAATTCCTGACATCCGGGGAGCCAACACGACATAGAGAAAAGCAAATCAGAACTACTCTAGGGTTCCATCTCACTCCAGTCAGATGGCGGTCATCAAGAATACAGGCAAAAATCAGTGTTGGCGAGGACATGGGGAAAAGGGCACACTCATACACTGCTGGTGGGACTGCAAATTGGTGCAACCACTATGGAAAGCAGGATGGAGATTCCTCAGAAAACTTGGAATGAAACCACCATCTGACCAAGTTATCCCACTCCTCAGTTTATATCAAAAGGACTTAAAATCAGCATACTACAGTGACACAGCCACATCAATGTTTATAGCAGCACAATTCACAATAGCCAAACTATGGAACCAACCTAGATGCTCTTCAACAGATGAATGGATAAAGAAAATGTGGTCCATATACACAATGGAATATTACTCAGCCTTAAAGAAGAATGAAATTATAGCATTTGCAGGTAAATGGATGGAACTGGAGACTATCATGCTAGGTGAAATAAGCCAATACCTAAAAAAACCAAATGCCAAATATTTTCTCTGATATGCAGATACTAATTCACAATGAGGTGGGGGGGGGCTAGGGAAGAACAGAGGTACTTTGGATTAGGCAGAGGGGAGTGAAGGGAGGGGAGGAGGTCTGGGGGTAGTAGAATGAATTGAGCATTATCACCTTATGTACATATATGACCACATAACAGGTGCAATTCTACATCATGTACAACCAGAAGAATGAGAAGTTATACTCCATTTATGTAGGATGTGTCAAAATGCATTGTACTATCATGCATAACTAATTATAATAAATTTTTTTAAATGTAAAAAAAAAGAGAGAGAGAGAGATTCAGCCAGTGTGGTGGTGCAAGCCTATAATCCCAGCAGCTAGGGAGGATGAAGCAGGAGGATCAAGAGTTCAAATCCAACCTCTGCAAAAGCAAGGCACTAAGCAACTCAATGAGACCCTGTCTTGAAATAAAATACAAAATAGGGCTGGGGGTGTGGCTCTGTGGTCGAATGCCGCTGAGTTCAATCCCCAGTACCAAAAAAAAAAAAAAAANCTGTTTCCTCTCTGCTCCGGCTGTCAGGGCTCTCAATTCAGAGGGTGCTCACAGCCGGCCATGCAGGGACTGAAGGCGGATGCCGAGCTGGCAAGAGCCGGGCACCCTGGGGGGGAAGGTGTGATTCCATCAATTCAGAGGGTGCTCACAGCCGGCCATGCAGGGACTGAAGGCGGATGCCGAGCTGGCAAGAGCCGGGCACCCTGGGGGGGAAGGTGTGATTCCAGCGCAGCACAGGTGTGGACACCTGCAGCAGCTGACGCTGGCTGTGGGCAGCACGGGGGCCGGGGGCTGAGGCTTTCCTGTTGCAGCAGCCCAGACCCAGACAGGCGTGTCGGGGTGGGGAGAGGCAAGGCCCCCAGGGACCACCCTGACTGGGCGCATCTACTGCTCACCCCCAGGGCAGCCACGTAGCTGTTGGCTCCTGTAGATGTGTTACTGATTTCTAGGGAAAACTTGGGAGAGATCTGGCTCCTGAATGGTCGGTCAACCAGACGAGAGTTAACAGCAGGTCCGGTGTGTTTCCCTTGACTGTTGGGCCCCACTGTCCACCAGGTCCCTGCCTCTGGGCCTCCAGGACCCCAGGTTCCGGATGTGCATGGCTGAGGGCATCGCTTCCTTCTGCAGCTGTCCCCTAGGTGCAACGCACGGTCACGACTAAAACCATTCTGTTTTCCAAGCCAGAAACCCAGGAGTCATTCTGGATGCTTCTTCCTGCCTACAATTCCAGCAAGTCCTGAAGTCCTGACTGTGCTGCTCAAATCACCCAGGGCCACCACACCCTCTCCAGGACGTCCAGGACAAGGGTGGAATTCCTTAGCTGCTGAGGCCCTACAGTAGGTGCCGGGCACTGGCCACACAGCCCTCCCAACCCCTTGTCTTCTTGCATTCTTTCTCTATAAAGCCTGAAGAGCTAAGTACTTGATCCTAGACATCTTCCAGCCAAGGTGGCCACATGACCCTGTTGTGTCCAAGAAAATGTAAGCAAAATTCCAGTGCAGAGGGCTCTTGCTCCAAATAGAAAGACAGGGTCTAGAAAGAAGAAGGTATTTTGCCCTTTACTTATTCCTAATGGAAAACAAATGTGATACCTGAAGTATAGCAACTATTTTGTAACCAGGAAGGCAAAAGCCTCATTGTAAGGATGGTAGAGGAAAAAGACAGCAAAGAGACTGAAAACCTGATGGTCACACTGGCCCTAGATAACCTGCCCCCAGTGCAGAGAAGAGGAAGAGAAACACTCACCTGCCAGCCAGGGCTGGTCATGTTGTCTCTCACTTCCAGCCAATTGCATTTCCAGATGGCCCTGGAGCTTTGCAGTTACTCAGTAAACGTGAATTCCCGTTCCTCTCCCCATCTCGCTTGTCGCCCGACTTATTCATCCTCTCTGCTTTCTGAGGAATTTTCTGGAACTCTGGAGGGAAAGTTTATTATGCTGGCAGGTAATTGCGTGGTGAGAATAAGTTCTTCCCAGGAGATACGACTCTTTAAGCCTCCTGTGTCTGAAACCAACGAGGGCTCAATGAGTGGGGGTCGAAATCCCGAATTTGGGGACAGAAATCTCGAAAGGCATGGTGTGAGGGGACATCTTTCTTTGGTGACTTGCCCATCGTACCCTGGAGGAGTGGTCAGTTATCTCCTCATTCTCTGGCTTCGAGCTTGCCTGTGGCCCTGCTGGGGACACTAGATGGCATCCAAGCCTCCCTCCTGGGGTCCTGGCCCACCATCACTCCATCACCTCTTCGTCTTCCTCCTGGGACCCGCCTCTGGTCAGCAGGTAGCCCAGTGGACTCTGCTTTCTGAACAGCCCAGCACCCAGCTGTCGCCCAGCCACTGCCTCTGTGCTCTGCCACCCTCGTTCCAGCCTCCGTCGGGTCTGGTCCTCGTTAGACCATCGCCTGCTGTGCGGCCTCTAAAACAGGCAGGCGCAGGCCACTCCTGTCCAGGAGTCGAGTGAGCCAGGAAGGTGCTGTCGTGGGGTTCAACATATCCTAAAACATGATTTGCTAACATTTAAAAACCTTAACTTTCAGACACGTTTCAATCCCTGATTCTCTAGAAGAATCTGAGGTCTTTATGGTGACCACGGCGGCCACCTTTCTTCCCAGGGGATGTTGAGAAACCCACACGAGGTTTTGTTCAAAAGCAGAGCCCAGAGAGGGTCTGACAGGGAGGCTCCAGCCTGAGCACCCAGCTCCCCGAGTCCTCAGGATGGAGGGAGGGGGCTGGGACCAGATGGCTCCTGCTGGCACCGTCTCCAACAGGGCGGCCACTCTCAGTCCTCCTGGTCCTGGACTCCCAGAACTAAAAGGGTCCTCAGAGATCATTCCGTCTGTCTCCTCATCTTGGATCAAGAAAAAACGTCTCAGCCACCAGCTGGTGCAGAGCGTCAGATCAGAGCCGAGCGGGAGGTGGTGGCGGAGCCTGCGGAGGTGAGATGGGGCGCCTGCTGGGGAGGGTGGCGGCGGGGGACAGTCTGTGGGCAGGGCTGCAGGCCAAGCCCCGGCCACCACGTGTGGAGGGAGAGGACCCAGAGCCCAGGCCAGCCACCCTGGCCTATTTTTAAGGGGACGCACTGAGTTCTCACCGTGGGAAAACCATGGATGGGATCTGAAACCAGGCCAGGGCCTCGAGGTGGACCTGCCAGCTACGTTTTCCTTCCGTGGCCCTTTCTGAAAACCCTGGTGTTATTGGGACTATTTTTTTTTTTTATTCAGGAGACACTGGACTATGAAGATAAGACTGATAAATCTGACCCTTTGTTGGTGATCATGATTATCTGGCTGAAAACTCTTAACAGAGCCAATGACGACTGAAATCACCTTGTGCCCCCCGCCCACCACCAGCACCACCATCATCTCCTGGGAAATGCACACAAGGCCGGGGTCTGTTCTTCATGTTAGTTATCCACAAAGGAGTCACCCACCTCACTCCCGGGAGCAGGCACGGAGCTCACCCAGAGGGAGGAGGCAGGTCCAGCAAGAAGCCTCCCTAGTGGAAACTGAGGCTGAGCCGAGGCCAGCAGGTGGCTGACTGGCTTCCTGCGGGAGGCGCTCCTGCAGTGGACCCCAGCCGCCTGCTCTGGGCGAGGCGTTCCCCAAGGCCCGGGCCCTCGTACTGGTCCATGGTCCTGTGGTCACCAGGCCACAGCCCGGACCTCAGGAGGCTGCTGGAAAACTCAGCTGCTGGACACACCCCCTCCTGGGGGTGAACAGGGTCCCCGTCTGCGCCCCGACACCAGGTCTCAGTCACCCACGCGAACAGCTGCTTCTTCCTCTCAGAGGGCGGGAAGGCCAGGGACTGCATGAGGCTCTGGGGACAGGCCTTGGCACCCAGGGGTGCTCAGGGAACTGGGCATGCCCAGGGACCTGCCTCCACCATGAGGACTGGGTCTGTCCTCCTGTCCCTGCTGGCTCTAACCAGAGGCCAGGGGGGAATTCAGGTTCTGAAGTCCTGGCTGGACTCCAGTGGTGACTCCTTCATTCATCTCCTGGAGGAACTTCACCATTTAGTTATTCTCCTGGGGCCTCAGGTGCCCCCCCCAACCCCCAAGAGAACCGAGGCTGATGAAGGCTTAGAGAAGCAGCACCTGGAGACGCCTGAGCGCTCAGTGACAGGAAGTGCCACTGCACAGTGCTCCTGGAGCCAGGCCTCGTCACCAAGAGAAGGAGCTCAGGCTGCAGTTTCCTGGGATCTGGCCTGAAGTCAAAGGCGGGCACGTCCCACCTCCTGTCTCTGAGCGTGGCCCGGCCCTGGTGGAGCCCGGACCTCCCTGCACCGTAGTTATCGGGTTCCTGCCTGTGTCCTCCCGCCGCAGAGGCAGAGTCTCACTATTGCAGCCTAAGCATGGCCAAGAGCAAGCACCAGGCCTGACCCAGGCCAGACCCCCGGGGAGTGTGTAGTGATCAGCACACTCCCCCCAACGGCTGGCTGGCCCCGGGTTCATCTGGTCTTCTAGAGACCCCCAGACAGAGTCTGGGTCGTCTCAGTGTCGGAATTTAAACTTAGCCTGTAGCAAGAATCAAGTGGGGGCTGGGGATGTGGCTCAAGCGGTAGCGCGCTCGCCTGGCATGCGTGCGGCCCAGGTTCGATCCTCAGCACCACATACAAACAAAGATGTTGTGTCCGCCGAAAAATAAATAAATAAATATTAAAAAAAAAAAAAAAAAAAAGAATCAAGTGACTTCGTCTCTGAGGAAAAGAAAAGGAGCCCGGGGCTTGGCAGGACTGATTCTCCTCTGATTATTTGCCTCAATGAAGACTTCATCTTAAAAACATCGCAACTCGTAGTCACTGGGGACCGATTTAGATTGGAGCAGGACATTAGGCAGCTATTACATTTTACAGAGCGGTTCCTTAATCTGGTTTATTTCCTATTTTTTGGCTGGTGCTCATGAGCCAGTAATTGCTGAGCTGAAAGCTGGGGTGGCGTTAGCCACCTTCCACTTGGGAGGGAAGGTGGTGGGAAGAAAAGGAACTGTTAGCTGCTTTTCTGAGCATGAGTTTAGCCTGTCAGCTTTGACCTTTCCATTCCAACTCAATGCTGCTCAACAACAACCTTGACATTTAAAAAGGCAGCACATCCGGCCCACGTCTTTATGTGCTAGGCCGACCACTTCCCAGATCCTCTTTCTTCAGAGCGACAGCCAAACAGTAGCTTGGCATTTCTGCTGCTCCCGGCCCCTCTCTTTCAGGAAAAACGAAGGGGAGATGGGAGTTTGAAAGATAAAAGCGCGTGTTATCTGAGGTCCACTCCCCGGGACGGGCCTGTGTTTGCTGGTGGGCGTCTGTGTGTCTGCACACAGCTCTCGGTCGCTTTGAAAAGGGTAGGACTGCAGGTGTCAGGAAGCCAGCGAGACAGGTGGAAACCCACTCCACACACCTATTTTTAGACTGGAGTCTATTTAAGTGCAAGTGATAACTTGGAGGTAACTGGGAGAGGAAACAAGTCTGTTTGCACAGTAATTGTTTTGCCCAAAGAAGGAGTGAACGTCCTTAAGGTAATCTGAGAGGAAAGATCAGAAGAGTGGCTGGGGGAACCTTCGCAGGGGACCCTCTGAAGACATGAGTGGAGCAGGAGGAAGCTGACGCTGGCTTCCCCGGGGCCAGCCTGGCAGGAGCCTCCTCTCCCAGCCTCCGGCAGGGCAGGACCTGTCATGGAGGGGGGACTTGCACCACATGGATATACACCACCCTGAGGCCAGGGCCCACGGCTTGCCCACAGCCTCCGGCCTGCCCTATCCTTCCCTCCCTCCCTCCTGCCAGCCCCGTGCCCTTCATCAGAGACCCCTCCCTTCTGTGCCCTTGGGTCACCCCTGTCCCTCCCCGTTTCCCTCCCTTCCCTCCCTGGCCTCGGCTTCGGGCCTGTTGCTCTGTCGCTTAATCAGGTTCTTGCCAAGCTCCCCACCTGCCTGCCCCCAGGTCAAACCCACAACCCCCCTTCATCAGGAAGCCCCTCCCAGGGCAGGGGGGCACCCCCGGGCTGGCTGCCTCTCCCTCCTCGTCCCGGGTGGCAAGGGAGCAGGACCTTGCCTGTTTCAGGTCCTCCCTCAGCCTGGCCTCCCGGGCTGGACGCAGCAGGTGCTCCCCAAGCAGACGCCGCCCTTGACAGTGCCCTTGGCCTCTGCTGTGGGCACCAGGGCAGGGGAAGGGTCCCTGAGGCTCTGCACCTGTCTGTGGCAGAACACGGCAGAATTTCACAGCACAGTGGAAGCATCAGGGAAGGAGCCACTGGCGCAAGGGTGGACCGACGGTTTCTCCACCTGGAACAAAAACACGAGTCAGAGAGATTCTCCAAAGGACATGGGTGTTGTTTGGGACAGCGTTGCAGGGGACAGGCCCACGCCAGAGGGACGATAGGCAAGAGCAGATTTGTAAAGACAAACATGAGGAGGATGACATCAGCTATTCTGAAGCCTCAGTCCTCAACTCCATGATTCATAGTAAGAGTGACCTCAGTGAGCTTGGCAGATAGTTGCTGGGCAGAGGTCCCTTCTGTATAAGGTTGTGGTGGCCTCTATGCTGGCTGTGGTTCTGGGATAGTTATTGTCAGGCAATTGTGCATAAGAACCTTCCTTCATAATCTCCTGGCTTTATTCACCTTTTTTTTGGTGGGGGGCTAGGGTCGGCACAAGTGATTCCACTTTGATGTTGATAACCTTCATATTTCTCTCCCAGCTTGATGCTGATACAGGATGAATGACCATCATCATGTGCCTGTGGTGACGGCCGCTGTGATAGAGATGGTGTGGGGGGTTCTCCTCCCAGCCTGGTCTCTAGGATGTGTCGCAAGGCTGGGAGTGACATCGTGACCCCTGAGCAGATGGCAGTGGCCCAGCTCACTGTCGCAGGAAGAACCCTAGGCTGGGTGGGACGGTACCCACCTGCACTCTGCAAATTCACCAGGACTTCACTTTCTTTTGTTTCTCAATGAAAAAACCTTGCGCTGGGTCATCGGGGCGGTCCACCTGGCTCGCCTACACTCGACTCAAGTCCCATCAGGCTGAGGGGCCATCAGGGATTTTTATTTCCTAAGAATTAAAACCTGTTGGCTCGCTGCCTCCATCAGGAAGGAGCCTGTCCCGGACCCAGGTGGAGGGAAAGGAAGAGAACACTCCAGCCACATCACAGGTATGGGGCCCTGCCAGCTCGGGTGCCAGGGGCAGGGCTGCGAACGGGCAGCGGGGGAGCCAAGCAAGATGCGCCTGGTTCTCCGCTTGGGGTTTTCCTTCTAGCACAGCCAAGCTCTGTCCACCCCTTGTGTGCGCAAGAGGACCAGCGACAGCACGTGTGTCCCGGAGCTTCTGCAAGGACAGGGCGAGACGGCAGCAGCAGCATTTATAATGGCCACCAGGCAGCGAGCACGCACCAAGGCGCTGTTCTCATCCTCCTCTCCCCTGCCCTCTTCCCATCCCCTGAGTTCCTATAAAAGCCCCTCCCTGGGGCTTATCAGCTCCTGCCTTTCCTGGGCAAAGCCACTTCCCTAATCTCTGCTTTCAATTCAATTTCACTGAAAAAAAATATTTTCTTTCTTATTGCTTCATCTCTTCCTTTTTAAAAAATTCTTTTTTCTTTGAAAAATATTTAAGCAAGTCAGGGTGGTCTTGGCAGCCGTGTTACATTTCAAGAAAATAAAAAAGAAATCATATTTGGAAATTATGGAAAATTGGCAGGTAAAGTGAGAATCAGCTCTGATTCACATTCAAAATAGATTTCCTATCTGGCAGGAACAGCCCTGGCGGGGAGAGGATGGCCGCTCCCCAACACCGTCTTTCCCAGTGCATCGCCTCTTGAGAGAATTGATAATCGCTTTCTCTTTTGGATAAAAAAGCAATTAAAAATAGCCCCCACTTTAGTACGAAGTTGTGTGGACACCAGAAGAGCACATCGCTTCAAAATGACCTGCACTCTAATGCCCAGGAAAGAGCAAAATAAACCCCCCATTTCTCAAAAGGCAAAGGTCTCTCATTGGTCCCAAAAGCCCTGGCTGTTTGCAGCTCACGAGGGATGGGTCGGGGAACAGCCTTCATTCTGGATATTGGCTTAAAGTAGCTGAAGCTTCGCAGCAAATCCCAGGACCAGCCGCAGTAAACAAGGCAAAGATCTCCCTCAACATTAAATTAGGATGAGCTTTGTCTAAACGGATAAATTAGGTGCAGGGCCATCTGGTTCTTCACGCTGTGCCTGGCAGGTGGCAGGTGGCAGATCTAAAGGCCTCTGCAGGGGCAGGGTAGCCACCACGTCTCCCTGAGCCACCTGGCCTTGCAGTGGCTTTGGGCTTTGGGCAAACCCTTCCATGCTGGGTGTTTTCGCCAGGGGTCAGGTGAAGGTGTGTATAGAAGATGCCTGGGAAAACTGCCCTGAACTGCTTTCCTAAGGGTCGGTCCACACAGAGCTGTATGGGTTTTCTCCAGAGTCAACTTAATAAAATGTCAACTCATGATGGAAACAGTATCCTTTAGAGTGTCCCTCATAGCCTTAAGGAACTTTCTGTTGTTTCTTTCCCTCTGTCTGCTTCATATCACAAAGGTAAAAAATGTAGAAAATGCAGATTAAGAAAGGAAGATTGAACCTGGGATGAATCTTTCTCCCTAGTGATAAGCAGTGAAAATCTTTTGGTGAACTCTGTGTGTGTGTGCTCATATGCATAGCCATTTAGTCAGGGACTCATCAATCATTATTTACAAGCAACCACTTACCATGTTCTTAGGAAATAACTCTGGCATCCTATTGAAATGCTGTCTTGTGACACAGTCTTCACTTACAATCCTCTCATGGTAGTCCAACAATATCTTTCAAAATCATTTTTAATGGCTCCATAACATTCTGTTGGTGCCAATGTATCCACATACTTAGATGATATATTTCTTGAACTAATAGATGAATTACACAAATTATTCTTTCAGTATAGCCTAAATGCTACAAGCCCTTTTCTGTTTGGTCAGTGTGCCATTATTATTTATGTTAATGGCATTATAGTGAGATCAGTGGACATTTAATTTAGCACATACTGTGCTTACTGCCTTGCATAAAATATCCTATCTGCCACCCTCTTAATTCCAGGGGGTGTCTGTAGGGTTACAGGATCTATCACCTTAGAACCTTCACCTAAGTTCTCATTCTATGCACCAGGAAAGACAGACACTTTTCTGTCTGTTTTTTAACTCTATCTCAGATTCTTCAAGTTTTGGCTTGATGAATGACAGAGATTATAAAATACCTATTATGTTAGAAGGCAAAAATGTACAAGGAGATACATTTTCAAACAGTACATAATGATATACATTTCAGTCACAAATCACTTGACTGTTTTCTTTTGTTGTGTCTTAATAATACATTTAGACCTTGCCTTTTGTTCTATTAATTTGAAGTCATACTTGCTGACTCTCATTCAGGAAAGCTAAAGCATTTAGATCATTCTCACTCCTCCACCTCTTGCCCAACGGCTTGTAATTTGTAAGTAATACGGGGTTTCCTCCGTAAGTTTAAAGGCCACATATACACATTTACCCCTGGACCTACCTATCATAGGGCATGCCTTCTCGCCCCTGCATGTGCAATGGAGAATTAGAATCCTGAGACCTCTTGCCATCTCTGCTCTCTCCCCAGCCTTTGGCTCTACATGCCTTTATACTCCTGTTGTTTAAACATCAATACACTGTTTTGTGCTTCTAATTTTAAGAACTTCTTCTATGTTTTTCCCATGTGTTGAATCCTGAAAGCGCAAGAACAATGTTCATATAGAACGGCTGTGTCAACGATATTCAGTGTGTCAACGATATTCAATGTGTCAACGATATTCAGTGTGTCGGTGATATTCAATGCAGGACCAGGTGATAGAGAAGGAAATAAAACCCACACGGCTGTTGCGAGGTTGGAAAGGAAATCTGAGCCTGTTCTCTTTTCTTACCACTTGCTCACACCAGGTCTTGTCTCCCCGTGCTCTGCCTTGCTGGGTGGCTCACCAGGGTGCTCGTTTCCTGGTGCTCATGCCCTGAGTGAGCCCCACCCTCACCGAATCACGGTGGACCTACGTGACTGGGAGGAAATAGGCGCGCCCATTGTCTTCCTCTCCACTTCACATAGCTCCTCATAGATATTGCATTTTTAAAAAACAAATAAAAGGTGTATAGCAACCCTGATTTGATCATTGATCAAGTCTATCAACACCATTTCCCCAAAGCATGTGCTCACTTCTGTTCTCTGTGTCATATCTGATATTTTTAAATTAAGGTCTGTAGGTTGTTTCTTTAGACATAATGCAATTGCAACTCAGTAGACTATAGTATATGTTCATATAACTTTTGGATATATTGGAAAACTAAAAGCTTTTTTTGCTATATTCACTTTATTTCTGTGGTCTGGAATGGAATCATCAACATCTCTGAAGTGTGCCTGTGCTATAGAAGCAACAGTATGTTACTCCTGAAGTTAAGTCATAAAAGACATTGGAGTTTTTTCCCTGACTTCCCTTGGATCACTCATTCCAGGTGAAGGCAGCCATGTTGTGAAGATGCTCAAGCAGTCCTGTGGAGAAGCCCACATGGAAAGGAACTGAGGTCTCCTACCAAATGAGCATAGCTGCCCCAGTCATATGAGTGCACAACTTGGAGGCCGATCTTCCAGCTCCAGACAAGCTCTCGGTGGCTGTGGCCCAGGCTGACGTGTGACATGCATCTCTTGGGTGATTCTGGAGCAGACGATTTAGCCAAGCTACTTCTGATCCACAGAAATCTTAAGAGATAATAAATATTCATGATTATTTTAAGTTTTGGGAGAAATTTGTTAAGTTAAAAAGACTGTAACTTATACAGATCCAAGTGGAAGAAAAGTGTGGCCATCACAAAACACTGAAAATGTAATAAGATAAAACTTTATGGGAACTTAAAGGAGAAAAGCCTGAATCACTGGGAGCCAGGGGGAAGACCAAGCAGGAGATGCTGCCCCGTGGTCTTCCTTTCACCCCAGATCTGGTTCTAACCACATGTGAATGGAACACCAGCCACTCTGTCTCTTTAGAGTACATCCTGGGGTAATCTTTTCAGAAAGCAAAGTAAAGGTAGATTGTGTAAGGGCTTATATGTCTAGAAATGCTTTTGCTCCTAAATTCCACCTTGATTGATTGGCTCTGTATAAAATTCCAGGATCAAAATGCTTTTCTACCTGAGCTTTGAAGGCATCATTCCATTGTTTTCTGGATTCACTGTTGCTGATGAGATGCTGTGCTCGTCAGCATTTATCACGGTGACAAAAAATACCTGCCAACAACTTAGAGGAGGAAAGATTGATTTTACTCATGGTCTCAGAGCTCTTAGTCCATGGTTGACCAACTCCCTGCAGACACTTCATGGTGGAAGGACGGCTCAGAGGAAGCTGCTTAGCTCATGGAAAGCAGAGAGGTGGGGGCTGGGGAACCAGGGAAACGGTAAGCCCTTCCAGGGCATGCCCCCAAGGACCTTTTTCCTTCAACAAGGACCACCTCCCAGTAGTCCATTCAGCTATCAATGGGCTAATCCACCAAATGGATTAATCCACTGCTGAGGTCAGAGCCTTCATGATCCAATCATTTCCCCCAAAGTCACCTCTGAAGCTTGCTTTCAGCACCAATTTCAACAAAATGGCTTTTTGGAGGACATTCCAGATCCAAACCATAACAGGTGTCTTAAGCCAAGAGACTAGAAATAAAATAAAGATAGTACTAATAGACAAGATTAAGGTACAGTGGATTTTTGAGCTCACAGGATTTTCTGTTTCTGTTTGATCTAAAATGCCTCGAGGGTATTGAAGTTTGAGTCTTTCATTCATTTTTATTCATAATTTTCTTAGTGTTGGGAAATTTTTCTCTCGTTCTATCCTGAACTTTTCTTTTATCTCATGCCGTATATATTTTTCCAGTTCCTGGCCTTTAATCTGTTCTTTTCCTGACTTTATTCTACTGCTTTTCTTTTGTGGTTGTTTATTTTGCCAATAGTTTAATCCAACAAACTCTTGTTCTCTGATTTCTCCCTCTTTGTAGAGTTTATTTTACTCCTAGTGCCATGGTGTCTTTTTTTTTTTTTTTGAGGATATGTATTATACTATTTTGTGGTACTAGGGATTGAACCCAGAGAGGCTTAACCACTGCACCCCCTTTTCCTTTGCAATTTTGAGACAGGGTCTCACTAGGTTTCTTAGGGCCTCCAGTAAGTTGCTGAGTCTGGGTTTGAACTCGTGATCCTCCTGCCTCAGCCTCCCAAGCTGTTGGGATTAATTATAGGTGTGCGCCCGGCAGAATTATAGTTAGTTTTAAGATTTTCTTTCATTCCCTACATTGTGTTTTCTCTGGGATATTTTGTTGGTTTTGCTCATCATGGTCCTTCTCCTTTGCATTATTTTTGGCAGGTGTTGGGTGAATTGTGTTTTCATTCAAGTTGATTAATACAAGGAGCAGCAGGGGTGGCTTCCTGTCATGATGAGCTCCCACTGAATGAAAACGCCCACTCTTATGTGCACAGTTGGGTTTTTCTAGCTACCAGGCCTTGCCTACATTCCCAAGAAATGTCGCATCAAGGAGCCCACTGCCCGAGCTCACTGCCCTGTGTGAGTTTCTGCGTGTGTGCATGTGCATGAGAAGAGGGGTGGGGGTGAGGGGGAGGGTGTGCTGTGTGCACACCCACATGCTTACCCACGGGGTAGGGCAGCCTCTCGCGTCCTGCCATTTCTCTCACACCTGCTCCCTGGCCCCCACTGACCCTTGGTGGTTCTGGGTTCTGGCGTGGAAACCAGGTGCCTCCTTTATCTCCACCCTCACGGCAGCTGAGCTGGTCCCTCCACTCTGACAAGCCGGTCACTGGGCACATATGTCCTCCTGGTTTCCAGAAAGATGCCATGATTTGGGGATGCTGCTGTGACCTTGTGAGCGATTACTAAGTAGTTGCTAAATTATCCCCTTTCAAACCTTCTCACTGTCACTTTGAGGGGTTTCTAGGAAGCAAATGTTTTTGACATTTTAATGGATATTTGCAGATGCACATTCAACCATCTTGAACGGGAAGCCCCGGAAGTTCCCTGCCTGTGTGTATCCCAGCAGGATTATCTTCTACAAAATGGAATTTTTTTCCTTGCTAACAGCTTGCTCTCCACCCCTGAAGCTAGTGGTCTTAAGTCCTGGGCTCAAGCCAACCCCCTGCCGCAGCCTCCTGAGAGCCGAGATGGCAGGCGCCTGCCGTCAGGTTGGGTGAAGCTAGCGGTCTGAAATGATCACTCATGGTTCCAGTTCCCTGCAGCTCTTTGGCTCCCCCATTGGCTACCTCACATTTGTCCTTCAGATGTCGATGCAGGCTCTGGCCCCCGGGCTGAGTCCCTGAGCTCCTTCCACAGCCCCTCCGCCTGTGTCTCCTGCAGGGGGTTCTCGACTCTGCAGCGGGGGAGCTTCTCCTGGAGCCACCACACAATACCCACAAAGGGGGTCATGTCCCTCAGAGTAATAGCCGAAGTCCTCCTGGGGCTTCCGAATCTGCGTGACCTGCGCCACCCGTGCCCTCTGCTCTCACCAGCTACTCGTCTTCTCGCATCGGAACTGGCTGTTTCTTAAAACGGCCAGGCACCTCCTTGCTGTTTTCTGCCTAGAAACCCTCTGTGGCCACAGCCCCAGGTCCCCCATGTCTGGCTTACTTGTCCCTTAGGTCTGACTCCAGTGCTGCCTTTGCAGCTTCCTATTTTAAACAGCACCCCTCCAGGTCCTCTGCACCTCCCGTCTTCACGGCACTTTCCCGTCGAGGTCAGCACTGTCCAGCTTCCCAGCCCCCACTATCCAGCAGACTGTGACCAAACCCACTAGTGCTTGTTGCCTCCCAGTCGAGTGCAACCCCAGGAGCCTAGGGGTGTCTGTCTGCTTGATTCACGGCTCCAGCACCTAGGACAGCGCCTGGCATACACAGATACATGTTGAATAGTTACTGGGTAAGTGCATTAAGTGTCTTTGTCAACCTCTGGAGTACTCCTAAGAGTTGGCAGAGTCAACACAGAGTCACCTGTATTGAAATCTAACCAAAAACAGATCAGTAGGGTAGCCGGAGGGTGTGAGGGAGGAATCTCCAGCAAGGCGCTGCTATGGCTTGGAGGTGGTTTGAGTCTGTCCCCCGGAAGCGCATGTGCTGGCAGCTAGGTCCAGTGTGGCCGAGTGATGGCAGCCTTAAGGGGTGGGGTCCAGGCAAGATGACTCGGTCCTGGGGCACCACCCTTGAGGGATGAATGCTGCTCTTGTTGAGTGACCAAAAGGAATTGCTACGACAGGAGCAAGCCTGACCTTGGATTCTCCTTGCTTTCTCTCTCACCATGTGACTTCTTTCTCCCTCTCACATGTGCTACCACCATGTTGTAATGTAGCCAGAGGCCCTCACCGGGGGCAGGATTCACGGAGCCACCCAATTTTGTACTTTCAGTCTCCAAAATGATGAAACTAAAGAAACCTCTTTTTAAATACATCACCCACCTTCTGGTATTTTGTTATAGCAGCAAAAAACAGACTAACACACCTGCTTATGATAAAAACTAAACAAGGACTCTCTGAAGTGCTCTAATGCACATATGCTGATAACCAAAACTTCCCCCAAGGACTTTCCAAACTGCAGCTTGCTACATGAGTCACCAGGACAGCTAATTGGATGTACAAGAGCACTTTCCTGATCCGCTGTCTCCACTAGTGAACTGATGCCAACTCCTGGGATGGGCCCTGTGACCAATGTTCTCTTTGTCTCAAAACAAATTACGTATATTCCTGTCTTTTTGCTTTTAAAAGTTTCTCTTGCTTCAGCCTCTCTGGACATGCCTTTGGTCCTCCCAGGACACCAATATCTGGGCTATAATCCTTCGGCTCACTCCTGAAAAAACTCATTATCTTTGGAAAATTTCCCTGGTTGTTTTTAGCTTATCACACTCAAAATTGCATCCAAATCACTTAAAAAAATAAAAGAGAGATGGGGATCAATTTCTTCCCATTGAGCACAGCATTTCTCAAGTTTTTCTTCATGCCTGTCTCCCTAAAGAGCCTTTTTAGACTTGCTTCCTATCTGCACCCCAAACCTTAACACCACAGGTACCTGCATGTCTGTTGATGTTCTGAACGTGGATCTGTGTTTTATATCTAAAGAGAGTAAAATGTTTGCAGTCCTGGAACCAACTTTTGCCCTCTAGAGGACATCATGCATGCTGAGACTGTGTGGCTTAGCACATCTGGGTATTTCAAGAACTCTCAACAAACCAAAACTAGGATTTTTAAAAAACAGAGATATGCAGCTGTTTTATGTTGGAAATGGAAACTCACAGGTCTAAGGACAAGTTTGATTCCTGTGTCGTGTTTATGCTTGATGACACTCCCAGTACTTACGGGTGTGCTTCACACCAGCCATTGCTAGATGCAGGACACCCCACCCACCACCTTGATTGACTGGTGCACCTTCACAATCTCAAGGTGACAGAAGTATGTGTCCTGCTGTAGCGTACAGGCCTGAAATTTGATAAAACATGAAAGATGTCAGAATGTGCGTTGTGTATGTTGGTGTTGATGGGAGGGCTGTGTCTGGTGACGTCATTATCACTCAGCTCCTAACAGGGCTGGCTCTACAGGGCCAGCTCCCCTTGTCTTAGGGGAGCAACCTGACCACCCTACCCTACCTGCCCCATCACCTTTGATCTAATATCCCGCTTCTTTTCTTTCTAGAAGTTTTGCCACTGGAAATAATATGACTTACCCCAGCGTGGTGGCTCATGCCCGTCATCCCAGTAGGCTGAGGCAGGAAGATTTTGAGTTCAAAGCCAGCCTCAGCAATTTAGTGAGGCCCTAAGCAACTCAGCAAGACCCTGTCTCTAATAATATATAAAAAAGGGCTGGAGAAGTGGCTCAGTAGTTAAGTATCCCTGGTTTCATTCCCTAGTAACAAAATTAATGAAATAAAATAATGAATAATATGACTCATGTACTTACCTGCCTGTTACTACCTTTGTTCTCAAATTGGAGGGTCAATGGAGCAGGGTCTTTGTGATGTTTGTAGCAACAAAAGCAAGGAGTACAGAGCCTGGCCTATCGTTCTAAATATTCCTTGAGCCATGAATGATAAAGAGCCCACAGGTAAAAAACTTTAAAAATGGCCAGGGAAACAGAAAGTCGATCCAGCAGAAAACACTGGAGAACTAGGAGAAATGTAAACTGCTTAAAGAAGGTTTTGTTCTGGATTCAACAACAACAACAACAAAAAAAAAACACGTGGGAATAGAAAATTCAGAGAAGACATGTAGATGGATTTCGGGGTGAGTGCTTAAGTAGTATGGGGACAAGGTGGGGTGGCAGCCAAGGTCAGCATGTCACTCTCTGGGAAGACCCAGTGTTTAGGTGGCTGCCTGTAGTCACGGCAATGGTGGGGGCTTCTGGGTGGAAGGATGGACACCTGTCCCAAGTTGGGCCACCCACAGTGCTCTGCTCTCTGACGGTGCTGATTGATCCCAGGTCATGTGACCTGTCCAGAAAAATTGGGAAACTTTGAAATGGGAAAATATATGTTTGAAATGGGCAATCAGACATCTTCCAGAATTATCTGATTCTAAAGGAGTCTGTGTCTTTCACTGACTTTCATTTTATTCCATTTTTAAAGATTAAAGTTAACTGTGGAGAGCTGATAGTGATGCAAATTATTTCGTTTCATAGAAATGCATAAAAGAAAAAATGTGTTTGGTCAAATTGCAAGTGATTACCATTCCCTGCAGAGGAAGTCGGTTTGGCATCTATTAGCTGCTCCTTCTCAGCTTTCCCAATCACATGATGTATGTCTGTCCTTTGGATTCACATTTGAACTTGGTTTTTCCACTTCACTGATTCTCTCATTCATTAATTGGGTAAATAGAAAATCTTTGGCCTGTGTATGTGAGTTTTTATTCAGAAACAACAACTAAACCCTGAGAGTGATCCTTTAACAGAACCAAGCAGAACCAAACGGAATTCTGGAGAGTTTGATGCCATGAAGTGCAGTCAGCAGAACCCAGTCTGAGGCTGGGGGAAACTGAAACTGACATTGTAGGAGAGTCTGACATGAGAGAGAGAAGCTCCTGGAGGCGTGGGAGTCTAGCCCCTTGTGTCTGTGAGCTCGGGGTGTGGCCCCACTTACTGCTCTGGTCTGAATGTGCCCCCCCCATCCATAGGTTCAAACTTAATCACTAATGTATTGGCACTGAGAGGTGGGGACTGTGGGGACTTGATCAAGCTGTGAGCACTCTGCCCTCAAGGACAGGACCAGTGCTCTTATGCACAGGTGGAAGGGAGCACCTAGTCCCTCCTGCCCTTCTGTGTTCCGCCACAGAGGTCATCACATGGAGGCACCGTGGGTAGCTGCAGCCCTGGCCAGGCACGCACTCTGCTGGGATCTTGGACTTCCCAAGCGACAGAAGTAAATTTCCATACATTATTCCATCTGAGGTATTTGTTACAGCAGCAGGGCCAAGTGGAGGCTTCTATGGTGCCTACCAAGTGTCACAATGAACTGGCCTTTCATCTGAGCTACTGCAAATCGGTTTCCATCAACTGTAACCAAGTAGCTCACCACAGAGCTCTGGCATTGTAGGAAGACTGATGAGAGCAGCCACGTGACATTGCTAAAACCCAGCAGGACGGCTGGAACTCGGCCAGCAGCAGATGTCCACGCAGACCCAGGTCCTGCTGCCAGAGAGAGGAGCGAGGCTTCCAGGCAGGGGAGAGTGGGTCTGGCAAACGCACCGCCTGGCCACAGCAAGGCCTGAGCAGCAGGGAGCTGGAGGCAAGGGTGAGCCGACGTCCGGAGGGCAGAGGCCTAACATGTGCGCTGCCAGCGAACCGGAACAGAAGCATGTTTGAGGCCATCTTCCAGCAGCGCCTGACACCGCAGAGGACAGGGGAAGGGCCACTGCCAGCCTGACTGCCCTCCTCCCTGCAGGGGTGGGCCACCCCTGTGCTCCCCCTTTACAGGCCTGGACCCAGGAGCAGGGGCCCCTTGAGGCCTCAGAACAACTTATCATTTGCTCCCAAAAGTTCAGAATTGGGTTTACCTTCATTCCTACCCTGGGTTCTTCATAGTCAACATTGCCAACATTGTCAAAAGTAAAAACTGTTTTCCTGAACCTTTATACCTTGTCCCTGGGAGAACTCTTATCACACAGTAAGTATTTCACAATATTGTGGAATAAATGCATGAAATTGGGTAAGTTCCCCCCCTCCAGAAAGAATTGAAGATGAACAAAGCTACCACAAGAAAAGCAAAAGGAAGGACTCAGGGCTTTGACAGACGGCAGCTACCTTAGAGCAGCAGTGGGTCTCGAGCGCCCTCCTTCCCCTACGGAAATTCCTGGTGATGGGTGGGCGGGATAGTGCCCTCTTCCCCAGGCTGCTTTCCAAAAGCCTTTATTACCCCAGACACGTGCCGCCCGCGGCCTCGGGCAGTGGAGAGAGGCCAGAGTTGAGTCCACAAGCTTGGAACGGGGCTCAGCAGTGGGTGAGCCACGCGACCTGGGGGGCGGGGCGCCTTCATCTCCCTGGGCCTGGGGTTCTTGTCCACAGAACGGGAATGTCACCTGCTCCAGAGCCTCACGGGTTAAAGGCCTGGTCCCCAGCCTCCGCGCTACTGCAGGGGTAGAAACATCAGCAGGCGGGGCCTCGTGGAAGGGGGCGGG
>NW_025999977.1:53432491-53467660 GCF_001458135.2 Marmota marmota marmota
GGGCAGGCGCGTGTGGGTGTGTTTGGTGTTGTTTTTTTTTCGGGGAGGGGAGGGGCCTCGGGGAAGGGGGCGGGGCCTTGAGGGGCTGTGGGGACTCCAGCTGGGCTCCTGGTCAGGATGTCCTCACCTCAGCGGGGGCCAAAGCGCCAGGACCACGTACCTATGGACTGAAACCTCTGACGCTGTGAGCTCCGGTAAAGCTTTTCCTCCTTTTGATTTTTTTTTTTCCAGCCACTTGGTCACAGGGACAGAAAGCTGATTGACACGCCATGTGATGATCCTGACAGGTGCCCCTCGCCCAGCTGAGGACGACAGATGAGAGCCCGGGAACGCACCTGAGTCTTGGGGCACTCGGCCCCTGCTCAGCCGGCCTCCGGGCGTCAGCCTCCAGGAGGAGGCAGGCGTTCCCAGCGTCTCCTTTCTGATCCTTCAACTCTGTTCACATCGTCTCACAGGGAAACGGGGCCAGCTGGGAGTCTATTCAGAGGGCTGGTCCCACGCGCTGAGACATAGGAAACAGCCCACGTGGGTGACAGCAGCTGGGTGGCGAGCCCGGGCAGGCCTCCCTGCTCCCAGCCTCCCACCCTCCCAGCCTCCCACTTCTAGAAATTTCACCTTGCTCCTTGCCCGCCCCCCATCAGGGAGGGCACCTCTGAGCCAATCCGCCAATCACAGCACAGAATCCACCGCCCAGAGAAGGCCACTCACCTGCTCCGCAGCGCCCAGCAGAGACAGGTCCCTGAGCTGCCAAAAGGCGGTGGTGGTTGTCTGTTGTCTCAGGGATTCCGTGAAGCAACGCAGGCAAACTGCGGCCATGTTACTGCCTCTATTACTGTCATCATCATCATCGTCATCATCATCATCAAGGTATTGTTTGTGGGAGACCAACCTTACACTGACTGAGTCACACTCACACTCCCCGGCTGGGTGCTGAGGCGCTCAGTCGCAGAAATGTGGCAGAGCTTTCCCCACCCTTCCTGGGTTCTAGGGTCGGTGTCTCGTGCATGGGTGTGTCTTGCTACAGCCCATGGGTGAAGCTACGCTCACCTGTTCCTTTGTAATATAACCCCTTGCCCTGTTTAGGATAGAATCTTCCAGGGAAGTGCCTTGTGTGTGTCCCCTTCTCTTACTGTGCCCTTGGGTGTGGCCTACCCAGGTGTCAGTCAACCTGCCGACAGTGGACATCATGAAGACAGACTCAGCCCCCTGAAACCTGACCCCTTGCCTCATTTGAAGAGCTTCTCCTCAATAAAAGGGGTCAGCGTGTGCTCTCGCTCTCTCTCTGCAGATCTTTAAGGTCTGAGGAGGGGTCACAGTGACCCCAAACAAAAAGGTATTTGTGTCTCTTGTGTGGTTATTTTTGCAGCCCAGTTAACCCAGTTCAACTGGAGTGACCCCTGAGCCTTTTAGTCGAGAGAAGAGAAACCCGGCAATTGTTTTGTTTTGTTTTCTGTTAGCATACTTTGCCAGGATGACAGGAACCGAGAATACCACTCCCTGGGCACTGAGAGCTCTGGCAGAGGTGCTGTGACAGGGAGCAGGTCCTATGCAGGGACTGGGCTTCTGGTGACAGCTGACCCTGTGGTGGTCCCCCTTCCTGGCTCTCCACGGGCACCATGGTGTCTGTCTGCCCACCTAGGGTCCCTTGCTGTGTGTACTGCCTGTCCTGAGCCTTCCTGGAGGGCAGCTGATGCTGCCTGGTGACAAGTGGCCACAATGCCTGTGAGGCAGGTGCCACAAGGCCCCTTGTCTGGCTGCCCCAGCTCCCAGGCTCTCCTGCTCCTGGGCCCCTTCCTAAGGGCTGCAAAGACCCAAGCCTGCCCCCACCTGTCCACGTCTCCCCCAGCAAGGAGCCGGGTCCCACGGACAGGCACATGCAGCAGCCAGGGGCCGAGCAAGCAGCAGCACGTGAAGGTCTTTCCTTCTTCCCTCCTCCTCCTCCCTCTTTCTCTCATTGCTCCTTCCCTCCTTCTCTGCTCCCCCCCTCCCTCCCTCCACCAAAGCCACAGGTAGATATAAACCACACAAATGGTTGCTGAATGAGTAAACATGGGACAGCCAAAAAGAGCCGGTGACAATCCTAAATGGCCCTGCGTGGAAGTTGCAGCAAGCGCGTGTGGAGGTGGCGAGGGGGCTTCCTGCCGATGGAGGGGCAAATCCTGGCCTTTGGTCATGAGCCCCATGGCCTGGAGCAAGCAGGCGACCCCTCTAAACCTACCTCCTTACAGAATGAAGTAGGCAGCACCCACCTGGGGATTCAGTGAGCTACTATGGGAAGAGGAACAGAATCTCACTCATGTGAAGTGCTCGATGGGTAGAGGTCACAGCCCTCCTCTCAGGAGACCTGGGGCATCGCTGATGCACATGGTGTCAGGGCCACAGCCTCCCAGAGAAGCCAGGAGGGAGGCCGTGGCTCCGACCACCGTAACTCCTCCCCGACTGTCAAGGCCCTCCCTGACAGCAGCGCTGCAGTGACAGTGACCAGCAGGTCCAGAGAGGTCATCTGCTCCTGCTAAGGCCTGAGAGGGTGGCGAAGCCTCACTGACCAGCCACAGGACAAGCTCTCCTGGCCCTCAGTAGGCCGAGGATGACAAGGTGAGCTGTGACTCAGTCTCATGGGGACTGAGCCGGACTCTGAAGGATGTCCTGGCCAAGCTGGTCGCACACGCCCACGCCATCCCAGAACTGGCAGGAGGAGGAACGATGTCTAAGCTCCCCCTGCCCTTTACCATGCAGGTGAAGGGAGAGAGCCACCTGTCCCTGGTCCCCATACCCTCTGTCACGGGGAGTAGTTGAGCCTGACGGAGAGAAGAGGCCCCCAGGAGGGAAGGCCTGGTCCTGGGGTTCTGCTGCTTCTCGCCTGCTTCACCCCAAAGATGCTGCTTCCACCTGCAGGGGCTGCTCGGGGCTTCCCAGGCCGAGCAGAGACACCAGGCACGGCCGCCTGCTGTGAGCACAGGTCCCCCACTGACTGCCCTGAGGACCGGGTGGGCCTGGAGCGATAATCCTGAGAGCGTTTGTTCAGGGAGAGCTCCCCAGGGTGTGTGATAGGAGGGGCGGGCACACGGGAGCACACACGGGGTGATGGGGCTGGGGTCACTCTGGCTGACTCTGAGCGGGTGGGCTGCAGATGCGAGGGACGCTGGGTAAGCCCTAAGCCTCTCAATCTCCACTTCTGATCATGTGACCACTTAAGCAAGATTGCTGAGCCGTGTGCCCAGTGCGGCCTGGCCCTCCTTCCTTCTCTCTGCAAGTCATTTTCCCTTCCTTGGTCTCCCTACCTCGTGCTGATCTTTAGAAACCACGGTTCTGCCCTGCTGTCCCCAGCTCAGACATCTTAGGGGCTCACAGTCCTTGTGATGACATTTGAAACTGTCTCTTCAGTGTTCCAGGCCCTTGTCTGTTTGGTTGAGGCCTTGTGCATGTTTCTGATCTTGGCTCACAGCCCTGCTGGCCCCTGGCATTCTGTGTCCCTGTCTTGCTTGCATACTTCCATAGCTCCTTGGTTATATTAGTCCATTTCACGTTGCTATAATGAAATACCTGAGACTGCATACTCATTAAAGAAAAGAGGTTTATTTTTGCTCATGGTTCTGGAGGTCCAAGGTCAAGGAGTTGCATCTGTCAGTGGCCTTCTTGCTGGCAGAATTCCAAGGCAGTGCAGGGCATCACTTGGCAAGAGACCGCGAGTGCACTCATGGGTCCCCTCTGATCTCTCCTCTTATAGAGCCACCAGGATTCAAGGATGACTCCACCCTTCTGACCTTATCTAATCCTGATCCCTCCCCAAGGCCTCCCTGAACACCGTCCTTGTATTAAGTTCCCACTCTCTGTGGGAGCCTGGAGCACCATCACCCAAACCCAAACCACAGCAGGTCTTTGCTCAGGGCACCTGCAGCACCCAGAACACCCCTCTGCATTCTCGCCCTGAACTCGGGCTGCAAAATCATGTGACCTTTGTCAAAGAATGTCACACCTCTGTGCCCCACAGTATACCCCTCTGTAAAATTACACCAAATGCCAGTCCCCACTTCAGGGGTCGTGGTGGGATGAGCTGATTTAGAGAGTGTTCGGTGTTCAGGACACCACTGCCCGCCTGCACGGGACACCCGGACTCATGCCCACCCACTCCTGGTCACACTCGCCTCCCCCTCCCCTGGACGCCACAGTCCTCAGCCTGTCTCCCCCCAGCACTGTCCTGCTGGCCCACCATGATCCTTGTGCAGGTTGACTCCCTTGCACCTGTGGGAAAACGGCAGGATTGAAGTGGGCAGGGGCAGGTCAGCCTCCTGCAGACCCCTGGGCTCAGAGAGGTCGTGTCCATATGAAGCAGAGGTCAGGGGGCCCTGGGGCTGAGCGGCAGCAGCATTTGGGAACACCAAGTGCAGCACTTGGCCCCGGGAGGACACAGTGGTGCCTCCTTTGTACCCACGTGTACCCACATGTACCCACAAGGAGATTGGAGGCTTTTCTTTTTACCTTTTTTTTAAGGCCTCTGGAATCAGTGTCAAGATCAAGGTCTCTGAGGACGCCGTGCTGAGTTTCTCAAGCCCACAAACGTATGTTCCAGGAGTTGTGAGGGGGGCCTGGAATCTGTCTAAGGACAGTGGTACTGTCCCCTAAAGTGGTAGCTGAGGGAGCTTCCAAGGTCCAGACTGCAGGAGACCGGGAGGCCAGGTGGTCCTTCAAAGGGCCCCTTTCCCTGGGGCAGCCAGAGGGGCAGCCAGGCCCATGGGAAGACGTCTAGGAGGCAGGTCTGGGCTCTACCTTTGGGATCCCCTGGAAGCAAATCCTGAGACAAGGATCAGTGACAGGATAAATCACCGGGGAAGCGAGCAGAGTGGGAGGCAGCTGTCATGGAGCTGACCAGGCAGGAGGGCTGCTGGGAGCTCCCAGGATGCACAGCAGAGCTCTCCCACCCAGCGGGCAGGGACCCGGTGTCCTTAAGCTTCTTTCCATCTGGGACAACATGAACGGCCATAGGTGTCCCCTGATTCTTTTTTCTTTTCCCATATCTCCCATGGCTGGATAATACACTTATTTTTACGTAGGCAAACTCAGAATTCCTGCGTGCCAGTTGTTGCTGGGCCCTGCAGAGGGAGAAGGCTGATGGTCTTTCTCCAGCAACTGCCAAGCCTTGGGTGATCGTGCTGAAAAGACCCCTCTGTAAAGCTTTGTCAGAGTAAATCTTAGGTTCTCTATATTTGCCTGGACCACGACATGGGCTGGGCCACAGTGTGTGTTTGATTCCTTTTCTGGAAGTGCTGGAAACCTCCAAAGTACAAAATTTATTGTTAGGCTTAGAAAGAAAGGGAATTGCTGGTTGGGCTCCAGTGCTGAGCTTCTTTCCGGGACCTTGGCACAGGTGCAAGAGCCAGCCAGGGGCCCTTGCTGGTGAAGTTCTCAATGAACCCAAGGCTGAGTTATGCTAATTGTTTAAGGTTTAACAGATGAATTAAAAGTCATCCCAAACATCCAGTGAGCCAAAGCAACGTTGACCAAAGGTTAAGTACCTAGATGGGGGTGATGGCTGCCGAAGCCAGGGACCCAAAGAAGAGGCTAACACAGTTGGAGAGGGCTGGAGGAAAGGAGGCAGAGATGACAAAAAGTTTAGTATCTGCATTCTTTTTGGGGAAAAGAAAAGAAGCTCAATGGCTGAAGTAAGGACTTTTGTGAAGATCCAGGGTGGAAATTGGGAGATTTGTGGAAATCTGGAATCAGGAGATATAACTCATTAAGAAAAAGACAACTGTTGAGAGCCACAGCCGAAGGGGCCCCAGCCAACTTCCAGCTGCCAGCCAACTTCCAGCTGCCAGCTGATGATTGGCTCACAGCGGCCCCAGCAAACTTCTAGCTGCCAGCTGATTGGCTCCTCTGCGGTGATGCTCATTGGGCTGTTTCCCCGCCCTTTCAGACCATGGAGCTGCTCATTGGGGGACTTTTTTTTGGCTCCGCCCATGCGACCCAACCAATTGGCCTCAAGAGCAGGAGGAGTGGGGATGGGGGGAGGGTTGACAGGCTTGTGGGTAGCCGGTGGTGGCAGTTGGGCTCTGAGGGTTTTCCTGAAGAGCTGTGTGGTGTGGTGTGTGTGTTCTAAAAATAAAGTTCGTTTCTGCTTGATAAATGGCTCCTGAATTGTGCCCAGCCAGACTGCGGCAGACAACCCAGGTTAAAAATGGGTGAAAGACCTGAATAGACATCTCTTCAAAGAAGATGCATGAATGCTCAGTGAGCACAAGAAAAAACGCTCAGCATCATTAGTCACTAGAGAAATGGAAACCAAAGCCACAGCGAGGTGCCACCGTGGTCACTATGGCTGCGACCAACATACCTTACAAGAACAGCCTAGAAGAGAAAAGGTTGTGTTCGCTCATGGTTTCAGAGGTTCAGTCCGCGGTGGGCCGACTCCATTGCTGGGGACCCAAGGTGAGGCAGAGCATCATGGCGAGAGGGGGGTGGGGGGGCGCTGCTCCACTTTTGGTCGCTGGAAGAAGAGAGAGTAAGGAAAGAGGAGGCTGCAGAGAAGATACGGCCTTCCAGGGTCCACCCCCAGGGCCTGCGTCCTCTAGCCACCCACAGTGACCTGCCTCCACGTACCACTCAGTAAGTCCACGCTAAGTGGGACGGCCTGGTTGGGTTTCAACTCTCCGAGTCCAGTCGCTCCTCCCTAAGCACTCCTGTATTAACCTAGGAGCTTTTGTTGTCCAAACCCTGACATCCAGGTTATGCCCGTGAGGCTGGCTATAATCAAAACAGCAGAAAATCAGAGTTGGCAGGACGTGGGAACTCAAAACTCTTGTACGTGGCCAGTGGGGACATAAAGTAGTGTAGCTGCTGTGGAAAAGCAGTTTGGCAATTCCTCAAAAAGTGAAAGGTAAAGTGGCCTAGCAATTCCACTGCTAGGTATTCCCAGGAGATATGAAAATGTACCCACATAAAACCTAGCACCCGCATATTTATAGCAGCATTGTTCATAATTGCCCAAAAATGTGGTATATATACACAATGGAATATGACTCAGCCACAAAGAAGAATGGAATTGTGGCATTTGCCAGAAAATGGATGGAACTGGAGACTCTCATGCTAAGTGAAATAAGCCAATCCCCCCAAACCAAAGGCTGAATGTTCTCTCTAGTGTGCGGATGCTGAGTCACAATAGGTGTGTAGGGGAGGGAGGCTCACCAGATTGCACAGGGGTGAATGGTGGGAAGGGAAGGCGGATGGGAGTTGGAAAGAAGTAGAATGAATCGGACCTAACTTCCTATGTTTAGGTATGAATACACAACCCGAGTAAATCCACATCATGTACAACCACAAGAAAGGGACGTTATAGTCCATGCATGCATGATATGTCAAAATACATTCTGTCATGTATAACTAAAAGGAACATATAAGAAATTTTTAAAAAGTAATACCCCAAAATAGAAATAATCCAATGTCCATGAATGGAGGAATGCATGGATAATCAAAATGTGGCTTCTCCTTGCCAGGGAATATTCATTATTCAGACATAAAAAGAAATGAATGTTAATACTTGCGACAACTTGGATTGTTGGATGAACCTCTAAAACATTATGCTGAGCAGCAGACACAAAAGGTCATAAATTATATGTTTTTATTTACATGGAATGCACAGAACAGGCAATCCAGAACAGAAAGTCGATTGGAGGTCCTCAGAGACTGGGGCTAGAGAGGAGCCAGGGGTGACTGCTCACTAGAGCAGAGCTTCCTCATGGGGTGATGAAGTGCTCTGGAGTCAGTGCTTGTGATTGTGTAACTTGTGATCCTGCTAAAACCCACTGTTACTGTTTGAATGTGAGGTGTCCCCCAAAAGCTCATGAATGAGACAATGCAAGAAGGTTCAGAGGGGAAATGACTGGGTTATGAGAGCTTTAACCCAATCAGTGCATTAATCCCCTGATGAGTTTAACTGGGTGGTGACTGAAGGTGGGTGGCGTGTGGCTGGAGGAGGGGGGCACTGGGGGCTTGGCTTGGGGGTATATATTTGTATCTGGTGAGTGGAGTCTCTCTCTCTCTCTCTCTCTCTCTCTCTCTCTCTCTCTGCTTCCTGATCATCATGTGAGCTGCTTCCCTCCACCACACTCTTCCACCATGATGTCCTGCCTCATCCCAAGCCCCAAGGAGTGGAGCCCCTGTCTATGGACTGAGACCTCTGAAACCATGAGCCCCCGAATAAACTTACCCTCCTCTAAAATTGTTTATGTCAGGTCTCTTTAGTCACAGCAGCAAAAAAGCTGACCAAAACACTACTGAAGGGCATACTTGAAAAGTAGTGAATTTTGTTATGTGAATTTTACTTCAATTGTAAATTTTTAAAAATAAAAACAGGGACTATAGTCCTGAAAATGTGGAGCACTGTTGAAAGACATGTTAAAAAATTATGATTTCAACTGAGGAGGGACCCTGTGGGCTGCGCAGGTCCCACCCCAGAGGCAGGAGCTGGGTCTCGCTCTGGGGTCTGCAGCAGATGCAGGGATCCCCATCCCCTCAGTGAGGTCACTGAGGCCACTTCTTCATGCCCAGCTCTGCCCCCTGGCTTGATTCTCCCTCGGCCTGCCTGTGGATCAAGGCCTTGTCCAGGAGAGGACATTTGGGCTGGTCTTTGAATAAAGAGGGGTGCGGGTTTAAAGAAAAAATTGTAGTAGTTATAGGTGGACAGAATGCCTTTATTTTATTTGTTTATTTTCGTGGGGTGCTGAGGATCCAACCCGGCACCTCCCAGGTGTGAGGCAGGCGCTCTACCACTGAGCTACAGCCCCAGCCCAAGAGCGGTGTTTTTTGCAGTTGGTAAAGAGCATTCCAGACAGTGAGAAGGGCAAGTGTCCTCAGGGCACAGCCAGCAGTGGGGGTCAGACAGACACACAGGGAGGGGAAGTGACATCAGAAGGTCCAGTGGGTCCAGAGGGCCTCAAACGGCTCCAGGGCTTCCCTCCAGACCCTGCCTCCTTCCTTCTGTGAGCAGGTGACGATGGGTGTGGCAGTGTTGCCCTTTATCCCCTAGAAAAGGAGCCTCCTCTGTCTTAGGCCCCAGCAGCTCTGCAGAGCTGGAACCCAGATGTCCCAGGTGCAGTGCGCCAGGGTTCCCTCAGAGCGACCTCCCTGACCTGGGCTCAGTAACCGTCCCGACCCACCCTGCACTTCCACACCCAAGCACTTCTCTTCCCCTTTCCCTCCCTCGGGGCAGCTGGGGCCAGGTGCTCACTGAGGGGCTCCTCAGGGAACTCTGGGGAGCAGTGGGAGGAAACCAAGCTGTCCCCTCCCGGTGAGCAGCAGGTGCAGAGAGGACAGTGGACTCCCTCCTGACGCCCAAGCTCCCCCTCACGGGACTAAGGCTTTCCCTCCAGGGGAGCCCCCGCTCCCACCTGACTCCATCCCCACCTCAGCCACCCACACTTGTCCTGGGTTCCTGCCCGTTAGAGCTTGACCACAGGCACCAGGGACAGGACCCCGAGAACCCAGTGGACTCTGAGGACCATCCCTCGGGCGCCCCCTGTGAAGCGTGTTCCCTATTTCATGCAGTTTTTCAAGAGTGCAGACTGTTCCCAGATGCCAACCCTGGCACCTTCTGAAGGAGGTCATCTTGTACCACAAATGTACACTCACCTGCACCCCCGCTTCGCAAGCCCGCGTCCCAGAGGCAGCCTTGGGGCCACAGAATCAGCAGCCAGAGCAGAGCATTCTTATTCTTGAAACAAAAATTTCTTGAAATAAAAATAAAAATTTTGTCTTATTGCAAAGGAATAAATATTTATTGCAGAGAAAAATAGAAAATATTTAGTATCAAACAGTACAAGATAAAAATTGTATCATTGAGTTTACTGTTGTCAACTCATGTGTATATGTGTGGGTATTTAAAAAATAAGTCAGGGCCTATAAGGAATGTATTACTAATTCATAACCTGTTTTTTTTTTCAACTTAAAACACACAGTAAACCTCTTTGTATGACATTGAATATTCTCTTACTGTATTATCTTAATAATCATGTAGTATTCAAAATAGTATCAAATCAATCCTCAAAGTATGTCTTTATGCATTTTTGCTTCTGTGAGTAATAGTGCTACAAATGTCCTTGTTACTGAATCTCTGCAATATTCGAGATCATTTCCTTGGCATGAATCCCTGAAGATGGAATTACTGAGGCAAAGCAAAAAGTAAGATTTTTTTCATTATAAAAAACGAAATTATGTCATTTGCAGGAAAATGGATGGCACTTAAGAACTTTGTGTTAAGGGGAATAAGCCAAACTCAGAAGGTTAAGGGTCAGACATTTTCTCTCCTATGTGGAAGCTAGAGAAGGAAAGGAAGAGAAAGATGGGAGGGGAGCTCATGAAAATGGAAAGGGGATCAGTAAAACAGAGGCGGGGACCAGGAGGAGGGAGGAGGAGGGGAAGGGGAAACACTAGAGAATGACAATGGCCAAATTATAGTGTTCTATTGTGGGCTTGGGCAAATATGTAAACACTATAACAAATATGTGCCACTCTAACACACCAATAAAAAAATATGGAAAAAATCAAAATATAAGATTAAAAAATAGTAAGAAAGAGAGCAGGCTGGTCTTCTTATAATGGGACTAAACTCATTGTGGGGGCTCCTCTCTGGAGTATTACCAAATTCCTGCAGAAAAATTGTATCAACTTATGAGCCCAAAAATAGTCTTAATCTGTATCCTTGCCGAGCAATTATTGTTCTTTTTAATCGCTGCCTACAGTAAGGCAAAATGATATTTCAGCCCCCATTTATTTGATTGATATGCAGTTGGGCATTTATTTGCCTATTAATTGATTACATTTCTTCTTTGTGATGTCTTTCCTTGTGCTTTCCAGGAGTATTTAACCCTTTTCTGTTTCTTTCTGATAGCTTTCGAGCCTCTTGCTAGCCCCATGTGTGATCAATGTGCCCCATGGCTGCCGGGTGCCTTTGGTGGCACTCCTGGTGCAGGACAGCCCCTGGTGACGAAGCCCGTCATTGTACCCTTGGCTTCTCTCTTCAGCATTGGGCTTTCCAAGTCTCTCTCACCTCAAGTACGTGGGTATTAAACAATGCTTTTCTCTAGAACTTCTGGACTTTTTACACTTAATGTTAATCCACCTGGAATGTATCTAGTTCTGAGAAATGAATTCCATCACTTATTTCAAATGAAAGTCACATATGTCGGGTTACATGTCTGTTCCCCCTGCTTACTGGGCATCTTCTGCTCTGATTGCTCACGGGTTTTCCTTTATTAAAAACTGTTCAACTCAGCTGATTCTCCTTCCTCAGCAATCTCCTTGATCCTTGCTGCAGACCTGTTGTGAGCCACAGAATGTTCTAGAAGCCCAGAGGAAATGGCAAGTCCACCTCCACACGGAGGGCTGGAAAGGGTGCAGTCTGTTGCCACTGACCATAGGTTAGCGGCTGGGCTTTGGGTAAATTTTCATGTCCCATCCTCCAGCAACTCTGAGAAGTGTTATTTTCTTCCATTTTAGGAAGAGGAAAAGTTAGGCTGAGCAAGATTCCATAATTCACGAAAGCGTCGCTCCAGGTCAACGGCAGAACTGAAATCCCATCCAATCCCGCTCACTCGAGAGCCCACAGAACCCACGACTTCACAGCCCAACAGCACCCTCAGCGTGGAGGTGGACCAGGCCAACTCTCTGCCTTCTGGACAGACACTTGAAAGTTGCCATTGTCCATTGCAGCTGCTATGACAGAAGAACACAGGCTGGGTGGCTTAAATGACATTCATGTCTCTCTTTTGGAGGCCGGAAGTCCAACATCCAGGTGCTGGCAGATGGAGTGTCTGGGGAGGCCCAGCTTTCCCAGGTCTGGACAGCATCTTCTAGTGCCTCACATAGTGGAGAGACAGAGAGGGAGAGAGAGTGGGCTGGTCCCTTCTTAGAATGGCACTAATCTCATCGTGGGGGTTCCTCTCTGGTGACCTCATCCAAAACCAGTCAGTGCCCAAAGGCTCCCTCTCTGAGTGCCATCCTGCTGGGCATTAGTGCTTCAGCATAGGAACTGGGGTGGACGCGCGGGCCTCACCAGGGAGCCCTAGGCAGAAGGTCGCCTCCTGCCAGGAGGCCATCTGGCCCCAGAAGCTGACCTGGGCTGAGGGTTCTGCAGGCCTCAGACAGGACCCTCTTCAGAGGGAAATGTCACATTAAGGACACAGCTTCTTTCTCAGGCCTGACTTTGCCTTGCATGAAAGGAAGCTGTCTATAAATTCTGTGTGGTGGCAAGGTGACGAGAGAAGTGGGATGGCAGCAGGATGTGAGAAAGGACCGGGGAGGCCATCTGCTCGGTGATTCTGAGCTCAGTCGTTCCCTGGAGTCAGGAAGATTCTATCCACTTTGCAATCCTCCTGGCAACTCGACCCCAGGACATATTCCTATGGTGAAATGCCAGGAGTGTCCCCAGGGCTCAGCGATGAGCCTTTGCTACCTCTGACTGCGCAGTAATGAAGGCTCAGGGGCAGATGTGGTCTTGGCACAGCCCCAGCGTGGAGAGAGAGACACCCACTGCGTCACCCTGGGTTGGTGTGGAGAGCCTGGGGGCTCTCATCAGGTGAGTGCAGGGTCCTAACATCCCTGACATTTCCCTCAAGACCCCCTCTCTGACACAGCCTTGCGTTTTCATGTTCTTAAACCCACCGCCATGAGGATGGTGGAGAATCCCGAGTGCAGAAACGGTCTTATGGCCTTGTGGCTTTGGTCTTGGTGGAAACCAGTACCTTTTCTTCCAGGCATTCGGGCAGTGAGCAGACACCTATTAAACGTCTGCTATGTGCCAAGTTATAGCAGCTGTGGTTCCATACACTGCAGCTGTGGCTCCCGCCCCAGGAGCTCCCAGGGCTGCCGCTGGTGTGCAGCTATGCTGTCAAGGGCCGCGTGCAGGTAAGCAAGGGGCTCGCAGGTGAGGGAGGAGGCTGGGGTGCCTTGCCAGCCAGGGACATGGCCAGCAGTTAGGATAGGCTTTCTCAAGAGGCAGATTAAGATGCCAGATGATCATGTGCTGAGCCTGATGGAGGAGAGACCTAGAAAGAGGAATAAGGATGGACATGGCAGACACAAAGCCCTGTGAGCAAGGAGAGGACAACAGGGACACTGAGAAAGCCAGGTTTGTGACCACCCCGGCTAACTCAGCTTCTCCTGACTTTCCTTAGCATTGACCCATCCAGGGGAGGAGTGTCCTGTAAGAAGGGTGTCATGGCCGCTCATTGGCCTGGTTCCCAGTCACCAGCTCATCGGTCCTTCTCCTGAAACGCCTGCCCCACCCCCGATGCCCCCTGCGGGTCAGGTGCCCCTCCCCCAGGCCCCAGGGCCCTGCTAAGCAGCAGCGTTGCACAGGCTTGGGCTAGACTTTTTGCAGGCACTTAGAGCTACAGGTGCACACAGAGAGGAGTGGGAGAGAGGGAGGGCTGAGCACCTCTTAAGTGCATCAAGTCATTCATTCATCATCTACCAGACGCCCACATGAGCTCGAACCTAGGGTGGGCCCTGAATAAGAGCAGAGGTAATGCTGTGCCCTTGGAAAGTTCCTGGCACACATGAGAAGTCAGAGCACAGAGGACAACCACAGGGAGGGATATTCTAAATGCCACTGGGACGGCAGAGGAGTGGCTGCTGAGGTCACTCACCAAGGACCCATCAAATAGAAGACTTAGCTAGGTGCGGGTCATGAATGGAAATGTCCCAGAAGAAGAGTGAACGGTGGTCCAAGCAGGAACAGCAAGCTCTTGACGGCATGATGGGCTGCAGAGTGTCCCACATGCCCAAGGACAGGCCTGTGAGGTGGGGCAGGGTCACAGGAGCCCTGGCTGTCGTCCTGCTGGCACTGTACTGTGGAGATGAGGGGAAGGGATTATTTCTGGTGACACTGAGACCCAGGAAATAACACGTTAACTAAGTAGCCTGCTTGTAGGCAAGCTGTTGGGGTGGTGGGCAGCGGGGGTCAGGGAAGACTCCCATGGGGGCAGAGCAGGGAACGGGGGGAGGGGATGCAGGTGCACATGCCGGGGAAGGCTCGGGCAGAACTGGATCCCTCTTGCCGACAGACTTCCAAGGGGCTTTGTGCTCAGTGGGAGGGAGGGCAGTCCTGCAGCTGGAGTCTGAAGCTCAGCTCATCCCCTCCTTTTGGTGGAAAGTAGAAGATGTCATCTATCGGAATGTGTCACCTCTGGAAATGGCAGGTGGCTAGAGAGAAGGAGGACCACAGCCATCTCCACCTTGGAGACTTCGAGGGACCCTGCACAAAGCCCTATGGGCCAGTCATGGTCAGCGATGGAAGTGGCAGCATGCAGAGCTCCTGCTCGGCTTGGGTGGGAGTGGAGGGTCAGGAGACAGGGCGAGGAAGGGCCGTCACCCAGCTTCCTGCACCTGAGTGCACCCAACCCAGCTGCCAGGCCTTCTCCCGCCACCTCAGCTGCCGTGACCTCACACATCCTGGATTCCGATTCTTGCACTCAGCACTGAACCCTTGCACTCTGGTCACGCACTCCTGCTGTTTGAAATCCTGTGGTGACCTCTCATCCCACCTGAAGTGGGGTCACTGGCTGAGTACTCAAGGCCCTCTACTTACTGTGTCCCCCTAGAAGGCCTGGCAGCAGGGACTGAAAGGCCTTATCTTACTTAGAAGGTGCAGTGCAGGACGGGGGAGGGGAGACAGGGACCCCCCCCTCCCCTCCCCCAACTGTTGCCTTCCCTTGAGTGGCAAGTACACCCTGAGGGCATGGGAAGCCCAGGCTCTGGTGCAGGTGGTGGCAGGTGGCTTTGGCTCTGGCACTGAAGCCAAGTGTCACTCAAACGTGAGATGCAGGTGGGTCCCCCACAGTGCCTGTAGGGAGGGTAGTTTCCAGTCTGTCAACGCCCCTTCTGCAGCCACACTTCAAAGTCCATGCCACGGTTGGTTCCCCATCAGAGAGTGGTACCCCTCCTTGGGGCCAAACCCAGCGTCCTCCAGACCCACTGCAATCCCTCCCCTCTTCAAACTACTTTTTGTAATCTTTTTTTTTTTTTGTCTTGTTGTTTAATTAAGAGTTGATAGAGTACTCTTGGAACATTTTTTTTCTCGTAATTTATTGAAGAAATAGACATCAGAACCAAGAGAGAATATAGGCTTACAACCTAGCTCTGTCCCCAAGAGAGAATATAAGCTTACAACCTAGATCTGTCCCTAAGAGAGAATATAAGCTTACAACCTAGCTCTGACCCCAGGAGAGAATATAAGCTTACAACCTAGCTCTGCCTCCTTTCAGCCACAATCTTAGACAAGCTACTTATCCACATGGAGTCTGCTAACTCACCTGTGAAATGGGAACAATGTTACCCACCTTGAATGATGGTGAGAATTCCTGGGGGCATAGGAAGCACTAGGTTCCCTGCAGCACAGGTGCATGCACAGCTGAACGGGTACAGTCTGGTCTCTCTTGCTAGAACATTCCAGTGGGCAGTGACCCTGCTGAGGTGCTAGGCCAGTTTTCCACTCGTCTGTCTGGCTTCTCACGCCTTCCTGCACTCCAACTCCTGAGTTGGGGTTTGATTCAGATGTGCCACCAATATCTGAACCCTAATGTCTAGAATGGAGCCCACACCTTCTTGCTGACCTTCCTTCCCCTGCTGTCCACCCCATCACATCGCCTGTTTCCTATTCACCCGTTTTTGGAGGCCAGACCACTGCAGAAGGCTGGAAAAACTGGCCAGTGTTGAGGGGCCATCCAAGGTGGGCATGGAAGGTCTGCCACCTTAGCATCCAGAGCCCTCTTCAAGGGGTGGATCCCAGACAACACTGAAGAGCCTCAGATGTCCTGGGGATCTGAGGTCATGGTATGAGTCTAACAGTGGCTTCTGAACTTGTTTCATCACCGGTAAATAGGAATTAATAAAAAGAACCTACCTCTTTAGAATTGTTAGGAGAATTAAATGAGATAATTCGTGTCAAGGACTCGGCAGAGACTGTGCAGAGGAAGCCCTCAGGCCTGCTCGCGCTGGTTATTGAGTGCGTCATTCAGTATGATCTCACACCCATTCTCTGAGCTCTGCCTACTTCATAGGATTCCTTTGAGAATAAATCCACTCAGTGCATGGGAGCAGCCTGAAGAGTGCACCAAGCTGTGGAAGAGATGGATAATGGGAGAGTTCAAGACTGCTGCTCTGCTCTTGGAAAAGTGACTTCCCCTCTCTGGGCCTGCCCCTCAGAGTCCTTGAGAGCTGTAGTTGGGGGATGTGTTTTCTCACGGGTCTCAGCCCTTTGGGCAGAGCAAGGGACAACTAGTGGCTCCTGTGCAAATAAGACCAGGGGACTAGCGGGATCCTCCAGCCGAGGGTAAAGGAGAGGGCACATCCCTGAGCGCTGGGCCACAAGCTCCCTATGAATGTCTGGGGACTCTGCAGGGACAATTCCCTGCCGGAGCACAAACCTGGTCCTTAGTCCCCGGGAGGGAGAGCTGATTTTCAAAGTGCCCTCTGCCCTCCAGACTGTAGGTCCCTGTGCAGGGTAGTGAGAGGAGGGACGAGACCTGAGGGTTTTCCCAGAGTGAAATCTGGCCACAGCATGGAGAGGTGTGAGACCCCTGTGCACCCCACTCTCTGGAGATGTGACCCCCACATTATAGGCATCCTCCCTTTTCTCTGACCCCTTCCCCCAGCTCCTGCCTCACAGGCTCCCACCCTGGTGTGTGCTGCCTGTTCCCCTGGAACAGATCTGGAGGCTGGGGATTCTGTCCTCATCCCCATCCAGAGTGCAAAGGTGGGGCTTGTCCCAGCACGGCTTCCTGGCCAAGGGTGTGACACCTGTTCAGAGTGGCAGATCTCAGAACCTGGGAAGCTCCCTGGACTCAGCAAAAGCGTTGCCAGGGCAGTTCGCAAGACCTCGGGCACTGGAACCTGTTCTGGGCTCAAGTCCTGGCTCCTGGACTCTGGCTGTATGGTCCTGGCTGAGCCACCTCCTGTGACTGAGCCTCTTGCAAACCTGTGCGTGTCAGAGTCCCCTCATCCACATCCCCGGTAGCTGTGGCATCTGCTTTGGGAATAGATCGCCTTCCTCTTGGTGTGTAGGAGCCAAGGGTGACTCTGGGGAGAAGGGTGTCCTGGCTAGGGGCGGACAGAACCACCCACCGCAGAGAATGCAGGTTTTGCTGAGGCCTAGGGCAGAATGGCGGTGCTGCGTGGCGCAGAGACGGGTACCACATCCCGGTGGTCACCACTGAGTGGTCCAAAAGGTCAGTAGCTACCCACAGGGCCAAGGCCAGAGCAAGGTCAATCTGGGTACCATCCCTAGAGAAGAGCAAGGGGCCCTTCCCCCCATCTGGGAGGCACTCAATCCCCCCACATTCGCAGGCATGCGCACTCATGCCCACGCAAACACACAAAGATTACACCCACACGGCATCTCTGAGGGGGAGCAGGCGGAGAGGAGTAACTGGAAGTCTCAGACTTTCCCCAGGAGAGAATGAATCACCCAGCAGAAATCAGGCTGGAAGAGACTGCAATTTTGTTGATTGGCAAGTCAGAGCGTCCTCCTCCTGGCTCGCAGCAGGTGGGCTCCTGAGGAGGAAGATCCACTTCCAGCTGGCTGGTGGAGTGCAGTGGGATTGGTCCCCAGCCCTCCACTCATCACAGTGGCCTTTCTCCAGCTCAGGGAAATGTGCAGCCGTGTCCCCTGCACACCTCCCCCACCCAGCAGCCACCAGGCAAGACCAGGCTCTGGAGCTGGGAACAAGACAAAGAAGCACTAGACAGCCCCCTGCGTCCTGCCTTCTGGGAGCTCGCGGTCTAGCACAAGAGCCAAGGCTCCAGCTGCGCTGGGTTTATTAAAGAGCAGCCAAAGCCAGGTCCTGTGAGAGGAGTGGTATGGAAAGGAAAAGGGGGTACATGAGAGACACTTTTGGGGGACAGAATCATCAGAAAAGGCTTCCTGCAAGATGATCAACCTCAGAAAAGTAGTGCATTCACATAGTGGAAAGAAGAAAGAGAGGTCATCTCGTATCTATCCATCCATCCATCCATCTATCTTTCCATCCATCCATCCGCCCACTCGCCCACCCATCTATCAACCTACCCGTCTTCTACTCACACACCCATCCATTTACATACCCCCTCATCCACCACCCACCCACTTGTTCATCCATCCATTCACCTGTCCATTCTCTCACTTATCCATTGATTCACCCTTCCACCCTCCCACGTATCCATCTTCCTATCCATTCATTTACCCACCCACCCATCCACCCACACCTCTACCGGCCTATCCTCCCATCCATCCTCCCATCCTCCCACCTAGCTGATGACATTTGTGGAGTGCTTAGGAACCAGGTATAGACTAAGGGATTTGTGAGCTCGTCAAGGCTGGTCATTGCAATTCAGTTTTCAGGCACCCGTTCTAAGCCCACACCCACAGTGGTCATCTCGAAGAGATTTGGTCACTTCATATTGTAATATTCTATTAGAGTTTTCATTGTATTTTTTGGTGTTTGGTCAGATTGTGAAAAAGCTGTGTGTTGGTGGCAGGAGACAATCTGGGGACTTTAAAACTGCTTTCCCTGTCCTTCTCAGGCTGACCTCTGCTCCATGGAGAACAGAAGCCCAGGCAAGCAGAAGTTGCTGAGGAGTCTTTGAAAGTTGAGTTTAACTGGAAAGCCATGTGACATGTTTACTTTGGAAACAAATCAAATGAATATGTGTCCTTTCCATGTGGCCACCTTTGCCTGTGGACCCTTGTCCACTGGTGGTACTTGTGTATAGGGAAAGGTATGGGTTATGGAGCCACAAGACCTATGCTCAGCCCAGCCCTGCCACTTACCACAAGGCAACCTTGGGCATGTCTCACTGGAGCCTCAGTTTACTCTTATGAAATGTGCACAGTTCTTTCTTCCTGGAGATGTAGCAAGGACTCAGAGGACAGCATGCCTGGCCATCCTTCTGCCCCAGGCCATCTGAGTGCATCCTGAAACCTTTCCACTGGGTGAGGGTTAGGGACCACAGGGTCCTTGAGAGAGCCCTGGCAGCCAAAGCCAGAGAGAAGGTGGAAATCTCCCAAAGTCCAACAGGGGGTTGATGTCAGGCCCCACCTGCCAGCCCCTGTACCCTGTACCCCCATACTCTGCTCTGCCTCCATCCAGGTTCCCTTGAGAGAAGGTTCTGGATCTTTCCCCTGCCCTCCTGACTCCTCCAGCCAGGACAGACGCTGACACCTGCCCAGAGTCAGTGCATTCAGAACCGACCTTCCAGACAGCCTATGACCATGCCCACACAGCCCTCCTAAAGTCCCTGGGGGCTGGTATCCCCACAGTGACCTGGACGTTCCCCTCCTCTAGAAAGGGCAGCCAGACCCCTGTTCCCTTCTCAGCTGCACTCACTCTCCATTGCAGCCAACCCCACAACCAGCACCCCACACCCCCAGAATCTATCTTCTGTCCCCAACATGGTGACCACAACTTGTTCTTGACGCTACAAGTAGCCTTCCCTGTAGTGTCACCACAGCCTCCGTACGGGGTCTCCTCTCAGGCACTTCTGCCGGCTTCTGGCCTCTCTCACCCTGTCTTCAGCAATAACTTGATCTTTTCCTATTCCTGCCAAGCCATCTAGCTGTCCTGACGGCTTCCAGACAATCCCCTGGCATGAGATCCCAGTCTTCCCGGCACGTCCCCGCTGATACAGCCCTGTGTTCCTTAGAGGCACCCCCTCTGCTTGATGGCCCCTGTGTCCATCCCCAGTGCCCCACATCGGCCTTGCACACCTACCCCCAGCCCAGGTAGTTCCCCGGGCTCAAGGCTGCAGAGTGGCAGGTGAAGTGTGCATGCTGCAGACGTGGTCATCACAGTTCACCAGAGGACAGCGGAGGGGAGAGGGCAGGGAAGGGGCAGGAGGAAGGAGCAAAGTGACCTCTCCAAGAGGGCGACATATTGTGTCATGCCAAGAGCTGGGCTCCAGGATTTCAAAAGGTGCCCCCGCCCCAGGGGTGGTGTTCCTGTGTGCTAGAATCGCTGCTGAGGCTGGCCGCATGATTCCCACTGCCTCCACCCTCTGAGGAGCAGCTGTCGTGGGCAAACTAATTACTAATAAGGTTTTCTCGGCAGTCATGGTAACCGCGAGAGAAAATGATCTTTGAGAACTTATTCTGCCAATTACAAGTTCCATGTCAGGAGCTGCAGTGTTCTGAGAGGCTGCTTCTGTGGAGCACTCCAGGGCCACTTAAGCCTCTTGGCACCTGCACAATTGGCCCCTGCTACCCGCTCCTCTCCAGGGGCCTCGGCTGGCAGGGAGGGCGAGCTGGGGGGCAACGGTAGCCAGAGCTGCCTCACCCCACCACCTCCCCGAGATGTTTCCCTCCCTTTGGGACATTTGAAAGTTTTCTTTTCTTCACTTTGTCGTAAAGGAGGCACCAGGTTTAAATCCCAGCTCTGCCCCACGTCTCGCCTTAGTCCCTTGGTGTTAGAGGAGGATGGTGATCCAAACCCCAGAGGGTGTGGGGGGGACAAACGAGGCAGTGGAAGCCGGGAGCTGGCTTGGTGCTTGGTGCACAGTGGCCCTCAGTCAGTGTCCCCTCCAAGCCCCTTCCTGTGGGGACAGCAACCAGCCAGGGTCCCTCCTCTGTTGGCTCATAGGCCACGAGTATGGTTTGCTCCCCTGTATGAAAACCACATATGCTCAGAGGAATCTGGAAGGATGCTCCCACAGGGCGAGCCTTGGTTCCTTGTCTCCACGTGGATGGGTTTATACTTTTATTTGTGCTTTCGAGAATTACTTTAATTTTGTGTAATAAGTGTGTTTCATGTTCACCATTGGAAAGAGCAAGCTCAGGAAGGTCTTTCTGAGCGACCTGACCAGAGCCCTCTTCCCTGTGCCCAGGGATCCGCTAGAGACCCACAGGACAGGCTGGGGTTCTGCCACTGTCAGGGAGGAGAAAGGAGGAGCTCTGGCTTCTGTAGTGAACATGCTGAGGCAGGTGGGCTGTGCCTTCTGTGTCCTGGGTCACAGACAATCAGGCTTTTCTTGTCAAAATCAAAGCTCGGAATCAAAAGAGGAACACTGGCTTCTTTTAATATATACATAATTCTTCCTCCAAATCAGTCCCGTTGATCCATCTCTAACTGTTGGTGTAGATAATTCTTTTATACTTGTGGTCACAAATCATAAATATGGATTTTTAAAAAAATTAAAAGCTTGGACATATTTCTTGTCACCAGAGCTTCCTGATGTAAGAGAGGCAGCTGTCCTGCTGGGCCTTGCTTGCTTGGGGCTCAGAGGACACACTTGGACACACTCGGCTCCAACTGTCTCCTGACCCAGGGGCTCCTGCTCTCCAGGCCTCCATGTCCCTATTTGCAAGGAAGCAGTCCTGGGCTGCCCCTCGGCCCAAGCCGAGATTGCAAGGGACACGGCCATGGATGAGAACTTTCGAGAGTGGCAGGCACAGTGGGTGTCGGAGGGGCTCTGTCTCAGGCACCAGGTTGAGGGCAGGACAGCTCTGTGCTCAGCCTGTTCATCTGGAGGCACCTTGATGACAGAAGTGCTGCCTGGTGGGGCTGCTGTGTGTCACCTACAGTAGTGCCCGGCGCTCCTGGGGTCAGCTTCATCATCAGGAGACAGTGGCTGGGGCAAGTGTAATAATGGCTGCGAGAAAACCCACACTTCGCCCACCTTCTCCCCTGTCTCAGCGCCTTGCTTCCGGCCCTGTCATTGCCTTTACTGTCTTAGTCCATGTCACTAAGTGACCTTTCAAAATGTGGAAGAGCCAGCACTTTCTGAGGATGTGCTTGGGCCAGGGAGCCTCACCCTCTGGACCCTGGTGAGCTGGCTCCCTCCCAACCTTCAATTCAAGGTCAACAGTAGGAGAAAGCAACCCTCCTTGCCCCACCTGGCCCAGGCTTGGGTGCCATCCAGCAGACGGCATCCAGGTAGTGCCCTTGGCTTCCTCCAGCTCTGCCCCTCCAGCTGCCCAGGGCCCCAGAGGACCTCAGGCCCCATGCTAGTGGTCCAAGGGGAAGCCCTTATCCTGGGGCCACCTCTAGTGGGAGGGATGGCTTCTCTGCGCCTGTTGCCAGGTGGTGAGCAGAGCCCACAGATGTTTCCAGGAGGCAGGCAGTGTGGTCCAGGACAGCGGAGGGGGAGAGGGCAGGGAAGGGGCCAGGAGGAAGAGCAAAGTGACCCTTTGTAGAGTGGGCTTCCTCCAGTGGAACCCAAGTCCCAGGTTGCCCCCAGTTCACACTGCTCCTGGTTCAGCAGCCCTTCCAATGCCACAGCTTAACAGTGGGAGTGGGAGCGGAGGCCCGCCTGGCCCTGGGGCCCTGATGCTTTGCTCAGAGATACTTGGTTCCAAGGACCAAGAGCACAGTCCTACAACAGAGCTTTGATTAGTAGCAGGAAGCTCTGTGGGGTCACAGAGCTGACAACTGGCCAATTTCTGAAACAGTCTCATTTCAAATGATCTGTATCCTCGTCCTCAGAATCCATGGAGATGGTCTTGGAAATCCCAGTCTTCAAGCACAGATGACTTCCAGAACCCCACCCTACCCTGCCACACAGAAGCCACAGATGCTCATCACCAGCACAAGAGCCCCAGTGTGGCCTACATTGAGCATCCTGAGAGCCAGGACTTTGGTGTTCACTTCGACAACCCCCCTGGGAATGGAGTGGGTGCCCCACACATCCTGTTTCTCTCCTGTCTGACCACTTGGCTCTAGCTCTTCGTCTTGAAATCCCTGCACCCAAAGCAGCATGGCTGGGTGGACTAGGGTGTGCCTGAGCCTCACGGGGGACCACACCCAGGGGTCCAGGCCTGTGGCTCGCACCACCATAGCGTGTATGTTAAAGTCTGGACCCTGAGAAGCAATTCCAAAAAGGCCGTGTCCTAAGGGGGCCACAGAACCGAGGCATTCCCATCCTGCGCAGGCAGGCACAGTTTGAGCTGATGGTGCACTTGTTTTATGAGACTTGTTTCCACCTGTGCACTTGAGGGTGACAGCATTGCACAGTGTGAGCCAATCCTGCACCCCGCGCAGGTCACCTCCCTTCCATTGGGGGAAGCCAATTTCTGGGGCTTCGCATAGTTGTGCCATCTGGTGACTCCAACCTCTGTCATTTCAGGTGAGACCACCCAAACCAGCATCACCCACCAAACTGGGATCCTCAACCACAGAGTAAATATTGAATCAGAGTTTATTGAATAAAAGAACAAACTTCGTCACCCTCCTCTGGGCTTGTCTGTACCCGTGTGTGTCCTTTGCACACAAGCGTGTGTGCAAACTAGAGAAGGTAAGAGACACAGCTTCAACATAAAATGTCTCCATGTTTCCTCCAGGATCAGAGCGGCTGGCGTGGGGTGGAGGTGGACTGCAGGAGTGGCCAGGGCCTCCATGACATCCTTCCTTCTTGTGGCCATTGGCCCAGCAGCCCCCTCTATCCAGGGTCCAATTATCACGTTCTAGGATTATTTTCAATCCACAAAGAAACTGTTTTGAAAAGTCTACGTGTGACATTTGCTATGGACCTGACAGTTTGACTGAGACCTTTATAGGACAAGAAAACTCAGGTCTGCTGTTTGCTGTAGAGATCAGGCCATGAGACGAGGGGGGCTGTGGTGGAGGGTCCTGCTCACATAGCTGTTGTCACTGTGTCCACCACCTACACTGGCTTCTGGGGGCTGCGGCCATGGAGAAGGGTTATGCTTCACCTCCCTGCACCATGCATGGGCCCAGGGTGAGGTGATGGGAGGAGACAGGTGGGAGGGGGCAAAGACAGGTCTTTTCCTAGCTGGGACTGCCCAGGGTGGCCTGGGGGCTGGAGTGGCACGAGCTCCGGTCAGACATGAGGAGACTGAGCGGCAGGATGTGCCAGACCTCCATGGCTCACACTGGGATTTTAGCACATACCTTGGAGTTGGGCCTAAAATGCACATAGGACAACTCAGATTTGGAAAGACGAGCGTTCTATTTTCCACAACTGCCTCCTCACTTGGGAGCCCCTCCAGCCGAGCCACGGGAGAGCAACTTGCCAGGCGCCCTGCTCCTTGGTCTAAACCCACCCTTTGCAGGCAGCACAGCCATTTTGAGCAGATGCTTGGGTTCAGAGTGGCCTTCCACACCCGGCTCCCTGCCCAGGTGGCATCGGGGTATGGGGTGGCAGAGTACAGTGGCTCTGTCCATGTTTCACTCCACATGCAGCTGGAGTAACCTAATGGTCCCCGCTGGCCTCCCAGAACCCTGAAGGGCAGGCTGGAAGCTCTAGGTCCAGTCACTGCTGAAGATCCCTGAGGACGGACAGAGCCCCCGGGGGGTGCAGGGGTCTTGACTCTTCCCTGCACGATGCTGCTCGCAGCCTCACCTAGGTGGGTGGGAGACACCCTCCCCTGCTACCTTCTGCTGCCTGAGCCCCTTCCTGATGTTATATCCTGAATTGTGTGTCTCTAAGCCCAAACCCATCAACCATGTTTCTGTATGTATAATTTAGACCTGAGAAATCCCTCCTTTCTCCTGATGAAACCCAGCTACTGTCTTCCTCTAGACCCCCAGGAAGCTAACTTTGGGTGGTGACTGGTCGTCATTGTCCCTTGGGGGCAGGAAATCTATCAGCTTCAGGACATAGAGATTCAGGCAAACAAGAAGATGTGTGGGTCTAGCTTGTCAGGAAAGTAAACCTGTACGATTCAGGCGCATGCTCCTTTGCCTGATCCCTCATCTGTCTCACGGTGGCCCCAGAGGCAGCGGAGGATGATGGTCCCCAGCTGAGATGTCCACAGATAATTGTTTTGGCCTAGATTTTGAGCTAGAGGCATCTACACCAATAGGATCATTGCCCAAGCCTGGGTATAGAGGCATCTACACCAATAGGATCATTGCCCAAGCCTGGGTATTACTGACAATTATTCTAGAACAACAGGCATAAACACGAGCTGCCAGAGGCAAGCTGGGGTATAGGGCCATGCTAGCTACAAGTAGTAGATTATGAAAGAAAATGAAGCTGCCCATGCCCCCTTGGTCCTTGTCCACCCTCCTCTGCCTCATGATGTCAGGAAGCGCTTCTTGGACCACTGGCCCTTCTCCCACAGAGGACCGGAACAGCACAGAAGCGCAGCTTTGGAGCCAGCCGGACCTGGATCCGCACTGACTGCCCGTGCAGGTCATTTGGTGTTTCTGAGCCCCCTTCTCCTTCTCTTCAGTTCACTTGCTCATTCATTCACTTCTTCATTCTTCTTGGAGTCCCTGCCACGTGCCAGGCCCCAGGCCAGGTTCTCAGACTTCCCAAGGTGGCTGTGAGGAGCCAATAAATGACAAGCAAAGGGAGTCACATGATGCGGGGACTGCAGGAGGAGCCCAGAGGAGGGGGGGCATTGCCTTGGCTGGGTGCCCCCCCTACCCCTCTGCTGAGGATGGTGCAAACAACAACTTCAGCATACCTGCAAAGACAGGTTTCACAGGGTACTGGTGAGGTCCTTAAGTTGTTGGATCTGTTTTCTCATTTGGCGCGTCTGCGACTCTCTCTCTATGCCTTTGGTTTTCCCCACCACCCATGGTCTACCTCAGCACAGCCCTTGCTTGGCCTCCGGACAGCTGCCCACCAGGTAGAGTTCACTTCTATGCCATCACTTGGGCCTGTTGCTGCCTAGACTTGACCTACCTGGAGACGGCCAAGGCTCCTTGTGTGTGCTCCTCACCTGTGTGGCCACCTCCCCCATCCACAGGGCCCGGGCCTGGGTCTCCTTCATCTTCATGCCCCACTGCCCAGCTCACAGGCCAAGCAACGCAGCACTGAGGAAATGGTTTTAAAAGGAGAAAATAAAGGAAGGAGGGAAGAGGGGAGGAGTCTCCCGCCTACCAGGAGCTTCCAGCCTGGTGGGGAAGTCTGCGGCAGACACCAACACATTCCTCTGCCACTTTGGTCACAAGTTCCTGTTGGGCACAAATGGGAGATGGAGCAAAGAGGTGGCTGAAGCAAACAGAAAGTTTTGAGCTACACAAAATAAAGCCTAAATTCTGGCTGAAAGAAGTGGCTCATTATCTTATCAACACCGTGAAGAATCAGGTCATCCCTATTTTATCACATAAAGATGGAGACTCAGAGAGGCGAGATGATGTACCCGGGGTCACGCACCCTAGCATGTAGTTTCAGATGTGCATTCAGTCTTGGAAGCCTTAGGGGAGCCTGAGGAGAAGGAGATTGCTGGAGAGGCCGCAGGGCAGAGGAAAGGGCCACATCTCAGGTCCTACATTTTCAGGAAGGAAATCTCAAATTTCCCATTATGTCCAGTGGGACCCTCCCTGTATCTCTGGGGCGACCATCCTGGTCTTGCTTGGAGAGAGGGACTTTGATGCTGTGGTTTTCTGGTGACAGGAGTTGGGGCCGCCCTGCAGCTCACAGCTACATTTGCTTGTTCTAGCTACAGCCTGTGAGTCCTGCCTGACCCTGAGCCTCTGCCTCCCTGGTCCTCAGGCCTGCAGACACTGAAGTAGCCGAGGGCTCCAGGCTCTGTGCTACCGGCGACTTCCCCACATCCTGCCCACACCTTTGCACACAGCTCCTTTACAAAACTCTCTCCAGTTCTCCAGCTTGCACATACCACCAGTTTCTTGCCCTGGTCCTAAAAGAGGCTCCATTTTCAGGGCAGTTATCATCAGGGTATGTGCAGTTCCAGCCTGCTGTGCCTCAGGGCCTGGGAGACAGGGGGCTGCAACAGTGGGCACTGGGTGTTTGCAGGGGCAGGACGCCGTGTGTCAGGGGTCAGCGAGCAGGAGCTCAACAGTGGGGGGTTGTGCCGCAGTCTGGCTGGGCACAAATCACGAGCCACTCAAGCAGGAACAAACTTTATTTTCCGAACCCCCGCGAACGCCACGCACGCAGCCTTCTCCTGGGACACACCACACACCAACCGGAAATCCCTCCTCCGGAAATCCATCCTCCGGCACTTCCCCAACCAACGCCCCCAGGAATCCCCGGTGAGAACTCCAAAGTAGCAGGCCAAGGCAGACAGCAGGGGTCTAATATACAACTGAATACACAGCTTAACATAACCATCATCATCTCAGTGGCTTGCTGGCATCACCTCTCAACCACTCCGTTCTGGCAAAAATGCCATGTGTCATCCTGATTAGGCTGTGGCCCTCAACAGTGTTGGGAGCCAGGCCCTGGCTAAGGGAGCCCCGGGCCTTGCTGCAGGTACAGGAAACCACTTAGCTGTGGTAGTGATGGCCTGGCTGGACCGAGTGGCGGGGGAGGGTTCCATGGAGGGCTGGAATGTCAGCCAGAAGGGCTGGACTTCTGGTGCAGTGAGAAGGATGGCAGGGTTGGCTATACTGCTGCTGGCCATCCTGGCCACGGGTCTGTGTGATAGGAGCCTAAGAAGAGGTGGAGGAGGAGACGGCAGCTGGAGCAGGTGCCGTGGGTCGGGATGTGTCGGAAGTCTTTTTTTTTTTTTAATTTTTTAATATTTATTTTTCAAGTATCGGCAGACACAACACCTTTGTTTGTATGTGGTGCTGAGGATCGAACTCGGGCCGCACGCATGCCAGGCGAGCGCACTACCACTTGAGCCACATCCCCCGCCCGTGTCGGAAGTCTTCATCTCATTGAGGAAGAGGATCTGTTCATCTCTGGAACCAGGGAGGGTGTGTGGGGAGCAGGCCCTTCCCAGGGCCTCTAATCTCTCCCACCTGATGACCAGGGTCTGTGTCCTGAACTCTTGTCCCACATCCAGGAAGCCAGTATTTCTGGGGACCTTGTGCACCCTTGTGTAGAGCCACCAGTGGCTGGAGATGTCGGGGAAACACAGTCCCCACCCCCTCAGAGACCATGTCTGTTGGGAAAACATATAATGGCAGCAGCACCCCACAGAAAAACCCCAACATGGTGCCTAACGACCCTCTTTCTCCTCTTTTTTCTTTCACTGTCGCGAAACGTTCCCGCCGGCGCCAATGTTCAAACCCTGCTGGTGGGAAGCCTTAGCCCCAATAAGAATTAACTTCTTGGGCTCCTGAACTGACATATGGAAGAGCTTGCCAATAAACGGGCGACCTGTTATCTACCTCAGCCCTGCGCCCTCTCCTTAGACCTATATAAACACACAGCCTTTTGTAATAAAGTGGAACCTCTTTGGTGATCTGTGTCGTGTGGTGCGGCGTCTTCCAGTCTCACAGTGGTGCTGAAAACCCAGGAGACAGTGTGCTCAACAAACCGAGGCCCATCTCGGCCTCAACACATTTCGCCCTTGTCTGTCTTTTTGGGCGCGGGCTCCCTGCACTCACCACTGATGGGGTCTAGGTAAGGTTCCCCCTCCCCGGCTCACCAACTCCCTTCAGATTAGCAGCTGGAGATGGACCGTGATTGTCCGGCATGCTCCTGACGCCCAGTAGGGAGGAGGGAATGCACTCCACTAAGACCTTCACTGGTCGAAGTGGACCCTCTGGCGACCCGCTTCCCTTTGAGGCATGAGGCTTCTGGGTTTACAAGAGAGAGGCTCCCTGGTCTCTTCCTCCCCCACCAGAGCTGTGTTCAGCCCAGATCTGAACTTCTGGTCCGGAGCTGCGTTCTGCTGGGGCTCTGTCTTTCCTTCCTTGATTCTCTCGTTCCGGTGGAAAAATTTGCCTGACGTCAGGTGGCCCGCGGCCTGGACCTTAAAGGGTCACACAGACTGCACTTCGTCGGTGATGACCGAGCTGTGCCCTCTGTGCCTACTCGCAGTGGACTGGTCACTTCGGGGGACACCCACGTGATCCTCCATCTGCTCTACGCTTCCAGGAAGCTTCTACAGTCCGGGTTAATTCTTTTTCTCCCTTTTCTGTCCCTTCCTCCACTCTTTAACCACAGGTGCCTCCTCGCCTATACCGGAAGCCTCACCACTCAAGTGTCTCCTTTAGAATTTGGCTACTCTCTCTCTCTCCCCGGACCTCAAGCCCAAAATTCTTATCAGTCTCTGGACCCAAGATTGGCCCACATATCCACTAGATAATGACAACCATTGGCCTCCAGAAGGCTCCTTAGATCCAAATTTCCTCCGGGACCTTTTAACTATTGTCGGCGCCTGAAAGGGTAGAAAGAGTTCCCAGGTCTCCCCGTCCTGCCTTCTGCTCTCTGTTCCCACCTTCCCCTCTGCGCCCTTCCCTGAGCTCTTCATGTCTGCTCTCCCTTCCAGCGGTACCGCGTCCGAGTCCCCTCCCTGCTGCAGCCGCCGCCACCGCCGCCGCCGCCACTGCCCGTGGCCTTGTCTGCGCGCTTCTAGTCTGCCTGGCCACCAGACACGTGCACTGGTGTTCCACCTTCCCGGTGCAGCAGGTGAAACGGGCCGGTAGTGCGCCCTCAGTGGCTTGGAGAGGCCTTGGGATCCCACCTCAGCCGGCGGGCGAGCCGCCGTCCTTCACCTTCATTGCGCCACAACAGCTTTCGCTGTGGACACAGAGCCCCTGACTCGAGCGTCTCCCTTTGCCGCCCGGTTCCAACAGGCAGGCAGGATGGGTCCCACCTGGCTGCAATGGGTAGGATCTCCGGATCTCTCCGAGCCTCTCCCCCTCCCCCCACTCTGCTCATTTCTTCTATCGATAAGCCCTTCCCCCCCACTCACGCCTCTCTTCTCCTGTCAGTGTCCCACTGATCCCTTTTATCAGATAATTCACAGTTCCTTTGTTCTCTCAGGGAAGTAGCTGGTGCTGAAGGGATAGTTCGAGTGCACTTCCCATAACTGAACCTAACTGGGACTGCATGCAAGCAGTTTCTAATAAGGTAGTTAACTTTGATAAACTGAAGGACATTACCCAGAACCCTGATGAAAATCCATCCTTATTTCTCAACCGCCTTACAGAGGCCCTGACCACATACACTAAGCTATATCTTGAGTCTCCCATCAGGGCTACAGTGTTAGCAACCCATTTCATTACTCAATCGGCTCATGAGATTAGAAAAAGCTCAAATGAGCTGAGGAGGACTATCAGACCCCTATCTGAGATCTGGTGAAAATGGCCTTTAAAGCAGGCTCCATTGCAGAAAAGAAGGTAACACCCCAAACTCAGGCCTTGACAGCAGCCCTGAGGCCTACATCTCCAGCAAAAGTTTCAGAGGGGAACCAGCATTCCTCTCCACCAGAGGCTTGCCTCAAATATGAATGCGAAGGTCACTGGGCTCGCCAATGCCCAAACCCACGGCCTCCTTCCAGGCCATGCCCCACCTGTAAGCAGACAGGGCATTGGAAGATTGACTGCCCCTGGCTGGCCCTTCCTCAGCGCCTCTACACAGGGGTATGACCAGTCAGGCAGTCCCCTCTCCTGAACTTTTGGGGTTTGCAGAAGACTGAAGAAGCCCAGATTCAAAGACCCCCTCAGCCCTCTCCGAGCCCAGGGTAATGCTCCAGGCAGCGGGTAAGTCCATAACCTTCCTTGTGGACACGGGGGCGACCTATTCTGTCTTGCCTGCCCATTCTAGGCCTCTGTTTCCTTCCCAGGTCTCAGTTATGGGGACTAATGACAAACCCTTCCCCCCCAAACAGAACTGTAAAGCTGGCCTGTGCCCTGGAGGGACACCCATTCACTCCACTATTCTGGTCATTCCATCCTGTCCAGTTCCTCTCCTAGGCAGAGATGTTCTCCTATTATTAGGAGCCACCCTCCAATTACACCCCAATAATACTACCACCCATCTCCTTCTGCCTTTAACTCTTACCCTCTCTAATGACCTGACAGTACCTACTGTGCCATTGCCCCCGATCTAGTTGATCCCTAGGTCTGAGACATCTCCATGCTGGTTATAGCCTCCCACCACAAGCCAGTCCATACCCAGCTGAAACACCAAACTAAACTTCCTTGTGTTCCCAATTTCTTATCTCCAAAACCCATAGGGAGGGATTTAAGCCCATTATACACCGGTTGCTGGCCCAGGGACTCCCAATCCTTACTGACTCCCCCTGTAATACTTCTATATTTCTGGTATGCAAACCTTCAGGAGCCTATCACTTAGTCCAGGAACTCCGCCTAATTAATGAGGCAGTTATTCCTATCCACTCGGTTTCCAACCCTCATGCTTTTCTTTCTCATATCCCCCTTTGACCATTCACTTTACTGTCCTGGATCTTAAAGCTAATGTCTTTACAGTGCCTCTGCATCCTGACTCTTATTACCTCTTTGCCTTCACATGGGAAGACCTTACATTCTTTAGGTTTCAACAGCTGACATGGACAGGCCTACCCCAAGGCTTCAGGGACAGTCCCTACCACTTTGGTCAGGCCTTGACACAGGATTTAACTGTTTGTAATTTGGGGATAGCACTCTCTTACAGTTGGATAGAAGCCTTCCCTACCTCCAGGAAAACTGCTGACACCATCGGAAACTGCTGACACTGTCGCCTCTATCCTCATTGAGCAGATCATTCCTAGGTTCAAACTTCCTGCTTCCATCCAGTCAGACAACGGTCCAGCCTTCACTTCTCGGATTGTTTAACTAGTTTCCAGAGGCTTTAACAGCACTTGGAGGCCCCACATCCCCCACTGACCCCAATCCTCGGGTAAGGTTGAGAGGCCTCATGGCATTCTCAAGGATCATCTCACTAAACTTGCTATTGAACTCAGACTGTCCTGGCCCAATCTTCTGCCATTGGCCCTCACCCAAATTCGGGCAACTCCTAGAGCCCCCTCAGGCCTTAGCCCCTTTGAGCTGTTCTATGGATGCCTCCTCTTGTGTCCCACCTGCCCTATCTCATACTTCTATACAAACTCCTAAGAGAACACGCAGACCGGTGTCTTCCTGCACCATCTGTTACTTCTGTTCCAACACAATCGGGAATTAAATTGGACCCTCTTCAACCGGGTGATGCAGTTTTACTTTGAGAGCTACATTCTCAGTCGTTGAAACCTTGCCGGACAGGACCCCATACAGTCATATTTCCACCATGCTGGGGCCCACCAAACTCAAAGTTTCTCGCCAACCCTCTCCTATTACTAATCATTAATCTCTCTCAAGCTTCTATCCAAACCCACAGATGGCGCTTCTACATCCAAGCGACATGGCAACAAGATGGCACCATCCCCTCTCAGTCTATGGGCCAAGGCGATTAGCCTTTCACTGGCTGTAATCAGGCCCATAATGTTACTGGATTCAACTGGGCTACCTCATCCCACTTATGTTCAGCAATGCTATGCTTCACAGCAGATCAAACTGAGGAATGCTGTTGAAGCCATATCACCAGGAGGCCGCCCCATCTGCTGATGACAAGACTACCCCAGAGGAGCCTCAAGAGTCACCTCCTAGACCTCCCCTTTACTCCTGCTCTCCACATCCTAACTATCTTCTAAAGCTTCGCCTGTCTTGTGTAACCGCCGTTCTCTCCGAACCCTTTCACCCGACGCTCCATTATGGGAGCCCGAGGAGTCTAACCATACTGTGATTCCCTGGTGCTGCCTCCTGGGCTTGGGTGTCTCCCAGTCAAAGTTTTGCCACTCTAACATCACCTTTAACTTCACCCTCTATGCACCACCTGGCTCATTCTTCTGGTGTAATGGTTCTCTCATCACTATCTTATTCACCAACACCTCCGCCCCATGTATACAGGTGATGCTTGTCCCACAATTGACTCTCTATACCCCAGCTGAAGTGCAGGCCCTCTTGTCTCCCCCAGTGCAGAATAAGCGGGCTGCTTCCCTTCCAATACTGGTGGGTCTCTCACTGGCTGTATCTGCAGCGGGAGCAGGAATTTCAGGTGGAGCTCTAGGACACTCCTTATGGGCTGTACAGGACTTAAGTTCTAAACTTGAACAAGCGCTCACTTCTACGGCAGAATCTCTAGCATCTTTACAAAGGCAGGTCACATCCTGGGCTCAAGTTACTCTTTAAAATCGACGAGCTATAGACTTACTCACAGCCGAAAAAGGTGGAACCTGTCTTTTCTTGAGGAAGAATGCTGTTACTACATCAACGAATCAGGCCTTGTGGAAACTCATGTAGTCAAGCTCACCGACTCGGCTACCTCTTTGAAAAATCCACCAAACCAAAACCCATTTGCCACCTTCTTTTTAGCCCACTTCCAATCGTGGCTGTTGCCTCTTTTAGGGCCCATATGTCTTCTTTTCCTGATGTGTCTGTTCCTGCCCTGTCTGCTTCACTTCCTACAGGGCCAATTACGGAAGATCTCTAACCAAACTTTCAACCAGCCTCTGCTTAGGTACTACCAGCCTCTGATGACCGATGAGCCTCCAACCTCTTCAAGAGAACAGCTCACTCAGTGCTGAAGCTCACTACCAGGCGCAATGGAATGCAATGGACATCAGACAGTGGGAGACAAAGAGCTCGGAGAACCTCTTAATCTGCCATCCTGGATTCTTGAGCCTTTATGTCCTTTTAAGCCTCCTCATGGCCCTTGGCCTCTTCTCTGTCGGTCCTCCAACATGGAACTTCTGCCCAAAACTGACATTTGCTTTAATTTTTATCTTCATCCTGTTTTTGTTTGCTCTGATCTTCTTCAGGTGCTGGTGACGCCATGTCAAGGCAACGCTTCCAATATTTCCTAGAGTCTCTGTTACAGGACCAGTGGCTGATACCAACTATTTCCTCCATCCAGGACTGGTTCGACGCCATCGACGACTTGTGGTTTCAGGGAACTTTCATAGACTTCACCCCTACAGAAGTAGCTGTCTATAGCCACTGGGTTTTATTTCTGGCTACCATGATATCCCCAGACCTGCACCCCCCCAACATTCCTCCACTTCCCCTTCTAGGCCCTACGCCGCCCCTCGGGCCAAGCCCCGCCCCTCAGGCCTTCCGACAGAACTTGGACCCCAGATTAGTTGCTAATTATCATGACCTTTTCCATCTTTGCTAGGCACCATCCCCAGCAGTAGGTGTGGGGGACAGTGAGGGACTTAATGAGCAAGGGCCTGCTGCTGGGATCGCAGGGTGGCCCCTCAGTTTCTGGCTCCACCTCCCCATGGCAGCAGTGAGGGCCTCCAGTTCGGCTTCTGCACCTTCTGTGAAGGTGCTTTTTCTGGGAAGCTCATGGGTCCTCACAGTCATCCTAGAGTGAGTGCTGTTGCCACCACCTCTGTTTCACAGACGGGGACATTCACCAGGGTTTGGAGACGGCTGATGCAACCCCAGACTGCAGCTCCTGTGCCAATGGCCTCCCAGGCAGCCTGCTCTCTGGGGCCAGTTGCCGGGAGCAAAAGACAGATACCTGCCCCTCCTGGATGGACCCATCCCTGGCAGACAAGGTCAGGTGCCTGGGGGTGACTGGGAGGCATTATTTTTTATTGTTCCCAAGTTCTTGGTGCCTTTAGGCAATAGTGGAGGCAGCCCTTAGCCGCTCTCTGGGCCACGAGGAGGAGGACTGTGAGAGTTCCAGGCTCTCCTCTGGCAAGGAGGTAGAGGGAGGGGCCTGGGGCTGACCCAGGGACAAGAGGTTTGCAGGGGAGGAGAGTCCAGGACAGAGGGGCCTCAGGCGCTCCTCCATGGATGGGCTGTACACCCCTGCCCTGCCCCCTCCTATGACTTTGAGGAGGATGGGGGAGCCCACGGACACCTGGCACATGGATGGGTCATGGGGCCGGTGCTTGGCCAGCACTGTGATGGCAGGAGGCAGGACTGAGAAGGAGCCAGAAGCAGCTGGAGCTGGCCCCTTCCCATCCTCTCCAAGCAGTGCACGGTGGGCCACCTTGTCCTCAGAGTGGAGAGTCTCTGAGCAGCACGGGGGACCAGCAGGACAGAAAAGAGGGCGCTCCAGTAAGATGGCACGATTCCTGCGCTCCTGGGGGACACCCACTTTATTGCCTGGAGCAAGAAGTTCTCCTCTGTGGATGGGCCAGGGTGTCTGCTCACCCGTTTGGGATGTCACTATCCTAGCCTCACCCTCCTCCTCTGTGGAAGCGAGATGGCAGCACCCACCACTTGGAGTGGCCGCCCGTTAGAGGCTGTGGGGAGGGGAGCAAGACCAAGTCCTGGGAGTCCTCATATCCAGCTGCTTCTCAGGAAGAGCGAAGCAAGGTGCTGGGGTTCAAAGAGCTCCCCCAAAGTCCACGTGCTGGGAACTTGATCTTCACATGTACATGTCAATCAGGCTGGGGCTGCAGCTCTGTGGCAGAGGTAGCAGAGAGCTGGCCTGGCATGTGTGAGGTCCTGGGATCAATCCCCAGGATCTCTCTCTCTCTCTCTCTCTCTCTCTCTCTCTCTCTCTCTCTCTCACACACACACACACACACACACACACACG
>NW_025999977.1:53468140-53499287 GCF_001458135.2 Marmota marmota marmota
CTCTCTCTCTCTCTCTCTCTCTCTCTCTCTCTCTCTCTCTCTCTCTCACACACACACACACACACACACACACACACATAAAATGTTGATAGTATTTGGGGGGGAGGCCTCAGATCCAGAAAAGGGGTGGCGATTTGGTTCCGGGAAGTTGGAGACTGCCCCTGGAAGGTTGGAAGGTTAATGCCTCCAGAGCCTTAGATTATCAAGATTGCCTGCCTGTCCTGCCCCTCCCCAAGGCTGTTCAGGAAGCGCCTGAATGACAGGGAGCTGCTAATTAAGGCCCCTTGGGCTGCCTCTCCCTTCCTGTCCCATCACTCTACCTTGGGCCCCTCCAGCCCACCTCCCTCTCACCTTTTGGCCATCCCACCAGCTTCTCCTGGGCTAGTCACATACACAGGAAGGAGAGCCACTAGGGGAAGCAGGCAGGAGAACAAAGAAAGTCTAAAATGCATAAAAGGGTCAGATGCTCTCACTTCTTGGGATATCAGGACACCAGCTATGGCCCCCTTCTCCACCACAGGAGAAGTCTGTGTCACTATTTTTTAGATAAAACCTGCTTTCTATGCTTGCCTGTTATGCTCAAATTCGGGACCCCCAAAAGACCACCAGAAACCAAGATCGAGAGGTGTTTATTGCGAGCTAGCTCGGTCCTCCGCGCACACACACAGCAACTGGTGACGCTGAGAGGCCCCGAGCCCAGGGTTTGCAGCAGTTTTATACACTCTTTGGAGAAGGCAGGGACTTCACATACATCATAGCATCTCTTAGCAAATCATCACACACCGCGGGAAAATCATAAAACAACTCTAAAACATAATTAGCACATTCACTGGTGGGAACAAGTTGGGTAGGGGTGATTGGTTCCTACAAGAGGGGGATTCATTTGAACTGATTGGTTTAAGCCACGAGGGTTTAAGCTGAACTACGTGGTTTCCCAACATGTTATCAACCACCATAAACTACTGGGAGGGTCATCTGGCATCCCAGGTATTTTCCTTGTCTCATGCTGATGGGTGGTTGCTATGGGTCCTCACCTAGCCTGACTGAGTCAGGGACACCTGGCTCTGCAGATCTCTCCTGTTATTTGTACAAAAACAACTCAACAGGGTGGGTATGTGCCTAGGAGCACTCTGTGGGTTTTTCTAAGGACACGCCTCCTTCCTTGGACAGACTTTGCTCTGTGGTAGAGGCTGGTTTCTCATGCCTTGGCTGCTTCTCTAGTGTTCAAGCCTCAACATTTGAGGAACCAGAACTCAGTCACTGATAGCCAGCAGTATCCACTTTATCAGAAGAGCAAGAGAGACCCTCGTTAGCACTGTCTCCCTATGCAGTATCCTCCCTCACATCATGATGCTGCAAAAAGACCTCACCAGTGCTGAGCAGATTGTAGGCGCCATGTCTTGGACCTCCCAGTCTCCAGAACCCTGAGCCAAGAAAACCTCTGTAAATTACCTGACCACAGGTATTTTGTTACAGTAACAGAAAATAATGTAAGACATGAAATAATGGGTGTTTACTGCTTTATCTATGATAAACTGTCTAGAAATTGGAGGAGTTCATATTTAAAGAGAGCAGGATGATGGTGGTTGACTCATGGCGGTGGAACCTCAGGCAGAGCTGTTTGAAGTTCAGAGGCTTCTGGCCAGCCCTGAGCCCACTTCAGGTTGACCAGCAGCCATATGTACTGGAGGCTGGGGTCTGGAGGCCCTGATGTGGTCAGGACTCGTTCATACCTGGCTGCAAATGCCCTGAGGCTCTGGAGACGAGATCAGGCGAGGCGGGCAAGGAGGCAGATTTAAAAAGGCCACCAAACAAGGCTTTATTTGAGACTCAATCCCTGACCTACAGAGTGGACAGGAGAAGGGTCTGAGGAGAAACGGCGAGGGAGCTCAACCGGACTGGACTTTAATGGGGCTTACAGCAGGAAGGGAAGGGCTTGGGACAGGAAAAGGTGTTTTTAGAGTCCCTTGTCCCGCTGGAGTTGGTCGGGGGAACTGGCTGAACTCCAGGATTGGTCAGGAGACCCTGCTGATTGACAGGCGTTAGCCAGGAGATCCCGCTGATAGATAGGCACCTGATTGATGTTTCTTTCCCGCGTGAGCAAGAAACCCGCAAGCAGCAGGTGCCATCCCCACAAAGCCTGGCCACCTCAGTCCTCCCTTAGCCCCTCTCCCTGCCCAGCCCCAGGGGCTGCTGGCTCCTTGGCAATGCCTCTGGGCTCTGGCACCTTGCCAAAGGGAGACCCCTTCTTGTTCTATCCTGTAGCCACCACTGGGAACCACCCAGCCCCAGACAATCATCCCCCAGCGGGTCCCTGGTGTGGGGTCCACATGGCAGCCCCACAGGCAGGGCCCTCCTGGGTCACCAAGGAGTGCTGGTCCCCACAAGACCCAGGAGGAAGGGGTAGGTGAGCCATCTGACCCTCATAGCTGGGCAGAGGTTCAAGGAAGGAGGTGAAGTCTGAATGGCTCAAACATGGCTCTGTCCCCTGGCATCATACCTGCACCCCCGCCATGTCACCAATGTCCACAGCCTGGGGACACTGGCACCCAGGAGGCAGCTGTGTGTCTCTGTTTATCTGCTGTGTCTCTAACAGGCTTTGTCACCAACTTCAGGTGACCCAAACCCTGGGGCTCAGTGGGAGGGAACAGGACCTTCCTTCCCAGTCTCCCCTCTTGTCCTCGGGTGGTCTATAGAGAGGATGGTGAGAAGGAAACAAAGCCCAGGTGACTGCAGAGCCCTCCTCAGCGCCCAGCTAAGTCCCCCAGGCTTGGCGGAAGCTGCTTGGTGTTTCGCTCTTCCATGGCCCAAACAGGCTTGTGGGGGAGTCCAGGAGACCCGCATACAATCACATCCTATGGCGACGCAGCTATATTAAGATCAATTACATTGTGCAACAAACACTTGAATCATCCCCAGAACCCTAGCTGCTTGGATTTGAATATGCATGAGAAGCTGCCCAGAAATGACTAAAATACCTACACACATATATATAGTCAAAAGCAAGACAGCTCTGGGGTGAAGAGTAACAAAGGCAATTTGCCACCCTGGTGAACGGTTCAGCGGGGGTGTGCCGTTTTGTGCTGGATTAATTGATGAAGACTCATTCAGCATCAGAGTGCAGATCCTGAGCCTGCAGGAGCTCTGCCTGCCACCCATACTCACCACAGGCCGGGAAGTAGGGTTTCTTTCTCCCCTTCCACAGATGGGGAGCTACCGTTATGCAAGAGCATACCACTGGGCAGGCCCCAGGAGCAACCTCAGCTGGGGTCTCCTGTGAAGCCCTGCCTTTTCCAAGCAGGTCACTGTCTCGGCCAGACAAATCCCACCCTCGCCCCTGCTACCTCCAAGCTCGGGCCTCAGAGCCACTGCAGCCTCCTGCTCCCTGGAAATCTGCTCTTTTGAACAGAAAGCATGAGCTCATGGCCAAAGGAGCTATTAGAAAACAAGATGTCTTGAAAATTAAGAGTCACAATTCCCCCTCAAAAACTTGAACCATTAGATGAAGGAGAAAACAGACACAGTTTGAACATCCAATCAATAATAAGGACAATAAAGTCAACAAAATCTTCAAACATGGAGCAGAGGGCAAACCAAACCAAACAAACCAGAACTCACAAAACAAAACAAACACACAGAAGGTAATAAAAACGTGGAATTGAATCTTTGCTTTCTGGTAAACTTCTTGAATTAAAAAAATAAAAACAGAAGAGAAAAAAAAGAAGTAACAGCAGCACGTTTCTCTGGGCTAAAGAAAGTCTTGCATCTTCAAGTCGAAAGTCACTCCCAAGCACTAGATCTTACTTTCTAGGTAAAATTTCATGTTCTGAAAGAATTTCAAAATTCCAAAGAGAATTCCAGCAGTCTCCAGAATAAAACATCAAACAATGTAAAAAAAAAAAAGACAAGAAGCAGACTAAATAGCTTCAGATAGACTGGCCTAGAAAGCAGCATCCAGTCCAACTGTCGGTCCTGCTCAAGAGCAAACAGAGACACAGTCAACCAAGAAGCAGAGACGGGAAGTTCACCATCCACAGATCAGCCTGAAAGGTACGCCCAAGGATAGGCCTTCAGCAGAACAAACAAGGAGTCCCAGCAGCCAAGGAGCTGAGACACGCTCACCAAACCCCAGGGAGAAAGGTGGAGAGAATCCTAGGATGACCACTATGCCCTGGGCCTCGAGAGCCAAGGGTGCAGGTCCCACCAGGAAGTAGAAGGTAAAGAACATCCAGGGGAAGTTCGCTCATCTTGACAAATGCTGTCATGGAGGCACTGGATGGTGCTCAGGGTAAGGAGAAGGCAAACCATAACTCTGGACATGTCCCCTCGCCCAGAGCCATCCTATCCATCTCCTCCTTCTCTATGTCTGCAGGAAAGAATAGTTGCACATCGAATTATTTAAAATGCGGTTATTGATTTAAATTTGTTTAGAATCAGCTGACTGCCAAAGCACAGAAAGAACCACAGGCCCTGAGCAGGGTATACGCGTTTTAAAAACCTACAAATGACAGGTGGGGGCCGGGAGTGCGCAGCAAGGGGCAGAGGGAGCTGGGAGCCTCATGTCACTCTCAGCAGTGAAAGAGTAATTGATGAGAGTTGACGGGTTGAGAAACAAGTTTAAGTATATTCTGTAAAGCAAAAGGGAAATTTGACAAGGAGTACCAATTTAAAAATGTGCCTGGCAGAGGCTGGAGCTGCTGGGAATCATTATTAGTGTAAGTAAGCAAAATGCGTCATTTCCTACAAAGTCACCCCGTCTGTACTGAGCACCTACTCTGAGCCAGACAGTGTGCCGCATGCTGGGGGGTGGGGTTTCAACAGTAAGCAAAATCCTATTTCCGGTCCCCCAAGAGCTACTGTCTGGTGTGGGAGAGAGAATTAATTATGTAAATAGAAGTCACCAATAAAGATAAAAATTGCAGATGTCGGCAGGGAGGCAGGTGAGGCCAGAAGAAGTGGACCAAGAGGGGGAGCAGGGAAAGAGGCCATGATCTGGCCAAAATCAAGGCAAACGTAACTAAGCAAAGGGGCTGGGAGGGCACTGCCACTGAGGAGCTGCATATGCAAAGCCCTGTGGTTCAGCGGGGTGCCCTGGTGCTCGCCTGTGCTATTCGGGAGGCTGAGGCAGGAGGACTGCAGGTTCAAGGCCATTCTCAGAATTTAGTGAGGTCCAGAGCACCTCAGTGAGACCCTGTCTTTAAATGAAATATTAAAAAGGGGTGGGGCTCAGTGGTTAAGCGCGCCTGGGTTCAATCCCCAGAACTAAAAAGAAGAAAAGGAAGAGGAAGAGGAGGAGGAGGAGGAGGAGGAGGAGGAGGAGGAGGAGGAGGAGAAGGAGGAGGAAGTCCTGTGGCAAGAAAGAGAGAGACCAAGAAAACCAAGATCTTAGAGGATAGAAGAAGCAACAGAGTGGGCTGGGAGGTGGGGAGGAGATGCACAGCGACATGGACCCAGATAAAGATGGGGTTTAAGAGTATCCGGGTGATCACTGTCTTTTCTGAAGTATGGAATAGAAGGTTTCCAACTCATTCTATGAGGCTAACATCATCCTAATAGCAACAGCTGGAAAGCATAACACAAAACAAGAAAACCATAAGTCCACCTCACACAACAGCCTTAAATCAAAAAAAAGAAAATGTGTTATTAGCAAGCGGAATTGGCCATGAATTAAGGAGAAAATTGCCTTTTGACCATATGGTTTTTGTTCCAAGAATGCAAGGATATGTAAACGATAGGAAATCGTTGAATCATTAAATCTTTAAAGAAATTTATGAAAGAAATATAAGTATATAATTTTGGTAGAGGCTGAAGTAGCATTTAGTGAAATTTATATGTTCAACACTGACTTTTTTTTTTTTTTTGAGGTGCTGGGGATTGAACTCAGGGCCTTGTGCATGTGAAGCAAGCACTCTGCCAAACTGAGCTAGATCCCCAGCCCTCAACACTTTTGGAAATCACTAGAATGAAACCTTGATAAGGGACATCTATCTACCAAGAGCAGACAGCAAACAGATGCAAAAAACCACCAGTCCCGAGGTCCCCACCCACACAGTGAAATAAGACAGAATGGGCTTGATTATAGAGTGAAGAAATAAAACTGTCCTTTGTAGATAATATGATTTTTGAAACCTATAAATTAAAAGGAAACAGTTGAAAAATCACTAGACCTCGCAAGTGAGACACGGGTTCTTCACAGACCAGCAGCCTCAGCATCACCAGGAGCTTCTTGGAAAGGTAGGTGTTCAGGCGCGGCCAGGCAGGCGCAGCCAGGGCCGCTTAGTCAGAGCTCTGGAGGTGGCCCAGCAAGTGGTAAGGAACCACCAGGGTGAGGCTGGGAGAAGCCGGGAGTCTGGGAGCTGCTACTTTAAGGCACTAGAGTACAAGAAAAGTGATGATCCCGCTTAAAAACCATGCATAAGCAGATAGTTGAAAGCATTTGGGGGAAACAGATCTTACTCACAACACAATGGAGACTATGGTGGATATTCGAATTCTGCAGATAAGGCTCACCCGTGTTTTTTGAAACAGCCCTAGCAGGATATAATTCTCACACCCTACAGTTCCTCTGCTTGAAGCATGCAATTCAATGGTTTTTAACACATTCTCAGGTACCTTGCAACTTTCACCACAATTTTAGAATATTTTTATCATCCCCAAAAGAGGCCCAGGACTCTATCTATCCCCTTGTCTCCCTGGGACCTCTAACCAGCCCTAGACGCCACCTGTCCTCTTTGTGTCTCTAGATTGGCCTGTTCTCTAAGTTTCATGTAAATGAGTTATTTGCAGCTGGCTATTTTCAGTTGGCACAATGTTTTCAGGTCCCCCATGTTGTGGCATGTGCCGGGCCCCATTCCTCATCATGGCCAGGGGTCCTGCTTCCTTCACTGCCTGCCCTTCAACAAGCCACTGGCTTCTTGGAGTCTGAATTCCTCCAGCCACAAGAGGGGACAATGACACCTCCCAAGGGAGCCAGGCCGGCCTGCCAGGCCCTCTGGGAGCCTTGCTTCAGGGTGCTGGATACGGCTGAGGACTTCAAGAGGAACTTGAACTTGTAAGCAAAGAAGCTGGGAGTGTTTGGGAGCATGAAGGGAGCCTTGGAGCGCAGTGCATGGGGACAGGGGCACCCCAGAGATGTCCTGAGGAAGGTGACATTGAAGATGATGATTGAAGAATGAGAGGAGGACGCGTGGGGGGAATGGGCGAAGAGGGTAAAGCGTTCTGGGCAGAGCCCCTAGAGTTAAGGGAAGAGGAGACGAGACTTTCAGGGGTGTGGCTCTCGACCTGGGCAAGTTTGATCCCAGAGGACATTCGCGATGTCTGAAGACCTTTGGGTTGACACCCCTGGGAGCCGGGGAGGAGCAGTGCAGTGGCATCAGGTGGGTGGAGCCCAGGTGCCGCTAAGCGGGCTGCAATGCGCAGGGCAGCCCCACGCAGTGCCAGCAGGGCCGAGGCCTCTGATTTCATTCTTCAAGTGGCTGAGAGCAGGTGTGGACAGTGAAGTCTGGGAGACATCGAGGAGCCTGGACGTCCCCAGAGTGGGGTGCACCACACAAGGCTTCTGCAAAGAGAGATTCCTCCCATGTTTCAGGTGGAGCCGTCTGGCCTCAGAACGGACAAGCGAGAAATGGACGCCCCTCATTGACTCCAGGTTCTGGGCAGCCAGAGAGCTCCGACCCGGCAAGGGCGTGGGTGCTCCCCTGGCAGTCCCACCAGGTCCACGGGCGGAGCCTGCAGCACGTTCCCGGGAGCTTTCCAAGCCCCTCCCAGCTCTGACCACACTGGGGGCACCTTAAGGGGTGCACAGAGCTACTGGCGGAGCCTGCTTCCTCTCCCCTGGGCCTCAGAGCTGTGGGGCTGTGACCACACCTGGTGGCTGCCTTGGGGGAGCTCTCTTTGCTGGGTGCCACCTGCTCTGTAAGCTGCTGGCACCCCCACCAAGCCCTTGCTGACCCCCACCAGAACTTCACCCTCAAGGGACAATGCATTTGGGGGAAACAGATCTTACTCACAACACAATGGAGACTATGATGGATATTCGAATTCTGCAGATAAGGCTCACCTGTGTTTTTTGAAACAGCAAACACTGGGCTGGGCACAAGGCTGGCTCAGGGTGTCTGACAAACTTCTCCCTCAGATGCTTGGTAGGCTTCCAGTCAACGCCATGACTGGGGAGTCATGGAGGAGCTGGAGGCGGGAGTGGGGGATGGGAAGCAGTGACAAGACGAGGCGGGTGCCTGATAAAGAGACCAGGGACACCAGGAAGGGCAGGACCCGGACCGCGGGGTCGGCAGGCTTGCTGGAGGAGGCAGCCAGCTGTGCGCTAAACATAGTGGGTGGAGATGGAGTGGTCCTACTAGGTTCCCACTGGAGGGAACACCTTAACAATGCGATAGGTGAGTGGCAAGGCTGTGGTGGGCCCCCAGGGACCCCCTGCAAACCCCTGTGGGACCTTGAACCCCCAACTAAGCAGCTGGTGGTGAGCTGGTGCCCAAACACAGCAAGCAATTGCGTAACTGTCCCCAGGCAGACCAAGAGAGGGAGTGGCCGGTGAGCTAAGGTTTGGCCTGGCTGCTGGGAGAGAGGGACACCCCCTCCCCAGGGAAGGCTGGTCGGGGGTTGGCCTCTGCCCTGGTTTGGGCCGTGAATGTCCCCACAGGGCCATGTGTCCCCAGCTTGGCACTGTTGGGAGGTGGTGGGAAGTTTAAGTGGTGGGGCTTGTTGGGAGGTCATGTCCTTGGGGTTGGCCCTTGAGGAGGATTGTGGGGCCACGGCCCTGCCCTCTTTCTTTTACTTACTGGCCTTGAGTTAAGGGGTTGCTTGCCTGGAGCATAATGTGCCCCCACAGACCCAAAGTGACAGGGCCAGTCACCCAGAACGAAACCTCTAGACCCATGAGCCACAAGGAACCTCTTCTCTCTGTAAGCTGATTGTCTCGGCGTTGGTCAGAGAGGGGGGAGCTGACGAGCAGTTCTGACCGATAGCAGGGAGCTGACTGAAGTCTGCTCAGGCAAAGGGAGAGGTGGCCACGCCAACAGCCAGGAGGTTCCCAGGCTTCGATCTTGTGGCCAAATTGGGTGACAGCCATCAAGGAAGATCTCCAGGAGACAGACCAGGGACAGCAGAGGGCTGTGGACTGAGGGAATTTTCCCAGAGCGCCGAAGCCAAGGCTGCCTGGCCCTTCCTGACCAGGACGTGGTGAGGGCCACAGGCCAGCCATGACTGGATTAGCCCCTTCCCAATGTGACCTTTTAACCATTGTTTTCTTGCTCTTCCTCCAAAGGGTGCTTCAGGTGCATGGCAGTGGGCCATCAAACTCTGAGGCTCCATGTCCTGGCTTGGAGGGGATGGAGGGAATTTGTAAAGGCCTCCAGCTGGACACCGTGACTACCCGTGCCTCTGGGTGCTTAAATTTCATGCGTATGTGCAGGTGTTGGCATTGGAGACACACACATACATCGCCATCATCGTCATCCCCATGGTCATCGTCATCGTCATCATCATCATCCTCAGGCGTGATCCGGGAGCTTTGTTGCTTGTGCTGTCCCCAGGGGCTGAAACGGTGCCCAGGGATTGAAGTCAATCCCTCATCACTTAGTAGATGCTTGATAGAAATGCCGTGTGTGTGTGTGTGTGTGTGTGTGTGTGTGTACTGGGGAGACCAAGGTGAGGCCTTCGGTGTCCCCCAGCATCCAGTCCACCCTCACCATGAGGGCCAGGCCCACCTCCAGGCCATGGTCAGCCCAAGCCAGCCACAACAATCCCACCCCTTGGTCAAGACTGATGAAACCAGGCCTCAGCGAGGGGGCAGAAGTGAGCGTGTCCTCCACTTAAGGCCAGTGAAAAGTAAGGACACATCCTCTGGAGGCTCTCGGCAGGGTTTTTTCTTTCTTCTTTTTCTAAAGCAAGATGCTGGATGAAATGCCTGTTCTTCTTCTGGATGTTTCTATAGAGGGTGTTTCTGAGTCACACAGCTGCTGCAGCTGTATTCCTATCAGCCAGAGATGGAGCCCTCGTGTACAGGGGCTGGAGCCAGGAGAAATGTAGGTGAAGCCAGGCCCCTGGGTCAAGCCACGCCTGAAGCCTGCATGAGCTTAGCCTTAAGCTAGTGTGGTTCAGGTGCCTTGATTGCTGGTGGGGAGGGGAGAACATGGAGTGACGGGAAAGAAGCAGGCCGTGCTACCTCATCCTGAAGACCTCCAAGGGATGCCAAGGACCTCACCCTAAGAGCACTGGGAGTTTGAGCAAGCAATGGCTTTCTCAGTCCCTTTGGTACATAGAAAAGGGCCCAAACTGGAGGCAGGACAAGGGAGTGGGCTTTGGGGTAACCTAAGCTATGTTGGGTGAGGCTGGGACTCTGGCCATCCCGTGGCTTCACACCTCTGGGCCTCAGGGCATCCTTCTTTCTGGGGAGCGCTGGCCTGGAGAAGGGCAGGGGGCAGGGTGTCGCCTGATATTCTGGTGTCACTTGAGAATGTGCTGGAGGAGGAACCCAGTCCCTAGGCAGGACTCGCAGCTCCAAACCTGCTGGCAGCAGATCGGGGTGAGGGGCTACAGAGAAGGGGCTACAGATGCTGACTGCCCCTCCCATATCTCAAATGCACTGGTGTGCTTCCTGGGTTGAGTCCCCTCACCTTGAAGTGAGACCCTCTGAGGGCCAGCAGAGGCGGTATGGCCCGCAGTGAGGCTGGGGACTCCCATCTGCCATGCTGTGCTCTCTGCCCAGGGAAGTCAGTCCCTCACTGTCAACCAGCTTGGCCCAGCCATGTCCTTGGCCTTCTGCTAGCCCCCCAGAGGTGCCGGGCATCTGCCAAGCCCGGACATGGGTCAATGCAAACAGTCTCAGCGGGGAGGCCCTTGGAAAGCTCCTGCTGCCTCCCTCAGATGCAGAAACCACCCTGTGGTGACGGAGGACAGCCTGGCTTTGTTTTTGGAGATGAGAGCTGCAATCATTAGGGGAAACATGTGCGTGTCTTGTCACTTATGTGTCAAAGGTTTAGCAAAAGACAGTAAATACTAAGAACAGTTGCACGTAGTCCACGGGTGTTTGGTGTCTGTTACGGCGCTCATTTTATTTTTCTTGTGCGTGTTTGAAACAAAAATTATTAAGGAGCCCTTTTAAAAGAACATTTTTAAAAAGAAAGAAAACATCAGAGCCAACATTCTCTAAGCATTCCCAAGCACACTGGTTCTGAGACACACACAGGGGTGTGGCAAGAAAGAAGGAGGTCCCTGGAGGTCACATTGCAGGCCAGATTCTGGGCTTCCAACTTTTGGGTGACGGGGGGGCAGTCCCAGGAAGGGGAGGTGGAAAGGAAAGCCACATGAACTCGTCCTGTGGACACAACCCCGTGTTTACAGGGTGGCATGAGGGTCCCTCTCTTACCAGGCCAGGCTGCAGGCCAGGACCAAGAGGGGCTCTCTGTGGCGGGTCACTCTCACCAGGCCCAGGCTCTTGATGAATCCCCACATTTGAGCTTTCTGACCCCAAAGTCTTCAAGCTTCCTCCCTGAGGACAGAGATTCTGGGTGTTCAGGGTGACATCCAGAGAGGCCTCTTCTCTATACCAGCAGGGTTGATTCATTCAAGGAACAAGGCACAGAGGCAAGATGACCTCCCCATCAAGAGACAAGACAGACACAGGCAGAACGTAAGGGCAACCGGTCTAGGTCTGCTGCCGGTGCACACAGTAGGGGACACGGGCTCATCCCCTCACTGCCAATGTGCCTGGCACTGCTGTGGGTGACAGGAGCCTGGTCTGTGACCAGACACATCTGTGACCCACAGGGCTCATGCCACCGTCAGGACACTGCCCACCACCAGAGGAATCAAGGAAAAGCAGCATGAGGGGTGATAGCAGGACTCGGCCACCGGCTGATGGGAAGAAAGCCGGCAGACCTGAGGCTCAATGGCAGGCCCCACCCTGTGCTCCAGGCAGCCAGCTAGGAAGCACCTGTCGGGCCCCTGGTCCCAGGACCAGGATGAGGGCGATGCTTCTCAGGATGAGAAGTAGATCTGCCCACAGCCCCTGCCTGGCACCGTGAGCCACTAGGGAGAGTGCAGAGCCACCAAGGGAAGCCACCACTCAGGACCCAAGAGTCATGCCCTCCTTGTTCAGAGGGGAGGGACACACAAACACGCCTGAGGTCTTGCACACTCCTCAGTGGATCCCCTGCTCTGGTTGTGAAGCTCAGGCCTCTTAAAGGCCAAGGGTTCCATGAAGGTTTGAACTGAACTGGCCACATGGCCGGAGTACTGCGAGCTCCCAGCCCCAGGCTCTGCTGAGGCCCTGCCAGGCCACGAGTGCCAGTGGGGAGCTGTCCCTGGGCCACCTTTCAGACCGGGTTCTGAAACCTCCACTTCACTTTTTCAGGTCAAGACCTTTAGCCGGCAGTGGGTGGGGTGGGGCAGGACTGAGGGGAGTGAGCGATCGTGGAGGCTGGTGCCCACAGCCACCAGCTACTGTGTGACTCCAGACAGCGGCACAACCTCCCCAGGACCACGTTCCTAGATGTGGAGTGAGGTAGGCGGTCCCGCCTGTAGGCCCCGCAGGGCTGGCGGCAGGTCTGGAAGCAGGGATAGAATTCTGACCAGTGGAAAATGAGAGAGAAGCCACAGGACGTCGGGAGTCTCCCGTCCACAGGCAGAGGTGGGAAGAGCCACTGGGCCAGTTGCAATGGAGGTCCAGGGTGGGCAGTGAGGGGCTGGGCCACGGGAGTCCTCACCACCTGGCCGGGGACAACCAAAGGGAAGGAGAGAGGGTCCATCTCAGCCCTCCTGCAGGAACAGGGCATGGGCAGCGGCTGGGGCTCCATGAGGGTCCAGTCAGCTAGAAACTGGCTGCTGGGTCTCCCTGGGGCCTCTTCTGAGGCAGGTGCTCCAGGCCAGGTAAGACCTACTCGGCCAAACCCGACAAAGGAGCAAGAGGACTAGAGCAGGCAGAGTGGTGGCCCCGACAGCTCAGCCACTGCACGTCCAGCCCAGCCGAGGCCGCCTGGCATGTCCCAGCGTGCGCCTCCTCCGAGGTCTGGGCTGCCTCACCAGCAGGCACAGCCCCCTCTTGTCCAGCCAAGCCCTTGACAGCAGGCGTCAGTTGCCATCTGGGCAAGAGCGAGTGGCAGCAGGTGCCCCACAGGGCCATCTTTCCCCGGCAGTGAAACCTCTGGCTGGAGAAGTGACCGGAGACTAAGCCGGAGTGCAGGGTGGACACAGGTGGCCAAGAGCCCCACTCCTCGTGACGATGGCTGCTGCTTCTGGCAAGCAGGGCCAAGCATAGGGTGTGCACTTGCTTGGGCCATGCTGGAGGCTGCACCCACCTCTATGTGACCACCGGCAACTTCCTGTGACTCCAGGGACCTCACTGCTGGAGGAGTGACGACGTTGTGACAGTTGTGACGACAGCAGCCCTGGCAGTCTGGCTGGATGGCAGCAACAGCCTCAGAAACAAGGAGGTGACTAAGCAGAGTCCCCAGGGCTGTTTGGCTTATCCCTTTGGAAGCCCACATGGTCCCTGTGCTACATCTTGGGCTGCTCCAAGTGGAGAAAGGGATTCAGGGGGGGCTCCCACCCCAGATCATGGGTGTCAGTGAGATCCGCGCCCCAGGCAGCTGGCAAACGCGTTGCCAGGCCCACGGTGCGCGGAGCCGCCTTCCCACAGGCGACAGGTGGGAGGCCTCTGGAAACGTCTCATCTCCCATCTCCCTGGGAGATGCAGGGAGCTGGGGAGGTATTTAATCAGCTTCCTGCGGGGAGGCTTGGGAGGGGCAGGCACCCCTTCACAGGGGCTGCAAGGCCCCTGCCTCACAGGCATTGCCACCCGGCCTGCCCTGTGGCCGAAAGACCCCGGAGGGCAAGGAACACGGGCCACACGCTGGGACTATTGCTAGCCTTTCCTGCTAGTCTTTCCCCGGGGTGTCCCGGAGAGTGTGTGTGATAATTCTAGGTCTTGCCCCTTTCACAGATGCTCCCATCATTTTCCTTTTCTGCGAGGTACCCCCAGGCCCCAGATGGGGGGCCCATAGCTCCAGACGCCTCCCACAATAGCCAGGACGGATGCTGAAGGCCACCACCCCAGCGTCACCTGGGCAGATGTGCTCCCGCTCACAGAGACCACCACCCAGACCACAGGGCTCCCGAAGTGAGGCCTTCCAGAGAGGCTGCAGGACAGCCTCCTTCCCCTTGTTAGGAAGCCCAGGTGCCCTAAGGTGGGGCCCAGATGGCAGCCGGGTGAGTGTGTCCTAGAGACTGCCACCTCTGCCACCAGCACCAGCCTGTGGCTTCTGCCCTCAGGGCCTCAGTTTCCCCATCTTTAAAACGGAGGATAACTCGTTTACCACCTGGAGCTATTTGGAGGCTAAAATGAAACTGAAAATGTCACCCACGTCCTTCCATTTAGACGTCAGGATGGACTCCATTTCACACACGCCGTCTTGCACTCACAGCCCCACATCTTTGCCGTGACAGTCCTGTGCTCCCACGGTGGGGGAAGGAGAAGGAGGTGGCCCTTCGCCCACAGACCTGCGGGCCTTTGCTACGCGGCCCTCCCTCAGATGGATGGGATTCAGGGCCACTGTTTTCCCATCTGAACAATGAGGGGACACAGGATGACAGCTTACTTTCGTTGTGACTTGGACCTTCTGCAACTCCCAGGAACAGCTTTCTTTCTCTCCACAAACACTAGCGGGGTACGTGAGGCTCCCCCACGCTGGAGGACAGCATGTGACCAGGAGTCCTGGCAGACTGCGACTGGGGGTCCAGACAGGAGGGAAGAAGCCTGGGGTGAAAGTGGAAGCCAAGTCTGCAGGGAGCCTCTTGAAGGAATTCAATGGGGTCCTGAGGATGCTTGAGCCCTGGTCCCTGTTGAGGTGACAGAGGAGGACACCTCTTCAGGGCAATCCCTGTGCCGCCCTGGGGCTTTAAGAGTAGTCTCTTCCTCTCTGAAGCTGGCCCACACTGTGGGGGTCCTTCACCCCCCCCCCCCCCCCGTGTGGAGCTGGGAGTCTCCTCTGCCTGGAGGGAGGCTCTCCAAGGCCTCACCTGGACACCAGCTCCCGCAGACGGGATTGGCGAGCATTCTCAGTAATGGCCAGAGAGTAACTCGTAAGTGCCAAGGCCACCTGATCTCACAGCTCCTGAGCTCCGTCCTGCAGCTCGAGAGCAAACACTAGCAACTCCGGACCAAATAAATGGACAGGGCTCTATTCCAATAAGACTTTATTTGCAGACACTGAAATTTTAGTTTTATGCACTTTTCACAAGTCACAAAATGTTAGACTTCCTGTAAGTTTTTCCAACCATTTAAAAATATAAAAACCACTCTTAATTCAAAGGCCCCCAAGCCACTGCTGGCCGATTCCTGCTCTGGCCTCTGGCTGTTGGAGGCTGAGGTCCTCCCCAGCCAAACCTGGGAGCTCCTGGGAAAGCAGAATGCCAGGGCCCCACCAGCTTCACAAATTCACAATCCACGTTTTAACAAATCTCTGATGACTCATGTGCACTTTAAAGTTAAAAAAAAATACTGACGCCTAAGTGTCACCCCCAGAGATTCTAATTTAATAGGAACAGGGCACGGCCTGGACACTGGCAGCTTTTAAAGCTCCCAAGACTGTTCTCATAGAAAGCAAAATTCAAGTACCTGACCCCAGAAAGATGTCCCAGGGACTGTGAGCTGCCCCTCCTCCTGGCGCCCGAGCTCCCAGGCCACTCCTTCATGACGAAGCGTGTCACTGTCACAGGCTGAGCTCCTCTGGGACCAGGAGCCCTCTGATCCTGACTCATGGAGATCTCAGATGAGGGGCTACCCTCCGGGACTCAGTCTCCTCCTTGCAAGGAGGGGAGCCCACACTGGTTTTGGAGCTACAAGTCCACTCTGGGTGTTGGGCCTGGCCGGCCACCTCGGCCTCCTGCCCGGCCACCTCGGCCTCCTGCCTCATCATCCTGGCTTCTCTGCAAACCCTGATCTTCTCCCCTTTCCAGCCCTCAGGCTGGCACAGGCCCCGGGCTTTCCAGGAAAACTCTGGGGGAAAGGGACAGAGAGGAAACCCACCAACTCAGCAAGCTGCCTGGGCCCCAGATGCACACGCCACACCCCCCGCAGGCCCAAGGCCCCCTCCTCCCTCCACTGAGTCCCCCTTCTTTAGCCTCCACCTCTATTCCTCCACCTGGGGTGGCCACAGGACCAGTCTCCCCCTAGAGCAAAGCGTCAGCTCAGGACAGCAGTCCTGGCCAGCCTGGTCAGAGGTGCCCAGGCCCCTGCAGAGTGCTCCCGGGGAGGGCCGGACCCAGCGGAGCCCCCCTCCAGCAGCCTCGGCAGCCCTGCCACACCGTCCACTCACAGCCCGCTCCGCCACAGCTGGGTGCTCTCCTCTCACATGCAGCTCTGCATCCCACAAGAACCACCCTAACTCTCTCCAAGACCTGTCCCCAAGGACCCCTCCAGAGGACAGCTTCTGCCTCCTGGAGCCCCCAGTCCAAGGCTGCAAAATCCTGGCAGGCAGAGCTGGCAGAGGCCTGAGAAATCATCCCTCTTCTCACACACGGGAAAATGCAGGCCCAGGAAATAGGAGCGTAGTCCAGGATGGTGGCAGACTGAGGAGGAGCCTCCTTTCCTCATCTGAACCCTCCACCTCTGCCCAACTGCAGGGTCCCTCCCTCCACCCAGGGAGGAAAAGATGGGACTGTAGGGCTCAGAGTCCGAAGGGGGAAGGCAGAAAGCCAGAGAAGGGCCTGCAGGACTAACTCTTGCCTTCCACCAAGAACAGAATGGCAATGCCCTGTCCCTCCCTCCTCTGCCTAGGCTGTGGAGACCAGAGTGGGCAACTACAACTCACTTGCTTCCCAGAGTAGAGCAACAGAAACAGCTATCATTTATTGAGCACTTACTAAGTGCTGGACACTGAACTAAGAACCATGATTCTCTGAGGTCATAATTTTATATCCCCACTTAATAATCAGGATGAGGAGCAGAGAGATTAATCAACAGGCCTAAGGTCACACAGCTAGTAGGAGAGTGGTGGGGGAGGGGCACTAGAGAAAAGCATTTAAACTCCAAGCCATCTCTCATCTCCTCATTCCCTGAGCTTAAACCCAGGTCTGTCTGATTGTTTCCCTGGGGCTCTCAGGCGAGGCTGGCAGTGAGCCTCTGGAGGCCATGCTGAGATCTGTCCACTTAGCAGGTGCCTCAGAAGTACTGGGGTTAGAAGGAAGAAGTCGTGAAAACCTCCCAGCTCTGCGGGCTCTGTGGTCTCTCCCTCCTCCAGGGGGTGCTCAGGGAACTGACCTTCCCAAGAAGGGAACAGGAGAATAAGTGGCCTTCACGGGCCTCCTGGAAGGTGGCCAGGCCCCTTGGCACTGGACCTGCCTCCTCCCATCCCTTCCTAGTTAGCTTTCAGCTAAAAATAGCTGCACACCTACCTGCTGGCCCTGCAGGGAGTGCCTCTAAGCCACCCTGGGGTGACAGCCAGCCTGGGACAGAACCCACAGTGAGGAAGGGTTCGTGGAGCAGGAGGCTTTGTGAAGGAGACACGGAAGGGGACGTGGGATCACGGTCCCCCACTACCCTGTGGCTCCGGCACCCTCTCCAGGGGCTCCTGGACAACCTGCCCCAGGAGGCTGACCCCGCCTTGGCCTTCAGAGTCTGCTCAGGGGAGGGCTGGGGGCCACAGGGCAGCTCCTCTGGGGCAGCCCACCGTCCCCACGGTCCCACCCATCTCTTCCTGGGATGCCCGCCTCTCACTTGCAGCTCTGGAGCCGGGTGCGGTGGTGCTTCTCCTCCGTCAGCAGGGGGATGAAGGTGTCGCTGTGGGAGAGCTTCAGCCGGCTGCCCCAGCTTGTCCCCTCCTTCCCGGCAGGCTCTGGTGGCAGGATGTCCAGGTCGCTGCGGGAGCCCCCAGGCTTGCCCTCACCTGCGCTGCTGGAGTTGAGCTCCATGAGCTCCAGCTCGTGCTTGGCGGCGGTCTCGAGGACGCGCTGCTTGTTGTAGTACCTGACGAAGTTATTGATGATGGGGTGGATGGGCAGGGCGATGGCGATGACCCCGCACAGGAAGCTAATGGCCGCGTTAAGCTTGCCCAGCGTGGTCTTAGGGTAGATGTCACCGTAGCCCACAGTAGTCATGGTGATGATGGCCCACCAGAAGGACTGGGGAATGCTCTTAAACAGGGTCTCGGGGTGGCTCTGCTCCATGGTGTAGCCCAGCGCCGAGAAGACAAAGATACCCACGGCCAGGTACATGAGCAGCAGCCCCAGTTCCTTGAAGCTGCGCTTGAGGGCGTAGGTGAGGGTCTGCAAACCCGAGGAGTGGCGCGCCAGCTTGAAGATGCGCGCGATGCGCATGATCCGCAGGGCCTGCACCGCCTGCTGCACGTTGGTCAGCTCCATCATGCGGGCGCCCAGGTGCGTGAGCGTGAGGCTCACATAGAAGGGGAGGATGGCCAGCACATCCACGATGTTCATGAAGGACAGGGCGAAGTGCAGCTTGTTAGGCGAGGAGAAGAGGCGCAGCAAGTACTCGAGCGTGAACCAGCCGATGCACGCCGTCTCCACGTTCTCCAGCGTCGGGTGCTCCACGCGGTTGCCCTCAGCGTCCAGCACCTGCAGCTCCGGGATGGTGCCCATGCACATAACCACTGACGAGACGAGGATGAGCAGGAAGGACAGCACGGCCACCACCCGTGCGGGGCACGACGACTCGGGCTTCTCCAGGAACTTCCAGACGCACTTCTGGCAGCGGCGCCAGCGGCCCTCGGCCGCGTCCACGCCCAGGTCGTCCAGGATGAGCTGCACTCGGCGCGCGATCTCCTCCAGCTCCTCGCGCTTCTCGCTTAAGTGACTCTTGCAACAGTCGTCCAAGAACTTGAGGTCCACCTTCCAGAAGTCCATCTCGTTCTTGAAACAGATCGGGCAGATGCCCTTCTTCATGTGTACCTCCCCGAAATAGTACACCTCTATGACACACTTGAAAGCGTCCGGGTCGCGGTCAAAGTAGAACTCGCGCTTGCCGGGGTCGTAGTCGTCGCACAGGGAGAAGATGGTGTCGTAGCCCCCCGCCAAGCAGTTGATGAGCTCCGCCAGCCGGGTCTCAGGGTACTGGCTGAGGAGGTCTCCGTAGAGCACCTGCCGCACGCCCCCCACGTTGACGACGATCTCAATGTCGTCGCCGGCCGCGGAGCCCTGGCTGCCCGCCTCCTGGAGGCTGTGCTCCCCGGACCCGTCCATTCTCCCGGTGTGTGCCCTCGCAGCCCCGGCTCCGCGTCCCCGGCCGCCGCCGCCGGGGGTCCGGCGGGTCCCACCAGAGCGCGGCTCTCGGGCTGAGCCTGCGGGGAAGGGCGGTCACAGCCCGCAGCTAAGGGCTGGGTGGCCCTGGCGGGGGCATGCACCCGGCGGCGGGGCTCGGGGCAGGCATCCGGGCGCCGGGGCGCGCCGGTGGGGGTTCTCAAGGCCCGCGGCCCCGCTGGGGGCACTCACCCCCGCTTCCGGGCGGCGCGAAGTGCCGCTTGGGCTCGGCCTCCCCCGGAGGGCTCCTCTCGTGGGCCGCAGGCAGGTTCTCCTTCCCGGGGTGCGCCGGCAGCGCGGGCCGGTCCCGGAGCTGCCGGACCCGCGGTCGTGCGCCGAGGTGTGCGGAGAGCGAACTTGTCTCGCTTTGCCCAAGCCGTTTCCAAACACAATAGGAATTCCAGCCTGACGTCAAGAGCTTTTCAACTGTACCCTCTTCTGGTGAGATTCTGCACGGCACGCGCGGCAGCTGCAGGGGAACGGGTTAACCCTTGGGCAGACGGGCACAGCTGCCGCGCCCGAGCGCCACGGCGCGCACCGGCTGCCAGTCCCTCCCCGCGCAGCGGGTCGCCGAGGGCCCGGGACCCGGGCTACAAAGCAGCAGGGCCCCTCTCGCTGAAAGCCCTCCCGCTGCTGCTGGAGACTCTACGATAAAAACGCAGCCGCCTGTTGCTCGGCAGGAAAAGCATCCCCTGGGTCTACTGCTCTGTCCTGGGTCCCTCCTGTCTCAGACTTGAGCCGGTCCTTGAGGGTCTCCTGCCACCCCCTAAGACTGCCCTGCTGTTGGTGTCACCTCACCTGAAGTACATTGAGGACATCTAGTCCAACCTCCTCTAGGACAGAAGGAAGTTGTATCCTTCCCTTGTCCTGGGAAGGTTGAGCTGTAGTGGGAGGTGAAGAGAGTGGGTCTGGACCTCCCCTGCACACCAGCTCATTCAGAGTCAGGAAGGTCCCCCCTTGGCACTGGTCACCATGGCTTCACGGACAGTGCCCTTGGACCACTGTACTGCCCACCATCCCTGGACTTAATTCTTCCCACCCTTTGAAGCTCAGTCCCCAGTGTTCTCACCTCTGTCAGGTCTCCCTGGACTGAGCTCTTTCCCTCCTCCTCCCTCCCTCCACCCAGGAATTAGGGCCCTTGAGCTCACACAGCCCCCTACTGTCCAGTAGGATCACAGATCAGGCCATACACCAGTTCCCTGGTCTGCCTCCTCCCCCATCCACTCCTTCAGATTATTCCTGGGACTCCTTAGCACAGAGCCTGGACCAGGAGCTGGGCAGGTGGAAGAGGGAAGAATGAGAGGATTCACTGGGCCCAGGCTCCACACCACATTGTCATGGCCCTTAATTGCTCAGACACCCCACAGAGTGGAGCTCCAGCAATTTCTGAAGCACAGTGGTGAGGAAGACATGGTCTCCCAGGCATGTTCCAAGTGTCCCCTGTGCACCGAGTGGGCCTGGGCTGTGTTGTGGAGAGGGGCTGCTGGATGGCCACCAGGTGGTCTTCCTTCATGGTCAGGTTTTGGGGGAAGATAGCCAGCGTCTCATTGGAGGGTTCTTCTGCCCAGAGGACTCCAAGCCACCCTAAATAGCCACCCTAAATCTTAATATCACAAATAATTAACAAATAATAAAACACAAACACTCAGAAATATATTTACAAAAATGAAGCCCTTGATGGATCTAGTCCACATGGGTTCTTGAACTAGACAAGACAAAATGGCTCTGATGTTTATTTAGGGTACATCAAAGGCAGCATAAGGTTTCAAGGGCAGATTCTTGCTTTGTGATGTCTTGCAGTCAGCAGGTTGATTGACATCTCGGCGGGATCTTAGGCAGAGCGGGAGGGGGAAGTTCACCTGTATCAGGTGTTCAATCCATGTGGAGAGTGTCCCAGGGAGTTCCCAGTGCCAGCCTTATCCCCTCAGGAGGCTACTATGCACAACATAGTCCACACACAGCCCACAGACGGTTTATGATAGTCAGGACACAGGCTTTCCCTCCAACTTCAAAGAGGCTCAAAACAGACCCCCAGCACCTTGACCTTGGGCTTCCAGCCTCCAGAACTGTGAGACAGTAGGTATCTCTTGATTCGGGTGCCCAGTCCCTGGTGTATTGTCAGGGTGCCCCAAGCTGACCCTCCATTGTCCTTACCTTGTGACCCCCGCACCCCTGCCAGGTCATTGTGAAGGGTGATTGCAATGGCTTAAAAAAAAAAAAAAAAAAACACCAGTCCTGTGTCTTCCCATTGAAGGTCACTGTTGGATAGGAATTTGGCCAGCAAGTCAAGATCCATTTCCAATTTCCCAAAGGGTTAAAAAAAGAAAAAGAGGAAGAAAAAAACCTCTCAACTTTGGCTAAAAATGGAAAGTTTCTTGCTGTGGTGTACTCAGTCCTGTGCGTGGCTTCTGTGGGAATCGCACCTTGCATGACACCATGGTGGGGGGAGGGGGGAGCAAAACATCCCTGTTGGACATGAGAAGCAGCAGCATTTTTGACGAATGTGGGTTTTGCAGTTAAATGGGGAGGGGAAGAAACCTGGTGTATGTAGGGAGTGTGAGAAGCAATTGTTTGAGCTGTGCTTTTCTTTATTAAATGTGTGGGGGGTTTTTATTTGTTGAATAATGACATTTTAGGCTACAGAATGCTCAATTTCTGTGATGCTAATTAAAACCAGCACATGTGAACCTAAGTGATTTGTCTAGACAAGAATGATGCAAGCTGTAATCTATTCCCTTTTTATGAACTAATCAGTTCTGTTCGGTTAATACTTCTTTGTATTTTGCTGAATTTAATAATACCTTTCATTAAGATTCAGTTCTGAACTCCACTGAAAATTTACATTTCATTATTGGCTGTGCACCCATCAGCACCAGCCTGTAGCTCATCCCCGCCTCCTTCCTCCTCCTCCTCCTCCTCCTCCTCTTCCTCCTCCTCCTCCTGCCAGCCCCTTGCCCCAGGAGAAGAACGATTGACACAAGGCTCATCCCATCCATCTGCTGCTCTCTCAATGACCTGGACCCTCGAAGGGGGAGGGGCAGAGTGGGGGTGCTGCTGGGTGGAGAATGGAAAGATGTAAAGCTGAATCAGTGAATCGTTTTCTTTTTCTTTTCTTTCTTTCTTTTACCCCAGTGCTAAGCTTCTTTTTTCTTTTTAATGCCTCCATTTTTTTTTCAAGACTAAAATGGAACTAGTTACCCTTTTCTTTCTGACTACAAGATCTTATAGGAGCAAATAAAATACTTGGTTCAACAGGTTTGGTAGATGAGAGACCAAAGCTGCATGCAGAGGCAGAAGGGAGGAAGGAGAGCCGACCTCCTAGCTTGCATTTCCCCAGCTTCCTGGAGGCCACACCCCAGGGCTCCCTGGCTCCTGCACCTCCCTTCAGCTGTGACTCACCCTCTGGGAGGTGGGTGGGAGGGCTACGTGCTGGCAGGGTCACCACATGCCCTAGATGTGCAGAAAGATGTCAGAAACTTTGGGTGCTGCTGCTAGGCTAAAGAGTAGAGCCATTGTAGATTTGGTCTATGAGGCTAAAATGCCTTGTGAAGAAGCCTCCTTAGTGAAAGCCCCGATTTCCTCAAACCCATAGTATTTCTGAATATGCTCCATCTTTTTAAATTTTTAGCAGCAGGAAGAGTAGAAATGTACCTTTTTATAATTTAAATGTCTTTGATTATCACTTCAGTGATTTTAGAAGCTCTATTTTCATTCAGTTTTTTTGGCTATTTATCATGTCTACTTCTCATTAAAACATGACCTTTCTGGACTCTACAAGACAATACATTCAGTCATTCATTTCAGTTGCTTTGATATAGATTTTGATCACCAAAGCAAGCCCTGTAAGGACCTGTTTCAAATGCCTGCCACACCACCTCCCCTCCCCGAGACATTAATGAGCCCCTGTTCTATGCTGGATCCTGGGTCATGTGTGAGAAATACAACATATAAGTGGCACTGTTCTCACCTACAAAGAGTACCCATCCTAATGGGCTTGGTAATTACAGTAAAGTCTAGCTCAAGAAATGATTGTTAATTCTCGAATTCCTTCAAAGACACAAACTACTAAAACTCACTCAAGAAAAAGGGATGTCAGGAATAGCCCTCTGTCTATTAAATAAGCTGTATTATAGCTGGAAACCTTCATACAAAGAAAACTTCATGGGGCTGGGGATGGGGCTCAAGTGGTAGCGCACTCGCCTGGCATGCGTGCGGCCCGGGTTCGATCCTCAGCACCACATACAAACAAAGATGTTGTGTCCGCCGAAAACTAAAAAATAAATATTAAAAAATTCTCTCTCTCTCTCTCTCTCTCTCTCTCTCCCCCCTCCCTCTCTCTTTAAAAAAAATTTTAAAAAAAGAAAACTTCATGCTCAGATGGCTTCCCTGAGTACCCATCAAATATCCAAGAAATATTACAGATTCTACACAAACTCCTCCAGAAGGTAGAAGAGGAGAAAACACTTCCAACTCAGTTCAGGAGGCAGCAGTTAGCACCCTGATACCAAAAACAGACAAAGACATGACAAGAAAACTACAGGCCAATACCTCCCATAAAGAGGTGTGCTGGGAGCCATTAGCCAAGTAGGTATGACAATTTCCTTGCCAGCGTACCCCATGTTGCAGTGACATTGAATGTAGGTGACCTTGCTCAAGGACCAAGGCGGATTAGGGTGTTCCCGGTTTAAGATAATCGTGTTTAGGGCGTTCCCAGTTTAGGTTCCAGGTTTAAGGTTTAAGATTATTCCTGCTGGGAATAGGGCGTATCCTGCTGCCTGAGTTCCCCTTGAGTTCTCACGGGATTCAGAGTATATTTTGGGAGACAGAAGCCCAGTGGAGGTGGATTTGGGCAGAGAACGTGAATTTGGGCAGAGAACGTGGATTTGGGCAGAGAACGTGGATCTCCCCAGAACGTGTTTGTATACGGCTGGTGTGAGTTCGGGAATAAAGAGTTGCTGTTTGAATCTACAAGCTGTGTGGTGGCTCGTGATTTTGTGCCCAGCCAGACTGCGGCATTTGGTGGCCTGTACGGGGAACTTCTGAAGCTTAAAGGTAAGTGAAATTTCTCACCCCTGAGGAAGAGCGAAAGAATGGGTGACCAATTCAAAAAACAATGTGTTATTGTTTTGAAATCTAAACAAAATGTTACCAAATCTTCAAAACTTACTACTGTAGTCAAGCCTGGTGGTCCTGACATAGGACACAGACATATGGAATAGAATTAAGAGTCCAGGAATAAACCCTCAGGTTTATGGGCAACTGATCTTCAAAGAAGTTCTCAAAATACTCAATGGAGAAAGAAAAACCTTTTTTTTTTTTTTAACAAATAATGCTGGGACACCATTCATGCAAAAGAATGAAGTTGGACCCCACCTCACGGCGTGTACAGACGCTCCTGTTTGCAAGGGGGTTATGTCTTGATAAACCCGCTGTAAATTAAAAACATTGTAAGTGGACAATGCTCTTAACACACCTGATCTACTGAACGTCAGCTTAGCAGCACAGTACAAGGGACAGTCTGCAGTGTCCCTTCCTGATCGCATGGCCGACGGGGAGCTGTGGCTGAGGCTGCTACCAAGCGTCGTGAGAAAATAACATGCACATATCACTAGCCCAGGGAAAGATTGAGATTTAAAATCTGAAGTACAGTTTCTACTGAATGTATATTGCTTTAGTATCATGTTAAAGTCAAAAAAATTAAAAGTGAAACCACTGTAAGTTGAGACTATACAAAATTAAACAAAATGGATCCAAGACTTAAAAAACAAAACTATAAAATCTGTATCAGCAAACATAGGTGAGATGTTAGTGACCTTCGATTAAGCAATGAGATGTCCCAGAGATGATATAAAAAGCACAAAAAAAAAGTAAAAATATATAACTTTAAAACATGTATATGTCAAAGGACACCACCAAGCTAGTGAAAAGAATCTAAGGAACGGCAGAATACACTTGCGAATTATTTATCTGATAAAGGGCAAGTCTTCAGAAATGAGAAAACCTCTTTGAACTCACCAATAAAAAGGTAAATAATCCATTTAAAAATTGGGCGGAGGATTTGAATAGAAATTTCCCCAAAGAGTAAGTATAGGAATGGCTAATTAGCACTTAAAGGGATGCTCAACATCATCAGCCCTCAGAGAAATGCAAATCAAAACCACAATGAGCCTTGATGGTTGCACTCTCCTGTAATCCTAGCAATTGGGAGGCTGAGGAAAGAGGATCGCAAGTTCAAAGCCAGCCTCAGCAACTTAGCAAGACCCATTTCAAAACAAAAAATAAAAAGTGCTGGGGATGCAGCTCAGTGTTAGAGTGCCCTGGGTTCAATCCCCAGTACCAAAAATAAATGTGAATGAGAAATCACTTCTCACTCACTAGAATGTCTGTAATCAAAAGCACCCACCAACCAGAAGTGTTGGTGAGAATAGAAGGAGAAATTATATCTCTCATACAATGCTGGTGGGAAGTAAAATGGTGTAGCCTCTTTGGAAAACACTTCAGCATTTCTTTAAAAATGTATCTGCAGCTTTATCACATAACCCAGCAGTTCCACTCCTAGTATTCAGTAATTAAATAGGCATTTCTCCTAAAAGACATACATATGGCCACCAGGTACATGAAAAAAATGCTCTCAGTGTCACCAATCATGGGGGAAGTGCAAATCAAAACCACAGAGAGAGATGGCCTCACACCTGTTAGAACGGCTGTGACTAATATTTTTAAAAGTTGTTCTTTGTTCTTGTTTTAGAAGGACAACAAGTGTTGAAGGATGTAGAGAACGTGGAACCCTTGCAAGCTGCTGATGGGAATGCAAAGGTCATTCTGCAATACCTGATGACCTGGGTGAACCTTGAGCACACGATACCAGGTGGAATAAGCCAGCCATGTACAGAGAAGCTGCTGGAGTCCACTTCCATGAGATCTCTAAAACGGCCAGATGTGTAGAATCAAAGAGCGGAATGGTGGTTGCCAGGGCCTGGGGAGGGGACGTGGGGAGGGAACATCTCAATGCAGCAGGATGAACGGATTCCAGGGACACCGGCAGAGTGCACTGCAGTCCCCAGGACCCCACTGTGTACTTAGACCAGCTCAGCGGCAGACATCACACCCAGTGTTCTTCCCACAATCCATCCTGAAATGAAAAATCAGATGAAGTACTGACACATGCCACAACAGAGATAATCTTGAAAACGCCCTACTATACGAAAGATGTCAGCACAAAAGGCCACGTATTGTTTGATTCCATTGATACAAAATGCCCAAAGTTGGTAATGCAAAGAGACAGAAATTAAGGTAGCAGTAGCCACAAGTTGATGGAAGAGAAATGAAGAGTGATTGCTAACAGACAGGAGGTTTCTAAGGTGAGGAAAATGTTCTGGAATTAGACAATGGTGCAGGTCAGCAATATGGAGCATACAGTAAAAGTCGCTGCATTGCACACTTGAACTTGTGAATTTTACAGCATGTGAATTACACATATCATTAAAAATTTAGCAACTCAAGCCCAATATTATAAAAAAAGAGGAAAACGTGTCACATTCAGGCACAATTTATCCCAAGAATGCAAGTTGGGCTCAATACTTGAAAAGCCAATGTTACTGTGATAAAAAAAGGGGAACTCACACATGATCATCTCAATATATTAAGAGATGGCATTAACAAAATCCAACATTCATTTCTTATTAAAAAAAACAAAAAAACTCTCAGAAGTCAGGCCAGTACATGCCTGTAGTCTCAGCTATTCAAGAGGCTGAGGCAGGAGGATGGCTTGAGCCAATGAATCCAACCAGCCTGGGCAACATAATGAGACCCCACCTCAAGAAAACAAAGCAAAAAAACAAGCAAAAATCTCTCAGAAATCTAGGAGGAATGTCTTCAGTCTGACCTGGAACACTATAATAAATCCACAGTTATCATTATAGTTAAGTTTAAAAGACTGAGTACTTTATCCTTAAGATTAGGAATAAAGTAAGAGTGTCATCTCTTATCATTTCTATTTAACTATTTTTATATTGGATAGTTAAGCCAGTGCAATGAGGCAAGTTAAAGACCTTTGAAAATTAATGAAAAATAAAAATCACTTTATTTGCAAATAATAAGACTGTCTATAGAAAATCCAACGGAAAAACTGAAAGACCCACGGATTCCCTGTCCAAGAAAGACGCACGAGGCACTGGCTGCAAAAGCAAGAGGCGATTTATTGATACACAGGAGCCTGCGGGTGCTCAGCGAAACCTCAGCCGGAGCTTTGGTGATCTGGCACACCGGGCGTTGGGGTACAGGTTTTTTTATAGGGTCAAGGGGCAGGTTTCGCGCGCGCGGTGAGCAACAGGTTTCTTATTGGTGATTTTGAACCCAACATACAGGTTACCTAAAGGGTAAAGTTATTTTTCATTTTATGTTCCTGGAATTACACCATATGACAGTTACATATGAGCACTCTGATTTTTCTATTCCTGCTTATTAGCCCCTGTTTAGTCAGGCATGCCCTGGAATCTATTCTTCTGCTCTTTCCCAACCATCCTGTTTCTTTCTTTTAATCGGTTACACTTAACTGATTTCAAAAGCACTTCTGGTGCCTGCGCAGGTTTGTGACATGGCCTGGTTATTCTGTAACTAAGCCTCGGGGTTACTGGGCTAGGGTCTTTCAAAACTGAAACTTATAAGTATCTTCAAAAGTCTGTAAAGCTACAGGTTAAGCATTAAAAACAAAATTGCATTTCTCTTTACTAGTAACAAATATCAGAAATGGGAATATAAAAGGCAATGCCATTTACAATACCATCAAAATATGAATTTCTTAATGATAAATTTGATAGAAGATCTATAGTCCTGTATACTAAAACTACAAAGCATTGCTGAGACAAATGAAAGAAGACTTAAATAAAGGGAGAGCTATGCCATGTTAATGGGTGAGAAAACTCAATATGTTAAGATATCAACTCTCCCCAAGTTGATTTATACATTCATTGCAAGCCCAGTCAATATCCCAGAAGTTTTTTTTAATGTAATAGAAATTGGCAAACTGATTCTAAAACTCATATGGGAATTCAAAAGACCTAGTACAACCAAAACAACTTTGAAAAAGAAGAACAAGATTGGAAGATTAACACTGATTTCAAGACTTATTCCTAAGCCATAGTAATCAAGACAGTGTGGTACTTACAGAAAGAAGACATAAAAATCAATGGAACAAAACAGTGAAATCAAAATAAACTCATGCTGATCATACAAATGATTTTATATAAAGATGCAAAAGCAATTAAAAGAAAAAAATGACATTTTTAACAAAAGGTGCTGCAAAAATTTGAGTCTCCATATGCAGAAAAAGGCCAGGCTTAGTGGCACACACCTGTAATCCCAGCAGCTCAGGAGGCTGAGGCAGGAGGATTGTGAGTTCAAAGCAAGGCTCAGCAACTTAGAGAGGCCCTAAGCAACTCAGTGAGACCTTGTTTCAAAATAAAATACAAAACAGGGCTGGAGATATGGCTCAGTGCTAAGCCCCCCTGGGTTCAATCCCCAGTACCAAAAAAAAAAAAAAAAAAAAAAAAAAAAAAATTTTGGTCCATACTCAATGCCATAATACAAATATTAACTCANAACTCTTGTGTAAGAGAAGAGTTGGGTTAAATGAACATTTCTTAGATATGACATCAAAAACATAATCCACAAAGAACTAATTGATAAATTAGGCTTCATCAAAATTAAAAATTTCTTTTCAAAAAACACTGGTAAGAGAATGAAAATATGAGCCACCCAGGGGGAAAAAATGTTTGCAAATTATATATTTGATGAAGGACTTGTATCCAGAATATATAAAAAGTACTTAAATCCAATAACAAGAAAACAATCCAGTTCCAAAACTGGCAAAGGATTTAAGCAAACATAGCAACCAAAGCAAACCAAAGAAGATTTACAACTGGAAATAAGCACATGCAAAAATGCCAGACATACTAGTCAGAAGAGAAAGCAAGTCAAATTCACAACGAGATGTCACTATACACCTATTCTCATGGCTAAAATAAAAATCACCATATGAAGAGTTAGCAAGGACGTGGTTAACTGGAACTCTCAGAGACATTACCTGTGGGCATGTAAAATGGTACAACCACTTAGAAAGCAGGTAGTTTCTTTAAAATTAAACACACCACTATATGATCCAGCCATTGTTCTTCCAGTTATTTACCAAAATGAAACAAAAGCAGATACTTGCATGAAGACTTGTCCATAAATGTTTTTGGTAGTTTTATTTGTAACAGGCAAAAACTGGAACCAAACCACATGCCCAACAGGTGACTGAATTAAAACGTAATGGTATATCCATGCAAAAGAATATTACAATAGAATGACAATTACAAATAAACTAGATGCTACAATAATTAGACTGAGTGAAAGAAGGCAGAAAAATGTGACACTTTCATTTACATAAAATGCTGTGAAAAGCAAGCTATTGTATAGTGACTGAAGACAGAGGACATGCTTCACAAAAATTAACTCAAAGTGAATCACAGAAAGGCAAAAAGGAAAGAAATGTAGGTGACCTTGGGCATGGTGGTGACTTTTTAGATATGACACCAAAGTTTCCATCCATAAAAGAAAAACCTGATAAGTTGGTGTCCATTGAAATTTAAACTTCTATTCTAGAAAAGACAATGATGAGAGAATGAGAAGATAAGCCACAAACTATAAGGAATTTTGCAAAAGATACAACAGGCTGGGCATGGTAGTGCATGCCTGTAATCCAAGCTGCTCAGGGAGCTGAGGCAGGAGGATTGTGAATTTAAAGTCAGTCTTGGCAAAATCCAGGCTCTAAGCAACTCAGTGAAATCCTGTGTCTAAATAAAATACAAAATAGGGCTGGGGATGTGGCTCAGTGGTCGAGTTCAATCCTTGTAGCACCCCCAAAAGAAGACATAACTGACTTTAGTCAAAACTATACTGTCTTCAAAATATACAAAGAACTCTTAAATTTCAACAAAAAGAAAATAAACAACCCAATTTAAAAATGATCAAAATACCTTAAGAAACATCTCACCAATGATGGCGAAGATGCTCAACATTGATATGTCAATTAAAGAACTGCAAATTAAAACAATAGTGAGATATTACTACTCACCTGGTAGAATGTAAACTCCAAAACACCGACAGCATCAAATGCTGGTGAGGAGGTGGAGCAACAGGAACTCCCAGGGAGTGCAAGATGGCACAGTTACTCTGGGAAATCACGGGGTGGTTTCTTACAAAAGTAAACACACTCTCACCATATGATCTGGCAATCTCAGTCCTTGTAACTGAATCAAATGAACTGAAAACTCATGTCCACACAATGACCCAAATGCCGATATTTACAGCAGTTTTACTACGTATCATTGCTAAAACCTGGAAGCAACCAAGGTGTCCTTCAGTGGGTGAGATTGAGCCATGGTGCATGTAGACAATGGAATCTTGGCTGGCTCTAAAAGATACGTACCATCAAGCCATGAGGTGGAGTGGAGGGCCCTTCAATGCATCTACTAAATAAAAGAAGCCAATCTGAGAAACTGCATTTCATACGATTCCAAATGTAGGACATTCTGGAGACAGAACCGCAGAGAGTGTAGGAAGAGGAGTGTAGGAAGAGGAGTGTAGGAAGAGGAGTGTAGGAAGAGGAGTGTAGGAAGAGGAGTGTAGGAAGAGGAGTGTAGGAAGAGGAGTGTAGGAAGAGGAGTGTAGGAAGAGGAGTGTAGGAAGAGGAGTGTAGGAAGAGGAGTGTAGGAAGAGGAGTGTAGGAAGAGGAGTGTAGGAAGAGGAGTGTAGGAAGAGGAGTGTAGGAAGAGGAGTGTAGGAAGAGGAGTGTAGGAAGAGGAGTGTAGGAAGAGGAGTGTAGGAAGAGGAGTGC
>NW_025999977.1:53499312-53564488 GCF_001458135.2 Marmota marmota marmota
CATACGAGTCCAGAGAAATGTAGGACGAGTCTGGGAGCAGACGCAGAGAGTGTAGGAAGAGGAGTGTAGGAAGAGGAGTGTAGGAAGAGGAGTGTAGGAAGAGGAGTGTAGGAAGAGGAGTGTAGGAAGAGGAGTGTAGGAAGAGGAGTGTAGGAAGAGGAGTGTAGGAAGAGGAGTGTAGGAAGAGGAGTGTAGGAAGAGGAGTGTAGGAAGAGGAGTGTAGGAAGAGGAGTGTAGGAAGAGGAGTGTAGGAAGAGGAGTGTAGGAAGAGGAGTGTAGGAAGAGGAGTGTAGGAAGAGGAGTGTAGGAAGAGGAGTGTAGGAAGAGGAGTGCTTTGCCAGGGTTTAGGAGGAGGAGGGGCTGAACAGGTGCAGCACAGAGGACTTTTAGGGCACTGAAACTGTTTTGAATGACGACACCATAGTGGGCACGTGTCAGCAGACACCTGTGGAAGCCCGTGGCGCCTACAACGCCAAGGGTAGACCATCACATCAACCTCGGAGGTCGGTGGTGACAAGTCACTGTGGGTCTATGACTTAACAAAGTTACCACTCCAGTGGGGATGTTGTTAGAGGGAGCCTGGAAAGGGTACCTGGGGACTCTCTGCATGTTCTGTTAAACTTTACTATGAACCTGAAACTGCTCCAAAAATAGAGTTGTCCTGGTTTTATTTTATTTTTAATTGACAAATGATTAGGTATATTTATGGCACATAAGATGATCATTTTGATATCTATAACATTATGAAATGATCAAATCAGACTAATTAACACATGAGACTAATTAACATCATCTCAAATACTTATTGCTCCATGCTGAGAACACTTCAACTTCACTCTTCCAGCAATTTTGCGATACAGACTACATTATTAGTAACTCTGGTCACCACACCACGCAACCCAGCGCCAGAACCCACTGTTCCTGTGTAACTGAAACCCTGCCCTTGACCACTGCCCAGCCCACGCCACCTGCCCCTTCCTACTCCCTACGTCCCTGAGTTGGTCTCTTCAGATCCTAATATGAGGGAGATCACTCGGTGTTGTGGCTGACTTCTGTCACTCAGCCTGAAGTCCTCCAGGTTGATTTCTGTTGTCAGGAAATACAGAAGTGTCACTTGGGGTGTGTACTGTACATAGGCCACGTCATTTTTATCCATTTGCCTATTGATGAGCAATTAAGCTTTTTTACTGGTTTGTTTTTTGCTCACGAGGTAAAACCCAGGGCCTCACCCATGCCAGGCAAGAATTCCACCACTGAACCACATCCCCAACTTGGCAATATTTTTTTTCATACAAAATAAATAACAAATGATTTAAAAACATCTGGCTGTGCGTGTCCATGTCCAGTTTTCCCTGGACAGTACTTGCCATGTGGGAAACCAGTCCCTAGCACAGCACAGGGACAGGGGACAACCAGCTCCTCTTTGTGCGCCACAGGATTGAATGAAGGGCCTGGGAGCGGCTACTAAGTGCTGGTCTCTGGGTGTCCCCAGCTGCACATCTGCTTCACCAGAGAGTGGGAAGGGAGTGGGGGGCCGGGGAACTCCGGGTCATGGGGAAGAGGAAAGGATGGCGTGGGAAGCAGAAGGTGGTGTGGGCCGGAGAGGGATGGTGCGTGGGAGCAGGGAGAGAAGGCTTGAAACATCTTACAGTGTTGGGAGGAAAATGTCACGTCAGGCAGGACTTGATAATTACTGTCATTTGTGGGGTGTTTCAGTATACGAGCACCAAATAATTATGATGTCACGGGCCTCCGAGCCTCCCTCCAAATCAGCACCCAGGCACCTCATGTCTGTGGTCGGTGCGTCCTCGGCAGCCTGCTGGGCCTTAGTCACCCCATGGGCTGCACCACAGGCCCCCTGGGGAGCAGAAGCCTCCTCCTCCTGTGCTGGACAACCCAACAGGACTGCACGAGGCACCGACGGGCCCTTGGAGAGGCCTGGTTTCCCGAGGGTCTGGATGGTTCCAGTCACCCTTCCCTCCAAGCAGGCCCCTGGTCCCAGTGTGATGGCCAGGGAGTAGGAATGGTAAAGCACACGGACTCTTGGAGGAGGAGAGAGGCCCTTTCCTCCTTCCTGATGGTGAAATGACGCAGCCCTGGCCCCAGGAGGCCACATCTGCGGACGCAGGTGAGACGTCCCTCAGGACATTCCCCTTGGAGCCCCACCTCTGCCCTGTGGCAGCTCTGTGATCTTGGACGAGCTGCTTGGCCTCCTCCGGTCTCAGTTGTCTCTTCTGCCATTAGAGAGAACATTCACCAGGTGGTGACTTGGTGATCAAGAAAGCACAATCTGTTGTATTCTGCTACTTTTCCTATCGCCTACTATCCACCCTCCCCTCCCCTCCCCTCCCATCTTCGCTCTCTACCTCATCTGCTGTTGTTCAATTCTCTCCCTTGTTCCCCCCCCCTTCCCCTCACAACCTCTTATATGTAATTTTGTGTAACATTGAGGGTCTCCTACCATTTCCATATGCTTTCCCTTCTCTCTCCCTTTCTCTCCCCCCACTCGTCTTTGTTTAATGTTAATCTTTTCCTCATGCTCTTCCTCCCTGTTCCAGATGTGATTCTGCAATTTGTATTTGGGGTAAAAATGGGAGTTCATAACCTAATTGAGTCAAATGTATGAAAGATGATATATCATGAGCTTTGTAATGTTTTGAACAACCAATAAAAAAATAAATTTTAAAAAAAGTAAAATTATAAATATAAAAAATAAATAAATAAATAAATAAAAATAAAAAAGAAAGCACAATCTGAACAATGATGTGAACAATGATGCACCTATTTTTCATCATTAGAATCAGAACTGTGGGCAGGCACAGTGGCACACTCCCGTAATCCCAGCTGTTAGGGAGGCTGAGTCAGAAGTGTCACGAGTTCAAGGCCAGCCTCAGCAACTTAGCAAGGAATGTGGCTCCATGGTAGAGTAGCCCCAGGTTCAATCCCCAGTTCTGCCAAAAATAAAAATTAAAAAATCGAAATTTTTCATGTTAGAATCAAAAAGGACCTAAGAAATCAGAAACGAATTTCTTTGCATTCCAGTGCCAATATATACATGAGCTTTAATGTCCTGTCTGTAAAAACGTGCTGATGGTCAGATAGAAAGAACAGGAAGAGGCCAGGGTACTGGGGAGATTTAGGTCCACATTTCATCTTTGTATGCGTACTAATCTCGTCTACTCACAGTGGTACCTCCTGTCTCAAATTTGCTAGTGTGGCGTCTGCACAGGATCGTCCCCACCCCCACTTTAGAGGAGGCCAGACTGAGTCATTCACACCATCCTCTCGACATCCCCTTGTCATTATTGTTTTGCAGAAAGGAAAGTGACCCCATCTCAAGCCACCCTGGGAACTTCCCTAGCCCTGGTGATAAGGAGTGCACAGGACTCCCGTTGCTCTAACCACAAGCATAACAAAAGATTTCTGTTGAGGCAGGAGGAACTCCTGACCTCCTGGGTATAGACAAGGACTTTCTCTGAGAGATGTTGGTGTTTATCCTGCAACCACGAGAGTCAGGCTTCAAATAAAACTGACATAGCCAAAAGCAGAACAAAGACACAGATGTTGTCTCTGTATCCCTGAAATACTTGATCAGGTTGATCCTGAAGGCTGAACCACACTTGGCTTTTCCAACCAGGAGCGCCACTGTGCCCCATTATTGCATAAACCACTTTGGTCTGCAACGCTCAGTATCCCCATTACCAAATTTTGTGCAAAGAAATATAATCATGGCGATAAAACTTAAAATCTGGCTGAATCAAAGCTGGCCAGTAAGCAGGATGCCAGGTTGATGTGCTGCATTCATATGTTTCAGACCAAGCAGTGTTTAAGTTGTCTGTGGTGAATACGCTTCACCATGGCTGTCGCATCAGGGAACATAGAAAGGAAACGTCAGAATATGGAGGTGGGGGCTGGGAATGTGGCTCAAGCGCGCACTCGCCTGGCATGCATGCGGCCTGGGTTCGATCCTCAGCACCACGTACAAAAACAAAGATGTTGTGTACGCCGAAAATATTTTTTAATATTTATTAAAAAATAAATATTAAAATTCTCTCTCTCTCTCTCTCTCTCTCTCTCTCTCTCTCTCTCTCGCTCTTTAAAAAAAAAAAAAAAGAATATGGAGGTGGGTTTGCAGCTTCCTGCAGGTTTCTGTGAGTTCCAGCCAGGGAAGAGGCTGGGGCTCAAGGGAGCCCATCCCAAAATCAGAGAGAAGAATGTGTGACTTTGATAGAAGAGGTATAGAGTGTCCCTTCCCTCTGTCCACTTCAAGAGTTTCCCCAGCGCTCAGGAACTCAGCGGCCACAGGCTCAGAGAGAACCTCTGGAAGGAGAAGGCACACCTGTCTGCGCATTCCCCGCCTGGTGCATCCACTCCAAGGTGCATGGCCTGGTGTGCAGAGTGTCCAGGTGAACGCAGAGCTGCCCCAGGCTGCCCGAGGGCTGTCCTGCCTCAGGGAACCTGGCGTGGCCAGGGAAGCGTGACTGGTCCAGTGCCCTGTGAGCTCCCCTGCTCTCCCTTCAACAAGGACAACTGAGCAGAGGTTCAGCCTGTCCGAGTGCACACCTGCCTGCTCGGCTGTTCCAAAAAGCCTGTGATCAACTTGGCACATTCAAAGTATTCACAAATAGAAGGCAGGGGGTGTCAGCAACCTGAATAAGGGCTTCCAAAATAGAGTCCGACATTTAGAGACTGACTCAGTCCCTGTCTGCCCCTCCAGATTCGCCCAGCCTCTAGCTCTGGGCCATTTGTACAGCTGCATCCAGAATGCCCATCTCCTCCAGCCTCGGCCATGCCTCCCCAGTTAGCAACCTGGCTGGGCGCCTGGGGTGCTCGGCTGCTCCCCTGGGCAGCCTCAGACCATCCTGCTCAGACTCAGCCCGGGGGGGAGGGCGGGGTGCCTTCCTGAGCCCACCATGGGAGCTGCTTCTTGCTCTGTAGCAGGACATGACCTGGCTCTTCCTGCAGCTTCCGGGCTCAGGTGGACACAGTATGTGGTCTGGGCTCTCTGGGGACAGACAGGCTGCCCAGAGGGACCCTAATGACAACCCAGCATCAGAGGAGTTAAAGACCACGAGGGTTAGCTTAAACCAGGGACAGGAGGCCAGGAGAGGTCGGCTGAATTTCTTGCCCTGCCCCCAGCCCGGGCGGGTGCACAGCTGCAAGACTTTGAGCTCACTTTGAGCTCCTTGGGTGGAGCATGGCTTTGTATTTGCCTTCCCTCCTTTCTGGTCCCACATCCCTCTCCCTTCACCCCTGCTGAGCTGGAATTGCAATACCCACTCCCACCCTTCCCCAGAACTCTCCCCCAGGCTGTTTTCTGAGAGCCTGAACAGGCCAGCATCCCAGCAGCAAGCACAGCCCAGCGGGGCACAGACTCCAGACTTCCTCTTCTGTCTTCAGGCTGTGTCTCAGGTGGTCATCGCGCAGCTGTTGGACTCTGCAGCTCCACAGGGCACAGGGCCATGGTGGCCTTGAAACCCTCATTATGCACAGTGTTGTGGGTTTCATCTGCACCCACCCCCACAAAATCAGGTTGAAGCCTCAGCCTCTGGCACCTCTGTTTGGAGTAATCTCTGCAGGTGTAACCAAATCAGGATGAAAATTATGGGTTATGGTGGACCTTAATCCAAACAACCAGTGTCTTTTTTTTATTTTTTTATATTTATTTTTTAGTTGTAGTTGGACACAACACCTTTATTTCACTTATTTATTTTTTTATGTGGTGCTGAGGATGGAACCCAGGGTCTCATGCGTGCAGGGCAAGCACTCTACCGCTGAGCCACAACCCCAGGCCCAGTGTCTTTTTTTTAGAGATTTTTTTCAAATTTTTTGTTCTTTTTAGTTGTACATGACAGTAGGATGTATTTTGACATATTGTGCATGCGTGGAGTACAACTTCCCCTTCTTTCAGTTGTACATGACGTGGAGTTAGACTGTATTCCCATATGGATGTAGGAACTAACGTCTGATTCACTGTACTCGCTTTCCTGTTGCCATCCCCTGTCCCTTCCCTTCATTCTCTTTTGTCTAATCCAATGAACTTCTATTCCCCACCCCATACGCTGCTTATTGTGAGTTAGCAACCCTATCAGAGAGAACATTCTGCCTTTGGTTTTGGGGGATTGGCTTATTCACTTAGCATGACAGTCTCCAGTTCCAACCATTTAACTGCAAATACCATCCTTTAATTCTTCTTTACGGTTAAGTGATGTTCCCTTGTGTATATGTAGCACAATTTCTTTATCCACTCATCTGTTGAAGGGCAGCTAGGTTGGTTCTGTAGTCTAGCTATTGTGCGCTGAGCTGCTATAAACATTGATGTGGCTGTGTCACTAGAGTAGGCTGATTCTAAGTCCTTGGGGTATAAACCGAGGAGTGGGAGAGCTGGGTCAAGTGGTGGTTCCATTCCAAGTTTTCTGAGGACTCTCCATGGTGCTTTCCAGAGTTGACTGGTGTCTTCGTAAGGCTATGTCACCCCATCTCCTAAGGCAGGAGAAGGGAGGATTCATCTCTAGGAAAATGTATGGCGTCTGAAGTCACATCCTCCCTTATTCTGCCAAGTTGTTCAACCCCCTAAGTCTATAGGAATCTAAAAACTGATGCATCAGAATGAAACTCATCATAAAGACGTTGCAAGGCCCACAGGAGACAGTGATGTGAAATCGTCAAGTCCAGAGCACAGGGTGTGGTGCAGCCTTACTCATGTGGCCAGTCCCCTCACCTATAGATGTGCGACTTCAGCACCCTTCAAACTTGAAAGAAAAAGCCCTGGGGACATGTGCAACCATGTCCCACAAAACCACAGGTTCCTCAGCAATTCACTTGCTACAGGGCCTTTACTTGATGGCAGAGTTCCCTAAAATACGGCATCATAAACAGAACGTTGAACTTATCTTTCCTTGTTTTGCTTTATGTGAAATAGCTATGGAGATGGAGGCACCTGGTAACAAACAACCTCCTGCTACCCATAGGGAGTAAAGGAAAATGTCATCCCCGGATTTTTGGCATTAACATGTGGGGCTATGGGTCCATTAGTGAACAAAATAAGCCTCTGTCGCTCCTTGGGCATCTGTCGGTGTGCTCGTGGAACTAAACACGTAAACTCAGAAGCATTGGCCCAGATAAACGCCACCTGCCTCTGCACCTTACAATAATATCACTTTCCATCCCTCCAAGTCCTAGACACTGGACAGCCTTTGCCGGGAAGATGGGACCCCCTCCAGGCCCAGCCCAGTGCAGTGGCAGGTGTTAATTACACCCTGATTAGAGAGAAACATCTGCACTCCGTGAGTGGGGGTGGCAATTTGCAGCTCAGTGGGCGGTGGATGGGAAGTTGCTGGGGAGCCTTTCTGGTCGTGCATGGAGGGGCAGATGGGCTCTTTCCCTCAGAAGGGAACCCAAACCCTCTCTGTGGCTCCCTGCCTCAGCAACAGACTGGCCCAGGAGACCCTGGGACTGGTCAGCTTCCTGCTCTCTCATTAAGTGACTGTTTTCTTCTGCCACCATGAGTCTCCTCTGTTGAAATGTTGGCACACACAATGCCTTGTGGGCCACTCTGAACACAGGAGCCGTCTCCATAGGTTTGTGGTAGCAGTCCTAGACCTGACCTCTCCCACCTGGGGTGCCTCTGCTTGGACTGCTCCACAGAGTTTATGTTTGGTTACAGGGTGCCACCAGCCCTCTCAACCTGCTGGAGGTGTGTGATACATAAAACACAGGCTGTATGACTTTCTTTTTAACTGGTGGGGGGTTGATTCCAATATGCATCAGGCCTGAGGAAATGTAGACTGTACTCAGGTGACACTGGAGACCTCATGACTCTCCTCCCACACTCAGATGACCACTACCAGGACACCAAGAGTGTGTCCTGGAGTTTTCCTGATGCCCCTCTGAATCAGGGTTCTCCAGAGAGACCAACAGGAGCGTATACAGCACAACTCCAGGAGGGGGGTAGACTGACAAGAGAGAGGCCCAGGAGCCTCTCGGTGGCTGGCTGCAGGCTGCAGAGCGGGGAACCAGCCCGAGAAGCTGAACTTCAGAACAAGAGGGACAGATGACGCAGCCCTAGTCCGAGGCCAAAGCTCCTGGAAGGCCCTGGAGAGCCTCTATCTCAAGTCCACGTTCAGGAGCTGAAGAACCCGGAATCCGATGGCCACAGCAACAGCAGAGAAACATGGGCCCACTGAATTCAGAGTCTGCCTGAGCTCCCTCCTCTGCTTTGCTCCCTCCAGGCCCCAAGCCACTGGACCGTGCTGCTCAAGTTCAGGACAGTCCCTCCCCACTCGGTTAGCTGATCCACAGGCCAATCATCCTTGGAAACCCGCTCACAGACACACCCAGGAGCATGTTTGACCTAAGCCAGCTAAGTCCGTGGTCAAGAGTAGCCATCACATCCCAAGCTCTGCTCTGTGAGAGGGCTGAGTCCCACCTGAGGACACCACTGTGACAACTCTCACGTTTGTATCACCCCCCCACCTGGGGCTCAGTTCCCTATCTACCTAACGAAGTCCTCTACTTCCTAACATCTAGTCCCAAAAGGTGCTTTGGGGGCTGTGAATTCCAGTGTTATGGATTAACTGTCTGGGTCTCCCCAAAATTCATGTTGAAACCTTACCCCCAGTGTGCTGTATTTGGCCTCCAAGGAAATAGTTAAAGGTAAACGAGGTCCTTCATGTGGGCCCTTCACCTGGTAGGACCGTGGTCCTTATAGGAGGACGAGACACCAGCATGAGCAAGCAGAGAAAGGACCGTGGGCAGCAGCGACTGCAAAGCCAGAGACAGAGGCTTCATGGCACCTCATCAGCCACACCGCTGACCTTGCACTTGAACTTCTGTTTCTTTCAGCAACCCGGTCTAGCAGGTTTTGTTATGCAGCTCAAGCTGACTGATACACCCAACGTGCTTGCTTTTCTAAGGAAAGAAAACTATAAAACACTGGAAAGATTTTAGCAAACACAACAAACAAAACCTAGGAACTAACCTGTATTTCCTGGCTAAAGGAAAATGAAATGAAAAGTTAAGGGAGGTCTAAGAAGAGCCTAAACCCTCGCACTGAAGATGGCTGCACCCTCAGCACTGGCTGGGCCCAGGATCTCTCAGCAGCGCTTGGGAGGGCGGGCCATGGCTGGAAGGGGACCTGCTAGGGACAGAGACACATCACACTTCAGCTTGGGCCCTGGGATGGTCCCTGTGGAACTTCCCGAGATGCAGTGGATTTGCTGCTAACACAGAAATGGTACAAAGAAGAAAAGGATTCCCACACTCGGTGCCGACTGGAAGAGATCAGTGTAAACAGTAGGCACTGCTGCCTCTGTACTCCTTTCTCTCTGTGTGGTTCAGCCATCCACTGAGTTTCCTTGTTCCAAAGGCCTTGGAATTTTCTGCCCTTGAATCAATACATGAAGGGACAGCTCTCCTCCAGGGCAGGAGGGTGCCTCCATTCCCCAGGGCAGCGACCACCAGAATCTGAAGTTTGGGGATTAGAAGAAAATGTCATCTGAGCTGATTCTCTAAAAGATTCATTTGCCCATCACAAACCGCCCCTTACATGATCATTGCTGACTGCCTCCTGTTGAAGACCACCCACCCCCATTAGCCTCCCAGGCAGCCGGACTTGAAACTGCCTGCGGATTGCCTCCCTGAGGCTCACTCCTTAATTAATATCCCCTGCATTATTGAGCATGTGCGTGTGCACACATACCCTAAACCCACAAGTACTTGTTGAACACTTGTGCAGGGTGATGAGGCCTTGGAGAAAACAGTCCTGATTCCTGCCCTCAGGCAGTGACAGTTTGTTAGAGAATGTGTAAATAGTCTGTGTAAATATTAAAAAAAAAACCACTTGGCAGGCAAGAATTAAATATTAGCAGCAAGGGAAGAGTTTCTCCATTAGACAGAGGCAGCTAATCTGGGATGCTGCTGCCACCCCCCTGTCCCCCCCAGGGGTCTCCCAACAGCTCTGAGAAATGCTGAGGGCACAGGCCACAGACCTCTGAAGGGTTAAGTCTCAGTGAGCAGAAAGATTGCCCCCCAAAGCCATCAGCAGGTATAAGGACAAACCAAGCAAGGGCTCCTTTGTAGTCCTGGCAGCTCATCTGTACCAAATAAACAGCTTAACAAAGAGACCTTGATTTTGAGGGTTTTTAAATGGGAGTGGTTTGATTTACCCAGTGGCAGACTTTTACAAAAAGCCATTTGAGCTCTCAAGAGCTGGGGGGCAAATTGACTTTTAAATGAATGCAGCTACATCCCCAAATCTCAGAAACCAGGAGGAAGGCTAAAAAGTGCAGCTCTCTCCCACACAAGCCTCCCAGTTGGTTTCTGAAGATTTCTCTGCGATGCCCTCGGTCCCTAGGGACCTTCCTACCCCAGCAAGCCCGAGAAAGCCCCTCTGCAGTCCAGCTACAGTGCAAGAATCCTAACCATGGCCACCTGCTCTGGGCAGGGGGTGCATGTGGCTGAATGGAGCCTCACATAATGAAGAGACATAATTTGAGATCCCTCTCTGGAAAGTCCTGTGTAGAGCTACCGTGAGCACGGTGACACTGAAGGAGGTGAGAGATGAAGCCCAGACCCAAGGGGCTCAGAAGGTGAGGTGGGCTGACATCCCAGGTCGGAGCTGTGGTCCTCCAGGCACCAAGGGAAACCAGGAGGGTGTGAAGGGGCGAGGCTGAGTCCTCCCGGCTGAGGCCATCTGTTGATCAGGGACAGCAGACAGAGACGCTGGACCCCCAGGGCCTGCGTCCTCAGGAGCCACCAGGACGCGTTTGACAGGAACAGAGGAATAAGCCATGTACTTATTGTATATGTAGTGAATTAGGAACCGTGAGGTTTACCCTACGTGCAAGCGAGCCTGCTGTAACTGAACAGAGACTGACGGGAGACTGGAGTCCCCGGGTCAGAGGCAGTGGACTTTATGACTCACGGCACACACATAACTACTTCCCAAAACCAAACAGGAGACATAACTACAGATTCCATGGACAGTAAAAGGATAATAAAGGAAAACTATGAATAATTCATGGCCATAAATTTGAAAATCTAGATGAAATGTGCCAATTATTTGGAAAACTCAATCTGCCAAAATGGACTCAAGAGGAACTAGACAATCAGAAAGACTTACATATATTAAACCGGTGAATCACTAATTTATGGCCTTATGAAACAGAAAGGCTAGGCTCAGTTGGGTTCACTGGTAACTTTTACCAAACATGGAAGGAAGAAGTCGTGCCGATTCTCTACAGTCTTTTCTGTAGAGAGAAGCAGAGAGAATACCTCCTAATTCATTCTGTGAGGCCGGCATTTCCTAATACTCAAGGGTATTAGACATTAGGAGAAAAGAATACCAAAGACCAACATCTCTCATAAGCACAGATGCAAAAATCCACAACCAAGTGGGGTGTACTCCTGGTGTGCAAGGCTAGCTCCACGTTTGAAAATTAGCGAATGTAATTCACTGCAACCTCGCGCTAAGGAAGAGAATCACACGATCACACCAATAGATGCCTACGGGTCGGTGGGGACGTTGCCTGAAGCATTCCCCTAGGACCCGGAACCAGACAAGGACAAGACAGCCCTTCTCCCCTCCTAATCAACATTTTACTAGACATGCTAGCTTCAGGACAGGACGAGGAACCGCTGCAGCTCTCCAGGCAGTGTGCCTCTGACGAAAGAGCGGATAGGTCAACAGGACAAAATTAAGATGGCGAAGCAAATTTTAGAAAGAGAAACAAAGTTGGAAGAATCACAATATTAGATTTTAAAACTAATATAAAGCACAATAGTCAAGACCGTGTGGCCTTGGCAAAAGAAAAGACAGAAACCACTTGAACAGAATAGAGAATAAAGAAGTAGAAGTGACCTCTGTGGCCCATTGACTGTAACTAAGGCAAGATGCTGATCCTTGGAGAAGACCAGTCTGGTCCACAGATGGTACGAGACCAGGAAGTCGGCATGAGGAAGACCCTCGGCTGCAGACCCCCACCACAGACAGAAGTCAAACTGCACAGAGGCCTAACTATAAGGACCCAGACTACAAGGCTGAGACAAAAGCATACTGCAAAATCTTTCCGACCTAGGAGTCAGGCAAAGGTTTCTTAGCTAAGACATTAAAAAAAAAAAAAAAAAAAAAAAAAAAAAAAAAAAGAAAGAAAGAAAAGCCAGAATCCAAAGAGAAACTGGACTTCATCAAAATTAAAAACTACTCTCTGAGGAGCACCTAAGAAAATGAAAACAAGCCACAGACTAGAAGAAAATATTTGCAAAACATGTATTTGGTAAAACAGTGTATCCCAAATTTTTTTTTTCAATCTCAAAATTCAAGAAAACAAGCCAATTTTTAAATTGTACGGAAAATTTGAACAGATACTTCACCAAAGAAGAAATATGAATGGAAATTAAGTGCATGAAAAGATGCTAAACATCATCAGGCGGTAGGAAAATACGGCTCAAAACCACAATCAGACACCGCGGCATACCCATAAGAACAGACAGACAAACAGATACTGACAACGATAAGTGTTCTGAAAGATATGGAGCAACCAGAACTCACACACTCCAGTGGGCTGACTCCTTGGGAAATAATGTGGCAAGTTTGTTAAAAAGTTTAACAAACTTCTAAATTATGATCCAGCCACTTCACATGTCCATAGAAAGACTTGTACATGAATAGCCATAAAACCGAATTTACGATGGTCCCAAAGTGAAAACAACCAAATGCCCTTCAGCAGGTGAATGAATAAAGGCACTGTGGCACATCCATACAGTGGAGTACCACTCAACAAGGAAAAGGGATGAACCACTGACATGCTCAACATCATGGACGGATCCTGAAAACATGACATCCAGTGAGAGACATCAGCCATAAATGGCTACTGTGATCCCATTCATGTGCCATTCAGAAAGACGCAACCATCACGATCTGAAATCCAATCAGTGGTTGCCAGGAACTAGATGTGGGAGGAGTGATTGCCTTTAAAGGACTAAGAGGGTATTTGGGGGGACTGTGGAATATTCTGTCACATTCTGGTGATGCTCATACACTGTGTGGACGTGGCCAACCTCCCACAACAGCACACAGACCTTTCCCAGCAATAAATCCACTTTAATAAACGGACCTTAAAACTTTTTAAGTACCATACCACCCCAATATTCATGGACTGTTTCCTCCTTTTTTTAACAAAAGTCTATCGTTCACGAGGGAGAAAGGGAGCGTCATTTGTGCTGATCTCTTCTGATCGGGACGTGACTGCATTCCATAGTTCACAGAGCCATGAACACCCACGCTCACCATAGGCCCTTGGAACGCGATGCACATCGCAGCTGACAGGGACGTTCAGAGCCCTCTCTGTAGCAGTCCCCGGCCCAGCACAAAAGGAGGAAAGTGGCGGTTTGGTGATTCTTATTCTGCTTCTCACCCGTGACTCACTGCGCCATGGCCACGGGAGGGAGGCACGGCAGACTGATTGTTGCTTCAGTTCCTTTAAGGCAGAGAGGGGCTAAGGAGCTCATGCAGGACCCTCAGCAGGCGGGCAGCAAGCCCTGAACTCGAGTCCGTGTCTTTGGCCACAGAGAACCTTGAAGATTTTCCTTGATCTCTCCAAGAGCAACGGAGTGGGAGGCGGGAGGCGGAGGTTCGCTCCTCAGGGAACCCGGTTGAGGGGAAAATCCAGGAGCAGAAAGAACACGTGTGTACAGACCCGCGGTCTATTTGGGGCATTTTCCAGGAACCTGAAAAGGCCACCTACACTGGGCCCTGTTGGCCGTGAGGGCGGGCCCAGGTATGACTGGAACAGGAGCAGTCAGGGCCTCCGGGCTGGGCCAGGTGGGCCAAGCCCTGGGCAGACAGACGCCCGGCCCAACCCGTGCCCACCCCTCACCTGCTGCTGCCCCAGGGCTCAGGAGGTCCAGGAGCAGGAGCGGCCTCCTGGGCAGGTGGGAGGCCTCTCTGCAGAGGCCTTGGTGGAGCCTGAGCCTCCTTCTGCCCGAGAGGCTCCTCTACATCCCGTGTCACCCAGGGCTGGGTCCATTCATCCAGGTCCCAAAGGGAGCTGCTGTATCCATGAGGGGTGAGGGGCTGGGGCTGCGGCTGGGGCATCTTGGAGAGAGAGAATAACACCGTGGAAATGCTGGCCAAACAAAGTGTCCTGATTGAGTTGTTCCCCCCAAAAATGTGGCGGTGCCCCCAACTATGACCTTATTTGGAAACAGGAATTTTAAAGATATAATCAAATTATGATGAAGTCCTTCAGCGTAGGGTGTGCCTTAATCTAGTGTGACCAGTGTCCTGCTAAGGGAGACACCGGGAGGACACCACGTGAACTCCAGGCAGAGACACGTGCGGCCACAGGAGCCAAGGAACACCAGGGACGCACCCCGAGAGGCTGGGAGAGGCAGGAAGGACCCCCCACACAGAGCCTGCGGAGGCCCCACCAACACTGGGTCTCCAGAGTTCCGTTGGTAGAAGTCACCCAGGCTTGGGCCGCTTTGTTAGGGCAGCCCTAGGAAGTGCGCTGGAAGCCCAAAGGCAGCCTCTACTCCCGAGACTGTCCTAGCTCACCTGAAAGAATTCCCCCCAAAAAAGAGGAAAAACCCCGTTTTCTCTGTTATGTCACAGAACTGTTTCCCTCAAACATGTTAGTGCTCCATGAAAGGTACTTTGGGAAATGAGGATGCCCCGGGGGGTGCATGGCATAGGGGTTCAGGAGGGTGCCCCCTCCCACAGAGACCTATGCCCAAGCTCAGTGAGTGAACAAGCCACTGCCTGGCAGAGATGTCGTCCCATCGACACACGTCTGTCCCTCTGCCTTCAGGACCAGCTCAGGGGCTCATTCCAAAGGGAGGCCCCAGAGACATCTGCTTGTCCCTCTGACCTAGTCTCCCACGCCTCGGCTACCCCTCGCCCACCCAGGGCTTTCTGAATACCCAACTACCCACGCCACGCTCTCTCCCCTCTGGGCCTTGGCAACACTGCTCCTGTCTGTCTAGAAACAGCCCCAAACCCACCCTTTGTCTGCTTGCTGGATTATCACTCCTTCTCCAAGGCCAAGTTCAGGGTCTCTGAACAGCCCTGGCAGACCTCACCACAGCCCCACCCTCATGTGGGAAGGGCCCACTGTAGTCCTCACCCTGAGTCTCCCGCCAGTGTCCCTGGCTGCTGTGGGCACAGTGAAGAGAAAATGGACTTTGATGCCCCAAGACTAGGATCGGCCTGGCCTCCTCCCTTTGGCCCTGGGCAACCTGCCTCTCCTCTTCAAGTTGCTCTTTTCTCATCCATAAACAATTCCTATTAGCAAGCTGTTTGCACAAATAAAATAATGAAAGGGACCTTTGCTATCCCCCTGAGCGATTCCCCAGGGCCAGCAGGGCAGCACACACTGGCACACGCCCTCCTGAGCCACCCATTGGCTCTTCACCACCACCGAGGTGGTGCCAGCTGAGCCCTCAGATTCTGAGTCACGGGGAAATCAGCATGGGGGGGTCTCCTCTGAGCACCTCTACAAAGACACCCAGCAGAGCGGCTACCATGTCCTGCCTCAGAATGTCCTTGTCATTTGTGTAAGCAAGTTGGAAATTCCAGGACCAGATCCCACGAGGAAGAAGCAGGTGGGCTGGGAGTTGCACTGACCACGCTGCCAGGAGGGGAGGGCCTTCCCTGTGCAGGTTGTGGCCTTCCCGCTTTCCAGGTTGATTTGAACTACATGTCCGAGGGTGTGACCACAGCCACGAGAGCTATGTGTTCCCCGGACAAAAGTCAAGTACCTTCCATTCACAAGCTCTTAGGAACTCAGGAGGCTCTATTCTAAGAGGAAGAAGGAAAGAATGGAGACCAGGTGTGTCAAGTAGATGGGATGGACACAGGCCGGTCCTCTGGGACCCGCTCACTGGAGGAGGTTCCTGGAGCAGCAGGTAGGCTGTCTTCTATTTGTTGCACACTCCAGATCACACACATCTCTGATAGGTCCAGACTTTAGAATCTTTGCTATTTATTGCTACCCCTACCCCTGCTTATGTGATCAATGGCAGAATGTTGATGAGGCCACGTCAGGCTGGGTCCTCTTCCTGGGTGAGTTATGGCTTCTGGAAAGAAATTTTATCGCAAATCTCTCATTGGTTCACTCCTGGAATGCTGAACCTCGTGTGCCTGGCACGGGAACAGCAGCCAACAGAAGTGAACAAACCCTGCTCCCCTGGAGAGAGGTAGTGAGCATTTGCATTCTAATGAAGGAGACAGCATTCATCAAAGAATCCGTGAACATACGATTTCCTGTTCTGAGGGAAAAGGATCCCCGTAGAGCAAGACCCAGGGTCCTGGGTAGACAATGCCTGTCCGCCGCTCAGCAGAGAAGCAAAGAGGCCAGCAACGGGGTGCTGGCCGTCGGCCTTGCCCGCTGCCATTTCTGCAGATGAGGGTCGCTGCCATCGTCGCCTTCTCCCTCCTGCCTGGCCATTCCACCAGCCTGCAGCAGCGACAGGGGAGGAGGCCCCCATGGCACAGAGGTGCCATCCAAAGCCCGCAGGTCCAAGAAAGGTAGAGAGGCTACGGGATGCCTGACTCCTCTGACAGACGCTGCAAGCCAAGGGACAGCACCATTCCCAAATCAAAGTCTGTGTGACCTGGTGAAGATGCCCCTCCTCCCCAAAGCCTCCAGCCTTTGACAAGAGGAAGGGATTGTCCGTGCTTGGGCCCCGTGGGGGGCACAGGGCACTTTCAGCCACTTTCTTAGTCTGTTTATCCTTCTTCCCTCTGGTTAGGAGCACCCGTCCGGCTCAGAGAGGTAAGCTAAGCAGGTGTTGCTATTTTGCAGGTGAAGAATGTGAGGGTCAAAGAGATTCTGACCACATTCACTATGAGACGGACACTTCCGGGATCCACCAGATTTCATCGCCTCAAACACTTGGTTTTAGCCAGGTGGTTTGTGTGAACCAAGCCAAGTGATGAAATGAAGTTTGTCTGATCCCAAAATTCAGGCCCTTGCTGTAGCACATGTCTTTAGATCAATAGAAAGTCTTAGTTGAAAGAATAATGATTTTTTTAAAAGTCATACAAGTCCAAACTCCTCATGCATTATGGAAATTTATGTGACATCTTTAGCTCTTTAAGCATCAAAAAGTTATTGAGAAAATACTTGCATATATATACATGACTCATGCCCACATCTATATTGAGAATACTTAAGCCATTGGCTTCACAGTAATAGCTTCAAGTTCTGTAGAGAGAGATTCAAAAACAATTAAGCCCTTGATATGAAAATTGCTGGGAGAAGTTTCCATTTCCAGCAGGGCAGCCTGAGGAGCTTGTGAACTGTTGCCTGTGAAACTGGCGAAAATTATTTCTTAAGAAAACACCACTTAAATACTCAACAAGAGTCCTAAGGGCACAGAGCAAATAGGGAAAAGTCATTGGAGGAAATCTACAGGAACTTAGAGAAGTGACTGTCTGTGGCATTTGGGCCACGACAGATACCCTCCTGTCCCAGCTCAGGGTGGAAACTCTGCTGCAGACAGGTGCAGCCCAGGGTGCGGTGCTCTGACTCCCCTCCCCCAGCCACAGCTTCCCCCTGGGAGAAGCAGGCTGTCGGATGTCGGGGTTTCTCAAGTTGCCCTCACCCCTGTTCAGGGCGAATATAGTGGGGAGATGGGGGGTTTCCCTTTAAGACCCAGGGCACTCTCTCAACACAACGGAGGCTGAGATGAACAATGGAGGCTACCATGAAGAGCCATTAGGAGACCATTCCATTCATTAGCGATGGCAGTAAACCTCAGGCTGCCTCCTGTACCAGAGGGGCCAGGGAAAGACAGCCGAGAAGACCCCTCCACAATCAGAACAAGCCTCAAAGCAAGACCTCAAAAGCCATCTCTCAAAGGTTCCCAAGTTCATGGAATCAGCCAGTGGAGCACTGTATACCCAGGGACTGTTAAAAACAATAGAGAAACAGCCAGAAATTTGTGAGTTTAACACATGGGTGTGATCAGGGAAAGAGAGCAGAGCCCTGCCAAACCCACAGCTCCCCACGGTGGCTGTGCATGTGCCCAGGGCCGAGCCCCTGCTGAGCAGCATGACGGGTTTAAACTATGTGGGCCGAGGAGGAGACTTCACTAAGACAGCACAGCCAGTCAGCACACACACACACACACCACCCAAGACCAATAACACGCCCCAGAGGAGAGGGGACCACACCCAGAGTTGCCACAGTATGTTTTCTAAAATGTCTGGTTTCCAACAAAAAAACTAAATCATGGAAAGAAACAAGACAATCTGACCCATACATAACGGGGAAAGGAGGCAGGAGATACTGAGAAAAGATTTAACAGACGAACTTCAAGGCATTGTTACAAATATGTCCCAAAAAGTTGGGGTCAGTGGCACACGCCTGTAATCCCAGTGGCTCAGCCGGCTGAGGCAGGAGGATCACGCATTCAAAGCCAGCCTCAGCAAAAAAGTGAGGCACTGAGCAACTCGGTGAGATCCTATTTCTAAATAAAGTATTTTAAAAAGGGCTGTGGGATGTGGCTCAGTGGTTAAGCACCCCTGGGACCAACACCCAGTACCAAAAAAAAAAAAAAATGTTCCAACAACTAAAGGAAGTTGTGATTACAGCAAAGCGAACCACGTCACTTTGTGAGGGCATCGTCTCATCAAATATGACCATCAATAAGGAGAGAAATTCTGAAAGAGCATTCCAAATGGAAATTCTGGAGTTGAAACACATGATTCATGGAAATAAAATCTTCACTGGGCTCAACAGGTTTCGATGGGCAAAAGAATTACCAGATGTAAGGTCTGGGTGTGGCAGAGTGGCTCCTCATCAGTGAGTCCCATCCCGAGCACCAAAGCACAAAACAAACCACAACAAAACAAACTTGAAGTCGGAGCCGCAGAGATGGCCACTTGAAGAACAGAGAAACAGAAAATGGAGGAGGAAAGATGACGAGAACTTAGAAAAATGCTGGGTCCCACGAGCAGCCACAACCAGCCTATGTGCAGTGGGGTTACCAGAGGAAGAGAGTGGGAACAATGACCAGAATCCCCAAGTTTATGGAACACCTCCATCGACACATCCAAGAAGCTCGGCAAACTCCACTGTAGGATGAACACAGAAACCCACAGACACTTCCTAGCACAAAGGAGCAAGAAATGAATCGTCACTCACAAGGGGACCATGATATGACCAATTGCGCCTTCTCATCCAAGCATCGGAGTCCAGGACACCAAGGACAACATTCAAAGCACACAAAACAGCACCAACAAAGACGTCAAATGACAATCGTGGAGAGAGAAAAACTATTTCTAGTTAGCAGGCCTGCTACACGCAATGCCAGTGTAAGTTCTTTAGACTGAAGCTACCCCGAGAAGGTCATTCAGAGCCACAGGAAAAACAAAGAACACAAGCATAGATAATTATGTCATTATAAATGACATTTTAAATGTACATTTCTTTTCCGTTCTTCCATTCACTGATTTTAAAAGCCAGGATGGAAGACCATATGTACTGACTTGTATTTTTGGCCTCTACCATATAGAAATGAATCGCATTCATCAATAGCAGCACAAACGTGGTGGGCGGGGACAAAGCTATATTGAGCTGAGCAAAAGACTCCATATGGCAACACAATCACCACGAACAAACCAAGAGAACCAGAAATAGGAACTCTGGGATCTAATATTCAAAAAGCTCTAAGCATACACTTGCTTTCCCCTCATCTTTCAACTTATTTCAAAGACATAAGATTACATAACATCAAACATAACAATGTACCGTTGGGCGTGTGACATGTGGAGCTGTAGTATGTTAAGCAATTATCCCACAGAAGGATGGGAAGTGGGAGAGAACTGTACAGGAATAAGGTTCCTCAATCTCACTGGAGTGAAGTCAGCATCATTCTAAACAGACTCTGATCAGGTCTCTATGGAGAAGCCTGGAGTAACCACCGAGAACGTGACTCCAAGATATCCAGGAAGAAGCATGGGGTCATTCAGGTGCTACCTAGGAGAATGTTAACTGAATGTAAAAGGAGGACATCAGACTGGTAGGAGATGAAAAGAGGCAGAGGACACCATTGTTTCATTCAACAACAGCCCATATGTATAAAAAAAAAAAAAAAAAACAGCCCACAGGGACAATAGGGGTCCCCTAGGTCACAGAGGAGCGGAAGAGTTCCTGGTGCCTGGTGACTCCACAGCCATTGAAATGCTGCAGCCCGGCTTATGCTAGTGTTTGCGTAAAGATGCAGCTTGATTTAATAAGAGTACAGTACAAATGCTTACGTGTAGTTCACAATATTTGAGGATAATAAAGGGCCACGTTCCTGCCGGGCATTAGCGAGGCCACTGTTGTTAGAGCGAGCTCCTGCCTGTGAAGAGAGTTGGCGGGGAAGCTGCGCGCCACACTAAGCCAGCAGCAGCCTCCGGCGTCTCACTGTCCACCGTGTCTGTGGACATCACCAAGAGTAATTGACCCACACCATCATTCACTCTATGATGTTCACGCAACAATGGAAGCCCCCAGTGACGCACGCTGGGAACGTCTCCTGTCATTAAGAGACAGGAGACTGTCCGAAAAGAGCAGCGTCAACTGAGGACGGGTTGGACAATCCAGGTGAGACCCAGGGAGGGCCAGTCCCACCACGGTGTCCGCTGCCTGGGGAGACACAGCTGAGATTCTCAGGCACAGGGTGACTGGATGCACGCCGCGGCACACAGGGAGGCCCGTGGCCCACACAGCTCTACGCCTTTCCTCCCACGGGTCTCAGCCACCCCTTACGCCTGCCACTCGGGTTCCAGGATGGAGATCAAGGCCTCTGAGGTAGGATTCCCCGACCCCCAGGAAAGCAGTGTTAGCCACTGCCCCCCTGTTACCCAGGCCCCAGAACAGGCCAGAGAGAGGAGGTGAGGCCAAGCCCTCTGGCTCTGGCCCTTCGGTCCCTCCTGGGGGCGCAGAAGAGCAGGCTTCCTCCTGCCCCCAACCCTGCCTCACTTAGGAGTCCCTGTGTATTCAGTGAGCGCTCCCTGCAACTGCACATTTCTTTTATAATTGGGCCATGAAACTGAGAAAGTCCTCGAATTTCAACGTGGGAAGGGAATCAGGAGTGCTTACTCGTTCCCGGAGTCCACCCCAACCAATCACCGCAAACTAGGTGGCTTACAACAGAAGTGTGTTCCCTCCAGAGCCGGGCTGCAAGCCCTGCATGAAGGTGTTAGCAGGCCACGTCCCTAGGAGATGGAACATCGTCCTCCCTTGCCTCCTCCTGAGAGGTCCCTGGCTCAGCCACTTCACTCCAACCCCTGCCTGTCCCCAATGCCCTTCTCCTGTGTCTCCCTATGGCTCAGGAGTCGGGGCTCAAAATCTGCCTCCTCGAAGGATGCCAATCAGTAGATCCCCGGGATCCACCATGACCATCTCAACTTCATCACACCTGCCAAGATCCTATTTCCAGAGGTCACTTTCACAGGTACTGGGGTAGGACTTCAACCTGTCTTCCTGGGGGACACGACACAGCCCCTTTGGCAGGAGAGGGGACAGGTTCTCTGACCACTCACTACAGCTCACACTGCTCCAGCGTGTTCTCAAGACAGCCTCCCAACAACCCAGTGCCCCAGGGAGTATCTCTTCAGTTAAAAGGTGAGGAAACCAAGGTTCAAAGAGGGCAAGTGACAGTCTTGCCCTGTGACACTAATCAATCCACCTTTCTTGCTTTTTCGGGTTTAAACACAGTCTGCCTCCCATCCCAAACCCATACCATGCATTTTCTAGACTACAAACTCAACACCCCCAAGAGGAGCAGAGGCTTGCCCCCGTCATCCAGCAAGTGCAGGCAAAGCTGAAACCAGGGGGGGGGGGCAGCTCTCAGCGCCCCGTGCAGAGCACCTTCAGTCACGGTGCAGACCGTACGGCTCCAGGTGGCTCCTGAACTCCCGTGACGTGTTTGTTATAAATGGAACTCTCTTCCCCACTGAGAGTGGGACCAGGGTTAGGAAGCATCCCCATGACTCATGGAGACCTGCTGCTGGCTGCCCAGCGGACACCAAAACAGGAGATGGTCTAACAGACGCATAGCTGCAAGCTGAGCTGGCACTTGACAAGGTGCCAGCGCCTGCAGCAGGAATGTCAGCACCCTCACCCAGGGCACCTCTCTCAAAGGGTTGGCTGGCAGGCCCTGAGGGGCCCCTCTAGGGGACACCTTCTGTCAGCAGTAGGAGATGCAGAGGTCCCAGGCAGGTGGTCAGGGACCCAAGACCATGGACTTGAGACCATAGGAAGAACCCTGCTTCCTATGCCACACAGGCCCCAGAGGTCAGGGTACTGGGCCAGGTGAGGGCCTGGGGACCTGCATGCAGGTTGGGCCTTGGCTTAGACACCAGCCACCAGACGGAGATCAAGTGTCCTTCACTGGGACAAATCAATGAGACCAAGCCCTGAAGCCCGGCAGGGCGCTGGGCAGAGCCATGGACAACAGCATCACAGCTCTCCTCGTTGGAAGCAGGGGTGAGAGAACTGGGCCCAGCCTGCTCCCTCAGAGCCTCCTGCATGCACAGCAGGCCCAGTGCCTAAAAGCTGACCGTGTCTTGGTCCAGCCAGGGCCACTGTCCCTCAGAGTTGGCAAGGGAGACCGAGGGAGCTAACGGTTCCTGAGCACACGCGACAGATACCTTTGCCCAGCTTCATACTCAGCTGCCACATTTTGTCACCTTTCCTCAGATCAAGGGCAGGATGAAGAGTGTGGCCAACAGTTCTGTCCCTGCCTCCCACTATGTGAGCCCAGGAAAACCCCCTCCCTCTCTGGTGAAATGAGAGGGCAGCTGAGGGCCCTCCTCATGTCACATTTTCTGATCCTACTTGCAGCTTTATTTGAAAGGCAAAGAGGCCTTGCTCTTACTGTTCTCCACAGTGATCTTTCAAATGCCTCCCTTCTTCCCTAAGACTTGCGGTTCCATAAGGCCTGTGCCCGTCTGCTCTGTCATGTCCCTGGTACCTGGCACCTAGGGGAGGCTCCACAAATCTTTGTTGACTGACAGCCTCCCAACACAGGTGTCCTCTGCAGGCAGAGTGCAAGAACACGGCTTGAATATCCACGGCACACCAGCACTTCCCCACACAGGGTCGTACTGATGACCTTGGAAGCTAGGAATGATTCTCCATGACTGCTATGACTGCACTGCTATGCTGTGGTCTCAAGATGACCGAGTTCCAGAATGCAGGAGCAGAAAGATAGTGACACCCCCACCTGCCAAGAGCACAATGCCAGGAGGTGGCATCTCGGTGCAGGACAGGAAGGGAAGGCCTGCTGCTGCCTGCCACAGGGGCTAAGGGGGTGAACAGGGGCTAGCAGGGTGGACCAGTACCTCTGTGATTCTGTGACCCCCGTGCTACAGAGGAGGAATTAGCAGGATGTTAGCCTGCCCAAGCCCCACGGCTGCAGCAGGGCAGGGTGTGGTCATGGTCAGTATCATTCCCAGACCCTGGCTCCATCCACCTCTGCAGGCCACTCTGGACTGGATGGGGTGCCCTAAATTCATATAATGAAGTCTTAACACCCCCAGCAGGTGGCTAAATTGGATCTGGGCCCGTTGGGAGGAGATTGCATTGAGTGGGGTGATGAGAGGTGGAGCCCTGATCAAGTAGAACCTGGATCCTCCTAGAAAGGGACACTGAGCAGAGCTCACAGTGAGAGGCAGCAACTGCCAGCCAGGAAGAGCCCCCATCAGAACCAGCCACACCCGCACCCTGGTCTCAAGACTTCCAGCCTCCAGGACTGTGGGAAGATACATTTCTGCCGTCTAAGCCACCCCCCTGTTATGGTGGCTGAGCTGACAGGCGCAAGACTGTCACACAGCATCCAGTGCTGCATGAACAGCTCTCAAACATTCTTTTCTCCACTGCTCAGTCTTTTGGAGGAAGAAAATAGCTTTAATATCTCCCAAGGGCATCGTAGAGTTTATAGAGGAGCTGGGAACTGGAGCCTATCGGTTAACTTTCTGATAAAGAACTTATGGGCAGATCGAGGAGCCTAAACATGGACACGCACCTGAGGAACTACTGGATCCGGGGGCTTAAACATGGACGTGTGCCTGAGGAACTTCCGGATCTGGGGGCCTAAACATGGACACCTGAGGCATTCGGATCCTGGGGCCTAAACATGGATGTGCGCCTGAGGAACTTTCGGATGCTACGGCCTAAACATGGAGGACTGAGGAACTTCCGGATCCTAGAGCCTAAACATGGACATGACTTGAGGAACTTCCAGACCCGGGGGCCTAAACATGGATACCTGAAGCACTTCCGGATCCAGGGGCTTAAACATGGATGTGCACTTAAGGAACTTCCGGATCCTGGGGCCTAAACATGGACACCTGAGGCACTTCCGGATCCAAGAGCCTAAACATGGATGCCTGAGGAACTTCTGGACCCGGGGGCTTAAACATGGACGTGCGCCTGACGAACTTCCGGATCCTGGGGCTTAAACATGGGCATGAGCCTGAGGAACTTCCGGATCTGGGGGTCTAAACATGGATGCCTTAAGACTTCCAGATCTGGGGACTTAAACATGGATGTGCGCCTGAGGAAATTCCGGATTCTAGAGCCTAAACATGGATGCCTGAGGAACTTTCAGATCCGGGGGCCTAAACATGGACACCTGAAGCACTTCCGGATCCAGGGGCTTAAACATGGACATGAGCCTGAGGAACTTCCGGATGCTGCGGCCTAAACATGGACGCCTGAGGCACTTCCGGATCCAAGGGCCCAAAGATGGACGTGCATCTGAGGAACTTCCGTATCTGGGCACCTAAACATGGACATGCACCTTTGGAACTTCCAGATCCAGATCCTAAACATGGATGTCTGAGGCACTTCCGGATCCGAGGGCCTAAACATGGACATGTCCCTGGAACTTCTGGGTACTTGTGCCTATAAAGGGCAGGGTGTGACTCTCAGAAGGGACATGGCCCATGAAGGGGAGCTGAGTATGGGGCCTGTTGGGGGGCAGACTAAGCTGTCGCACCCTGAACTTGAATGTGACGGTGGCCTCACTTCCCGGCCTTCCCCTGGGTGTCACTTCCTCCCCTTCCAGGCGGTGCCGGGAAGGAAGTGAGACCAGACACAGGGGCCAGGCCCTGAGAAGGGACACTGTCTTTCTCCTCACTTAGCCAGGCGCCCGGCCTGGCTGGGGACGGGGACGTCTTGGCTGCCTTCTGTCTCCCTGCCCCAGGACCTCAGGGACCACAAGCGGGGACAGTTGTTGACATGGATTCTCCCCTGACCGTTGACCCTCAGCCCTGGGGTCTGCCCAGGGAAAGCGCTGTCTCCCAGAGGGTCAGGGGGCCCCTGTGACCTGTTGCTCCTTACCCACCATCATCCTGGGCAAGCAAAGGTCAGGACACCAGACACTACTGACAGTGACATCTCCTGGATGGGCAGCTGGGGACTTTGCCTCTGTCCCAGGCCTTGGACGCCGGATAATCCCCCCAGAGACAGAAAATAACCCCACACTGCCACTTATTTTTAAGCTTTAGATTCTGAAATTTTCCTGCTGCCACCTTCTTTGTGAAGCCAGTTTTTCAACAGAGACAATATTCCAGGGGGAAAAACAACAACAACAACAACAACAACATGGAGTCAATCAAACCAAGCTGATACATCTGGTCCTCCAAGAGAACTCTGGATTGGAGGGAGAACAGCCATTCTCAACTGGTGAAACAGTGAAGTTCCCTTGTCCTTATTTTGTGTAAGCAAAATAAATAATCTGATGTTAACTCATCAAATTATTTTTGATGAGTGCTTGGCTCATAGGAAAACTGATTCTGTTTTATGGAATGAAGTGTTACCTGGTTTTAAAATTAAAAATGAAGCCAATAAAAAAAAAGAACTTTTGGGGTGCAGGTGCTCCACGGGAGCTTCAGAATCCCTTAAAGCCATTCCCTCTGGTCTGAAGACCCTGCCGTACCCTGCTGTAAGACGACCTGCCCTCATCACCCTCTCTCTGAGGGCAGCTGTCTTGTCCCCTCTGGATGCTCCTGGTCTGCAAAGAACTCCTCATCTCTTGCACCATAACAATGAGCTTTGGGGGTCATGGTAAGGACCTGGGGGTGCATAATAGTCCTTGAACCCTGTTCCTGGTTCTCACATCAATGCCACAGCCCAAAATTCCCATTTTGTGTAATGTAAGCCTGAACGTTAAAATAAATTTTGTTAAATAAGTGAATTAATTTATGGGCAAACAATTAAATGCAAAGTGACAACTAAATAATTAGAGCTATTTGAAGATCAGCCAGAGACAGAAAGAACACAAAAATAAGAAGGTGGAAAGGGAAAGAAAAGGAGGGAAATAGGGAGGAAGAAGCATGTTCTTCGTCTCCCTGTTCATCTGAGGTTCCTAGTGACCATCATTCAGTTTCCGTCTACTCTTGGGCTTTTGCAAAGGGCCGTATGCCAGGCACTGGCTACTGCCAAGACTTGGAGATGACTCAGTTGAAGTCCCCTTGGTCACAGCTCCATTGCCTTGTGCTAACTAACCAAGCAGAACCTGAGGGTGGGCATCTTCTCTGGGGCTAAGCCCTGCCGGCTTTTCCACCACCAACATGCAACCTGATCCTGGTCCCCTGACATTCTCCTCACCCACTCCTTGGAACACACTAGGTTTGCTGGCACACTCCAAGGTGGTGTATTTGTAGGATTCTTCATCATTTATAAAGTACATCTACATTCCATGCTTCATCTGGGCCTCTAAATGCCCTTGAGAGAAGGTATTAAAACCTACAGTGACTATAGGTCTCATAGTGTAGAATAAATTGCCTGAGGCCATGTAACCAGACCAAGCTCAGGTCTGAACTCACACTTTCCTGGCTCCAAATATAGTGCTCTTTGCACCCTTCCAAGTTGCTGCTAGGTCCCCTGCCAGACACCTCATTTATACACAAATACATATGTCTAGCTTGGCACATAGTATCTGGACAAATTTGGAGCTGGACTCAACTCAAATTTGCCTTGACTCTGAGCAAGCAGTGTGTGCCCTTTGAAGGAAACTATTTGCACCTGTTTCTGAGGGTGATCTGAAACTCATGAGGTAATGCTTAAGATGAGCCCTGTAAATTGATAACCCATACAAATGTGGGTCAATGTCAAGGTCAAAGTCTTATCATCAGCAGGAAATAGAATTAGGGGTATACAGCTCCTGCTGCAAGGCCTCTGGGGCTCTCTCCAGACTCCATGAATCCCCACCCCAGTTCCTTCTACATCCTCACCATATTCTAAAACAGCCCCTTCTCCCTCGACAAAAATGTAACTTAAACTGTATTTGATAATTCTCAGCAACTAATAGAATGGCACCCCAGCCTCTTAGAAGATACCCGTTCTGCCAAAGCAGCCCCTCATGGCTTCCAGCAGTGCCAGGCACCACTTCAAACGTGAAAAGTGATCTTAACCTTCTCAGCAGACGTGAAAGCAGAAATGGAGTTTCAGATCTATATTTTGAAGTGTTTCGCAAAGCGGTCCCCTGGAAATAGAATTGCTTTTGCTTTTTACCAACACGCATGAAGTGGCTCGCTTCTGAGCTCGGTGAGGGATCCTATTCTGCAGAGACATGTGGTACCAGGGGACAACGCTGAGATTTATATGGAGCTCTCTTACAAATGCTTTTTCCCCAATATCTAATTATCCTATTCAAACCCCAGTACATTGTCTTCTAAATTCCTAAGTGGTTTAATAATAGAATTGCTTCATTAACTCCGATACACACTTGGGAATCAGACAGAGAAATTAAACAACGGGCAAAAAAACAAGCCACTGCAGACACGTGCGTTCCTGATTCCAAATGCTTATGAACTTGGCAGTGGAGACTGTTCTGTCAAAAACAGTGGACTTAGCCTGTGGCCATGTGGTCACAGAAGATTGTCCTAACCTCTCTGTGCCCCCAAGCCAGCCCCTGCTTCCTCACAGAGATGGGGCTTCTCCCCATCCACCTCCCCATCTCACCCCACACATGCTCTGGGCCCTCTTCCAGCCCTGAGTGGCCCAAGGTCCCTCCTGCTAATGCCCTGAGTGGCCTGAGGTCCCTCCTGCTGTTCCAAGCCCTTCCCAGGCACAGCGAGCAGGACAGTTGCTGCTCATTTCACAGAACAGCTCCGGCCTTCTCTCATTCCTCCTTCCTCTGGATAAGGTTCAAGAGCCCAATCCACCGGCTTGTAGGAAGCATCCAATCAGAGAAGGAAAACTGCACTTCTTTAAAGCTCACCCAGTGGCCTGACTCAAGGCCCAGGGGGCAGGCCCTTCCCAGCCCCCTGGCATAGCCCCCATGGTGTGCAGTGAAGGGCTTGTTCGGGGGTGGAAGTGTGGCGAGGGGCTGACCAACAGGGTCCCTCTCTGAAGAGGTTCCATATCATACCCACTTTGTGGAAGTCACAGGGTTTTTTTTTTTCAATTTTTGTTTTTTTTATTCTGATTTGGTATATATGACAACGAAATGCATTACGAATCACATTACATATAGAGTGCACAATTTTTCATATCACACCATTCGTGTCTTCATACCTGGACTTTGGATAATCCTGTCCATCACGTTCCACCATCATTTCTCACCCCATGCCTCCTCCCTTCCCTCCCACTCCTTTGCCCCATCTAGAGTTTATCTAATCCTCCCATGATCCCCCTCCCTACCCCACTATGAAACAGCTTGATGCTGGTTGTTCTAATGAATCATAATAATAGCCATTATTTATCAGGTGGTGAGTATGTGTCCAATACTGTTAAAACACTTCATGAACTACATCTCTTTTGAAAGTCATGTTTGTTGAGATATAATTTATATATGGTACAATTTACCCCATTTAGTTTTATAGTTATATGAATTTTGGTAACATAAATATTAAAAATGACATCATATATATGGATATATAATGCTACCGTCAAGATACAGAATATGTTAGCTTGTTCTTCTTTTTTTAAACAAATAGAGAAATTAATTTTAATATATTTTCACTTAACCCACTGGATTACCAAAATAATTTGCAAAGAAAATAATTGTTAGTAAGATATTTCATGTTCATTTTCTTTGTCCTTGTAATTCTTTGGAATCTAATGTCTATTTAACACACAGCACACCTCAATTCAGACTAGACACGTTTCAAATACTCAGTGGCCTCATATAACCAATGGCTGCCATATTGGCTCCCTTCTCCATCTTTCACCTTTTGGTGAGACATATGCTGTAGGCTGCATGATAAGTCCCCTTGTTATGTGGTGTCTTGTTGAGTTCCATCAGAGAGGGACACCAAAGAGATGAACTTAGAATACACAAGAGTAGAGCAAAGTGTTTTATTCCTCCCTATAACACTCTATTAGACTGTGAGTTTGTTTCTACATGCTTTTGGTGGGAATAACTTGCAGTCAGGTCACCTTCTCCTACAACTTTTTCATAATGGCTCTCTTATTTCACTTCCTACCTCTCCAAGTTTATAGAAGGAAAGATGCTTCACAAAATTTGTTAGTTACCTTCAACCTTGCCCTTACCTTTATAAATACCTTATTAAACAATTTTTACTCTGATTGATCTTTTTCATCCTTGAATCTTGAATAATGAATTTTAAATTATAAGAGAGTAAAATATATCTCATCTTATAACACAGGCAATGTATATACACAAACCAGATTAATTATATATTAAAATATAGCATATAAAATGCTAAACTTTGAAAGAATATATTTATGTAGCTTTGTGAAGAGAAATGGAAAACAAAAAAAATATGAAATAAAGAAAAACCTGAAAAATTAGATGATATTGTAGTTAAAATTTTTATGTGTAAAAATTTATCAAAAAGAGTTGAAAGGGACATGAATTGTATTATAGGTTATTTTTGTTTATTTTTGATATTTAGCTTGACTTGGTTTCTCCTTTAGTTGGCTTTTCCTTTATTGTAGTTCTTCCCTTTGCAGATTTTCATTGTTGTTTTTTATTTCTTCCTCATGGAATATTTTGCCAAGAATGTTCTGTAGTACAGGCTTTCTTTTAGCTTTTGTTTATCATGGAAGGTTTTTATTTCATCGAATTTGTAGCTTAGTTTTGCTGGATATAAGATTCCTGGTTGGCATCCATTATCTTTTAGGGCTTGGTATATGTTGTTTCCAGGATCTCCTGGCTTTGAGAGTCTGGGTTGAAAAATCTGCTGAGATCCGAATTGGTCTCCCCTTATAGGTAATCTGATTTTTCTGTCTTGTGGCCGTTAAAATTCTATCCTTATTCTGTATGCTGGGCATTTTCATTATAATGTGCCTTAGTGTAGATCTGTTGTAGTTTTGTACATTTGGTGTCCTATAGGCCTCTTGTATTTGATTTTTCCAGTTCATTCTTCATGCTTGGGAAATTTCTTGCTATTATTTCATTGAAGAGATTGTGCATTCTTTTAGTTTGAATCTTTGAACCTTCTCAATAAATCTTTGAACCTTTCCCAATAAATCCTAAATTTGGTCTTTTGGTGGTATCCCATAGTTATTGGATATTCTGTTCATGGTTTCTCACTATCTTCACTGTGAGGTCAACTTTATTTTCAAGATTGTATATTTTGTCTTCATTGCCTGAGGTCCTGACTTCCAAGTGATCTAATCTGTTGGTGATGCTATCTTTTGAGGTTTTTTTAACTGGCTTATTATTTCTTTCATTTCGAGGATTTCTTTCTTTCTTTTCTTTCCCCGCAGTATCTCTCTTTCTTGAAGTAATCTCTTGCAACTTATATTTGCTCTCTTATCTCTTTGTTGGAGTGATCAATTTTTGCCTGTATCTGCTCCCATAGGTTGTTCTTTTTTTTTTTTAAAGAGAGTGAGAGAGAGAGAGAGAGAATTTTTTTTTAATATTTATTTTTTAGTTTTCGGCGGACACAACATCTTTGTTTGTATGTGATGCTGAGGATTGAACCCAGGCTACACGCATGCCAGGTGAGCGCGCTACCGCTTGAGCCACATCCCCAGCCCTCATAGGTTGTTCTTTAATTCCGAAATCATTTTAGTTATGTATGTTCTGAACTCCTTCTCTGACATTTCGCCTACTGAGCTATCTATGGATCCTATTGTTGTACTATCTTGGTTTGTTTGGGGCACTTTCCTCCCTTGTTTTTTCATGATGTCTATGAGTCTTCCTCTCTTGCAGTGTAGATCTGAGGTATTACAGCTTCTGCCCTATTGTCTTACAGTGTCCCTATAGGTTACCAATACCTCACTTTTAAGGGGAAGATCAATATTACAGCACTCAGTGTGCCCAAATGCAGCCATATATCAGTTAGCTTCTATTTTTGCATTTACAGTTTTGTCACTATAATCAGAAATGATGATTTTGGTTATCTTCAACCTTACAATCAAAGGTTTGCATAATGGTTTACAGTTTCTGATGGTGCCTGAGGTGTTTATGAGGTAGGATGTGAGAATATGGAGTATTAGACTATATGACTAGTGAGAAGGTGATCACAAGAAGTCGGCTGTTAGTAGGAGGAACAAGAGAGAGGCCACCCCATGAAAGACTCCCTGTGACCTCAGCAACAGGATAACTGTTAGCACCCCTAGCAGAGATACCTTTGGTGCAGCCAGGCCACAGGGACCTTGATGATGTTTACCAGGTCCTTATTGTTGTCCCTTGATATAAGCAGTGATATCCCAGTTTTGTGGCGGTGACAGCCTCAAGCCTATATGTCCCCTGATGTTGGCGGTGGAGCCATGCTTTGGTGAATAAGGAACCCCAGTGCTGGGTGGCTCACCGTGTATTTCTGGGCCCCAGGACAGGCCTCTCCTCCAGATCTCCGCCACAGGGTTTCTCTATATTATTATTTAATAAACTGTTTTCACTGTGAAATTCCTTTCAATATCATGACCACCTACGTCACCATCCCTTCTAAATGCCTCCCTCCAGCTCCCTCGTGCTGGCCTGGATTGCTTCTCCCTCTGCTCTCTGCCACTCTCCTCTGCTGTCCCCTGGTCCTGTTTCTCCCGTCTGCAGTCAGCTCTCTCTGCCTGTCAGCTGCCTGGGCTCTCTCACCCCCGCCCACCCTAACCTCTGCCCTCGCACCAAGAACTTCCAAACCTCCTCTCCAGCCCTGACCTCTTCCAACAGCCTGCTGGACCTGGACCCTGCCCCCCTGTCCTGCCAGCATCTCAGTCACCCTACCTGGAGCCAAGCCTGTCACCTCCCCATCGTCCATCTCCCTGCTCTGGCCATGCCTCAGGGCCCCCCAGCCCCCACCAGTCAGCCCCAGAGCCTGCATGGATTCCTACAGGTGCCTTTCACAGGACAGGCGCAGGGAATGCTGAGACCCCATGATGAGGAGACCCCGGGGTCTTTCCTCTTGGTTTGCACTGAGAACACAAAGGCCAGAGAAGAATCATGCTGTGGCCAGGTCACATCCCCCCAGAGGTCAACCCAGGACAAAACGACTTGACCAGCTCCTTTCTTCCCTAGGCGACCCCTCCACGCTGAGGGCCAGGTGCCTCCCGACTAGCTCCCTCCCACATCCTCCCTCTGCCAACTGCTTCCCCAGCAGCGCAGCTCCTGAAACCTCGGTCCCCATCTGAACCCTTCAACATCTTCCCCGTCACTGCAGGTCAAACAGGGACCCCAATCTTCTAGAGATTGGCGGCCTTGGGAGTCGAAATCGCTCTGTCCTTTCTACAACTTGGGAAGCAAATGTCCCCAGGGACCTGTCCTGCAATCTCACTTCCTTCCAACTCCGACTGCGGGGCAGCCACCAGCCCTCCACCCTTCTCCGCCCAGTGGTAGCGCAGTGCCACTGGGCGGCCCCTCTGCGCTGCCTCTCACTGTGCCGGCTGCGGCCTCTGGAACAGGAACCACATCAAACCCTTTCCCTGTAACTTTTCTTTGTGCCCAGATCTTAGCAGGCCCTGACGTCCTACAAGGGGCCCTCGCTTGGGGCTGGATGAGAGGTAAAGGGACACTCCTCTGCGAGGACAGGAGCTCACTGCACAGAAACAAAACCTCCTCCGCCCGTCACAGGATCCCGTGTGCACTGTGAAGGGTTTTCAAGTGAAAGAATCCTCAAGGCAGGGAGGGGTGGTGGGGTGTTGTACTGCCACTGCCAGGCGGGAAACCAAGGCCTTCTAACGGGTCATCAGGGTCCCTCACACAGGGGGTTACCTCCCATAGGGAACCAGCTCTACTCTCATGACTTCTCTACCATGAGCCCTGTCATGAGAGTGGCCTGGGGAGGAGGGGAAGGGACAAATGCCCAGCACCAGGAGCTCGCACCCCATGGGAGTGGGGCACATAGGTGGACAGGACTCTGCCACCTGGCAGGAGGCCACAGGTGCAGTGGAGGGGACCCAGCAAGGTGCCACCAGGTGAGAGGCCCAGCTCTGCCTTCCCTGCTTCCACTCCTGTGGCCACCACAGGGAAGCAGACCAGCAGGAGGGGCCTTTCCTCCTGAGACAAGCACCTTCCCCTGCGGTGGCCCCACCCCCATTGGCTGGGATTGGGTCACAGGTAAAGAACCACTAGCCACAGGAACAGGGTTATCATTACAACGGATCGCCCTCCACCCCCGGGCCAGGGGAAGCCCCCAGAGCTTATAGTCCCCAACACCTGAAGAGAACAGAGGTTCTGTTAGCCAGGAAGAGGGTGGGTTCTGGTGGAACCTCAGCCCAGCACACGCAGACCACTGGGGCCTCCAGTGAGGGGAGGCAGAGTGTGGGAAGGGTTCTGATCCAGGGCTTCAGACCCTGGGGCCTTGTCAGTTCTGACACTTGCTAATCATCCAGGGCAAGTCACTTCTCACCCTCCCGGAGCCTGTTTTCTTGTCTATGAAATGGAGGTTGTGACCCTTTGCCCTGCTATGGGAACAACTGGGGGGGGAAGCGTGCTGTGTGCTTTGTATAACCTTATTAGATAGGAAGAGGCCTCCTTTACTTTACTTCCCCTCAAACATGTAATAAATGACGGTGACATGGCACGCAGTTCACTGGCTGCACCAATGGAGGCTATTTTGGGAGGAGTGGTTACTAAGAGACAAGAGGCTCTGGTAACCTTGACAACCATAGGTAAGAAGGAATCATGGTGCATCCACTTTCTGTATTCCATCCTATTGCCTCCCCACAAAGCTTGGTGTGTGCTGGCTTATTTATCCTCTCCAGTGCCCTGCAGGGCCTGGCATCGACCTGGCTAAACTGCTCCTGGCCAAAAGGGTCCAGATGGGCTCTAGAAGGACACAGTCCACCCCTTGCTCCTGAGGTCAGCAAAGTGCAGAGCAGCTTCCCAGGGATCCTGCTTTCTGCCTGCCTACTGGGGTGGGAGGGGGCTTAGGTGGTCTTATAAACACCAAGTGCAGAAATCAGGACGCAACAGCAGACCATGGCCAGCAGCCAGAAGCACAGCACAGTTACAAGGTGCAGCCAGGTCTACCCAAGGCGATGCTACGACAGTGGGCTCTTGCAAACTCAGTGTTTGAACCATCGTCTTAACTGAGTAGATATAAGATATTAGCAAATAGAAATAGAAGGATATTTGAAACCAGGGAATGGGGTGTAAAAACTACTAGTACTGCAAATACCACGTACCCACAGCCTCGCTTAAGACCGGGAGGATGGCTGGGACCGCCACAGCCTGCCATGCCCTCTATCACACACCACGTGCTGACATTCCCCAGTGCACTCCACAGTCTCACCATGTTTGTACCGTTGAAGACGTAGTTTTGCGTAATTTTGAATTTCACATAAATGAGATGACACAGACTCACTCTTATGCTTTTTTTTTCTCAATTGTGTGTTTGTTTTTTAATGGACACAAACCCTACACTTTTGTGGGGTACCTTGCAAACAACCGTGTCTTCTGAAGCTCCACCTTCTTGAAGCACACAGTCGTGATGCATTTGTTCAGTCTGTTTCATAGCATCCTGTTGTGTAAATATTCCCCAGCATTAGAAAAAGAAAAAGAAACAACCCTGGCGAAGCAGAGCCAGGGAGAAACCTGTTGGTCTACGTTTCCATTCCTTTGACGGCCATCTGTCTGTTCCCTCGCCACTCTTGCTGTCATCTCTGTGTCTTTGGTGTTCTGCGGTTTCAGCAGGGATGGATATGACCTCTCACTTACCTTTGCAACCATCTTGGGAGGCAGACAGGACAACTGTTATTGTAACTCTTGACAGACTCTAAGAAGCTAAGTCTCAGAGAGATTAAGACTTACAAACAAGTGGAGACGCGGGTGAGCTTTTTCTACTATGAAAATTGTTTCTAACAAAGATCCACTTAGAAGTGGCTTTGTTAGGTCAAGATCTACAAGAACTTATAGCAGAGAACTGAAATGAAGGTGTAGGTATGAGAAATATCCCTTAGGGAGAGAGTGGGCTTGTGGGCTGTGCATTTGGGGGGCTGGGGGTCGAAATAAGACTTTGGAGAATTAATTTGCGATTCAAGTTAGAAAGACCACAGGGATAAGACCCCTAGGGCAGTGGCCCCTGTTGTTTTCATGGGCAGCATATCAGGAAGAACATGTAGAGAACGCATCCTCAATCCAGGCACGGCGTGAGCAGTGAATGCGATTCCACAACCACAATCTGCACAGTCTGTCACATAAGCCCAAACTAGAAGGTTAGAGCAAGATAAGAGACAGATACCAACGGAAGTTTCATTTGTGGGCAATGAATCATGTTGAACACTCCCACGTACAAGTCCGAATCCGGGTCCTGTGAATCGTCTTGTCCTGCAGGGAGCAGGACACCAAAAGCTAATGATGATGGTTGGCCGTGAGAGACAGACCCAGGGCCGAGAGGAGGCAGTGTGGGGTCAGCAGCTGGCCCAGCTACTACCATGGCCCAGGCCTGCTGGGGTGCAGAGAGACCAGAGCCCCCTCCCTCAGACAAGGCCTGCAGACCTGAGCTTCTCCACTGGGCTCTGCCCTTGTTAACATTAAGTCCCAGGAGGCAGGGCCCTTCCCGTCCGGCTAGAGGCACATTCTCTGTTTTTAGAGACATGTGCAGAGACTGAGCTCATCCATATTCATCTTTCTCCATCATGGTAGATTTCTGTGAGCAAATGCCCCTCCTCCTATTTCAAATGATCTGCTCTGCTTTGTAGATGATGGGCTGAGCTGGGTGAGGAAAGATGTTCTGAGTCCATGGTGGTGCAGGTTTCATACAATCACTTTGAAAACCTAAAATGACATCCAGGTCAATCAAGCCAGCAATCCTCCCATAATCCCATGAGATAGGAATATTTCTATTTATATCTGAGGAGAGTAAAGGATCAGATATCACGAACCTGGACCAGGTCACACATGGTAAGGGACAGAGCGGGGACTTGAACCCAGGCATGCTCTTCTCACCTGTTACAGCCTCACCCCCAGGGTCAGGGTACTGCCGGAGTCTGGCGGAAGACATTGCTAGTGCTATCACAGTCAGGAATTACAAACTGAAACAGGCAAGACTTCAAGACCATATTTAATCTTTGTAGATACTTGGCTTTTTTATTGCATATGAATAAAAGTGCCCAACACACTAACCAGATACCTAGAATTAGAAAATGGGACATTTTTAAAGCTTTGCAACATCTTCCCATATATAATTACTCACTGCCTACAGACTTCATATTTTTAAAAATAGTCACAAGGAGCAGGAATAATTAATCTGGCAATGATTACTCCATTATTAGATAACCATTGTGCTTTAGTCCCACCACTAACAAATTCCCTTCCTGATTGAAACTGAAACGCTGATCAACATTAGTTAAATTTCAGGGTCAATCACAAAAAACAGAAAACGTAAGTGGGGTTTTGATTAAACAAACTCAGAAATTGGCAGAGAACAGAAGCAGGAACTGGCATGCGGTCCCTGATGTCTACGAGGTAACTGAGTTTTGCTGAGGGCAAGTTGAGATGGAGACCATGGCAGCCTAACGCACACTCCCCAAAACCACCTGCAGAAGCTGCAGAGCCAGAGAAACGGCTGAAGGAAGAGGACAAGAGCCAGCCCTGGCTTCTGGGCACAACCTGCGGGAAAAGAGAGCTGAGGAGTGGCGTCCCAGAGCTCGGCAGGGTCTAGAAGTCAGTTTCCGGAGAACTGGAAGTTTGATTTAAGGCAGGTCTTTCAAATGGGGGGGGGGGGTCCTGATAAGGACAGGGTAACTGCCATGATGCCCTGGTCGGGGACTGGGGGCAGAGCAAGGTGGGGATTCTGAAGCTAAGAATCGGAATACTCTCTGTTGATGTTTTCCTTCAAGGAGTTCATGGATCTTTCTGGAAGTTCCTGTAAGAATTATCAAGCTGTTTGCTTCATGTTAGTGAACACAGAGGAAGAGCAGCAACCATGTCATCACCGTCTCTGCTCTATGTCCAGGCCCAGTATGGGGACAGAGACTTCGGTTCTCATTGGTCAGAGGGGGCTGGTGCCCAGGTGTGGCACAGGGGGCTACGGCGTGGATGAAAACTGGCAAGAGAAGACAGGTGGGTGAGAGGCCACTGTTCTGCGAGCCTTGGGTTCAGCCATTGCCTGGCCCTCCAGGACAGGCCACTGCTCCTAGCATCTGACAGAGTGTCACAGAAGAGCAGGAGCCCTGCTGGGGCAGGAACTTAACAAAAAGAGAGCACCCGACCCCAGGCTTTCCCAAGAGCACCTGCACACAGGGATCTGGGGGAGGGGTCTCCCAAGACAGCCCTTTCCTGGTGGGTAACAGGGAAACACTGACGAGAGCAGTTGCCAGACAGGGGGACCACACCGAGGAGAGGTCTTCCAGGCCCAGAGTCTCCGCCAGGGCCCTACCCCCCCTACCCCTTCCAAGGAACTCTGGGATTGACCCAGGCCCTGCCTTGACTCTTCCCGAGGCCTCAATTCCACGTGGGGTAACTGACATCCTCACAGGCCAAAGTCACCTGAGTGCTGAGAGGGACCCCACCGTGAAGCCAGGAGAGCCAAATAAATACTGCTAGCCCCCAAAACAGAACTATCAGAAGAGAGGACTAAATTTAAAAGAGCATAATAGCAAGTATATATATATGAGAAGATCAAGGAAGAATTGACAAGAATTCTTTGAAAGAACAAGACAACTTAAAGGGGAGTGGGGGGCAAAGCATGTGAACAGACATCTCTCCAAAGACAGACGAATAGCCAATGAGCACATACAATGATGCTCACGTCACTGGTCACTAGGGAAATGGAAATCAAAATGGCAATGAGATAATGAGATACCACTTCACCCCTTTAGGATGGTTATTAAAAAAAAAAAAAAAAAAAAAGCCAAAACTGAAAATAAGTGTTGGTGAGGGCGTGGAGAACCCTTTGTGCATTGATGGTAGAGACTAAAACGGTGCAACCTCTATGGAAAGCAATTTGGCAGGTCCTCAAAAAAGCTAAACACGATTACCGTCGGTCCAGCAATTCCACCTGTGGCCATATACCCAAAGAACCAAAAGGCAGGATTTGAACAGATATTTGTAAACCATGATCAAAACTTCATTATTCCTAATAGCCAAGAGGTGGAAACAGATGAATGTGACCATCAACAGATGAATAGCTAAACAAAATGTGGTATGTACACGTATACTATTCAACCTTCTAGAAGAGTCTTTCTCTACTCCCAACACTTCTGACACCCAATTTGTGGATTTTTCCACATCAACAACCAATTCTCCAACTCTCCAGACACCACCTGGACATACAATTAATCAGTCCTCTTCTGACACAGCCTGGAGTTAGCACGGACCCGACAGGCCACAGACCCAGTCCCACTGCAGACATCAGCCCCCAGCCCCTGTTGTGACTAGCACTTCTGACCTAGCAGCTACAAATTGGAAGTTTCCATAACCTTGTCCCCAGGTTCAATCATTTGCTAGGAAGGCTACAGAACTCAGGAAGTTGCTTTACTTACCTGGTTTTTTAAAATAAAGGATAAAATTCAAGATCAGCCTAATGGCAGAGATGCGCCTGTCAGGGCCGGTGGAGGAGGGCCATTTCCATGCCCTCTCAGAACGCACTGCCCACCATACATCAGCCTGCTCCCAAGAGAAGCCTCCCACTCATCCTTCAGGTTTTTATGGAGGTTCCACGCACAGACATGATGACTCAACCATTGACCATTCCTTCCCGAGCCCCCACTGGGGTGTGCATGTCCCCTGCTGGGTCTTCCCAGTCCTGAGACCACAGGGTTGACAGGGAAAGCACATGAGGGATTTGGGAAGTGATGGAATGTACACACCTAACTGTGGCGGTGATTACCTGGGGCCGCCAGACGCCCTCCTGGACCCTGCTCCAGGCAACTCCTCCAGCCCTCTCCATGAGGTCTCCACCAGGGTCCCTTCCGGCTTCAGCCTGCCTGGCCCAGTCTTAGCAGGGGTCCTGCAAGTCACTTCCCCCACCCTCCCTCCTCTCCCCTTTGGGGACTTTGACCTTGACCTGTTTTCAGCAAGAATCCCCTATTCTCCATCACATTCTGCCCATGACCCCTGTGGCTATAAGTCCCACTTAAGCTGATCATGTTAGAAGCTGAGCTCCATCTCTCTCCCCTGTCGTGACAGAGGGGACCTCTGGTGCAGGAGTGGTGAATAAAGTCTTCCTTGCTGTTTTAGCAAGTGTCAGACTAATGTTTTCCTTAACAATGTCTAAATTCATCAAAAGTTATATTTAGATGCATTGTTTATGTATAAATTATACCTCTATAAAGTTGATTTTAAAAGGGCGATAGATGAAACATAATTGACCAAATGTTAATTGTTGACATTGATGATGGGTACGTGCAAGATCATGATCCAATTCTGTCTACTTTCCTCTGTATTTGAAAATCACCATAATACAAATTTTGAAAAAAAATCAAAATACCCCTCATCCAAATACCCTCATTCCATCCCCAGAAAGATTCCCCTATGGAACTGAAAAATAGGAGCAGGAATCCCTGGGCAATTTACATACTGTTCACAAAATACAGTCCTGTGGGGCCTAGCCATGAAATGGATGCCTTTGGAGAGTGTGTTGCTGTCTGGTTAAGTCCACTCAAGCAACGTAAGTGGAAGAGCCTCCTCTCCATCCATTGCTCCTAGGCTGCAAACCCATGCAACATGTCACTGTGCTGAATACTGAAGGCAACTGTAACACAATGCAGGTGCCCTGCATCTAAACACACCTCCAGAGAGACAGAGAGAGAGAGCAGCAACTACCAGGAATAGGAGTTTCAGCTCCTGTCACATATGGGGTCATCGTTGACAAAAAAAAAACCATTGTGCAGTGCATGACTGGATGACTCACAGGCTTTAACTCTTCGTCCACACGTCAGAGTCCAGGCAGCCATTAAAGTGGGAACTCTGCGGGACCAGGAGGGACCACTGGGCGGGCAGCTAGGCTGGGACCTGAGCCCAGGCTCTGACCGGAAGGAAGCAGGGCTTTCTCCCAGTGCTGCTATTGTGGTCCCAGTGCCACAGGAATGGCCCCAGAGGACTTCTGCCTCCCACCACAGCCTGTGGGCCACTCCTGAGGAAGCTCAGAAAGGGCTCCAGCAGGGCACCTGAAACCAGCGGCGGCAGCGGTGATTGGCATTAGTGCCTGTTAGTTACCATGGTTATGTCTAACTGGCCCCCTCTGAGCTCAAACAGGAACAAATTCTTGACTGTTCACACACTGACACAGCGGGAGGAAAGCAGCCCGGCCCATCAGACTCGCGCCCTGGGCTCCATCTCAGAACTGGCCCATGATCTCTGTTTCCGAGGAATAGGAAATAGTGGAATAAGTACCAGTTTGCAAGAGGAGCACCATTTCCATGCCCTGGGCCACAAGCTGCGTGTCTGGAGGTGTCACCCTTTAAAGAAGAAGCCAGTGGCAACCTCGTTCCTGGTCAAGGGCCACCTCACAAGTTGCCACAAGGTTTCAACAAGAAAACTGTTGACACACCATCGGCACTTGGTAGACGCCCAGCGCCTTCATAAACATCACTATTTGAAATGTCTTCACAGGACTTATTTTAAACAGTATTTAAAAATAGTTCTTGTTTAAAATAGATCTTATTGCAGATCTCTGTCTCTACTTCCCCAGGATCTTATTCATCCACAGGACACAGATGAGGACACTCCTGAGCCCAAGCCTCAGAGCATCTCCAGAGGCTGCCAGGAAGTCACCCTGAGGTGTCGTCTTTACAGCTCACTCAGAACCAAAGACCTGTGTTCACATGACAGTGATGCCACTGCTGGCTGTGTGACCTCGGTGCCTATTAGTGAGCCTCGCAAACCCCAGTGGGCACTCCTGGAAAGGTGGCTGTACGCAGGGTCAGCACTGAGTGCTTCATGTGTTGGGGGGAGGTCAGTGGGTGTCATCACAGATCAGGGGATTCAGGCTTGCTCAGTTTAACATGCACACACACCCACACACACATGTACGAGTGTACACCCCCATGCACACCCCCACGCATATCGTGTCTTCTCAAGGCATGGTGGAGGTGCCTCCATGAACTACTGGATGGAGACAGCCTCCTAGGCTCCTGGCCAGAAAGTGGCTCTTGTGAATACTCCATCAAGGGCTAAAGACCCTCGGGCACCAACAGGAGGATCCGTGGAGCAGCCCAGGCACCGGCCCAGCTGGGGTGAGGCTCAGCAGGCTCCTATGCACCTGGACACAGCAAGGCCCTTGCAGGGGCCTCTCTGGCTCCACCGCTCCATCCTTGGATGACTTCCTGGGACCAGCCCAGCTCCCGAGCCCATCCCAGAGCCCCTGCTACCTCCTCCAGCTCCAGGCTTCTCTCAGCGGCTCTGTTCTCCCACCCCAGCCTACACCTCCCCAAGTGAACCTTGCTCTTTCACAGAGACCCCAGTGGCCCATTGGAGCCCGAGCAACAAACACAGGTTCCTCTTTCTTCCAAGACACAGAGAGCTAAAATTTCCTGTCTGTGTTATGAGGCAGGGGTTCTCATACTCCACCTTTCTAGCCCAGCAAAGGGAGACTTTCATATAAAACAGACCTAACATTCCTGGTCTACCATTATTTCAATTCATCATTTTTTTCAAATGCCTACAGTATGCCAGTTCTGGACGCTCTCTCCTGTTCTACTGGATTAACTTTGAATTTAGGGAGGTGACCCTGGCAAAGCATATAAGTTCCTTTGCCATCACAAGTGGTCTGTGCTGGTAATTCAACCTCTGTGTTAAGGAGAGCGCCCTCTGGTGGGGAACTAGTGAACAGCTAAGGTGGCTGCGAGCCAGCGGCCCCTGCCTGGACCAGGCCCAAATACGCAGCAGGGCTCAGGACAGTCCTAAGGCAGTTCTTGAGGATGTCGGGGCTGGGCAGAAATTGTACTAGACAAAAGAGGGATGTTCCATGAGCCAGCAGAGGAGAGGACATCAGGGTGGGCTGGAGCCAGCAGGTGCCTAGGTGGCTTTAGGGGAGCCCTTTGGGCTGGGCCCAGCAGCCTGGCTGGAGCACTTGGAGGGCAGGCCTGTCCCCTGAGCAAGATTCCCAACATGGGGATGGGGGGTGGGGTGTCAGCCAGTGCTGTCTAGCAGCTTCAAGTTCCAGCCTTGGTGTGGGAAATGAGCCAGACCCAGAAGGGCCTGAGCCTGCCTGGAAACAACTGGTCCAGCTAGGGACCCGTGGAACTGGACAGTGTCCATCGGCTATATCAGGTGCCCTCTGTGAGGCACACAAGGGGCTAGAGTGCCCAAACAGGAAGAGGAAGAGGCTGAATTAGACCCCCTTCCAATTTTCTCTGCAGCAGCAACATGAATTTGGCTTAAATCTGCCACCAAAGCTGGAGGAGGATCCCCAGAGGGTGGGAAAGGAACGCAGAGTCAGCAAGTCTCCCGAGAACAGAGGTGAAGGGGTGCCACCAGAGCCCGGGCTCGTCTTCCCAGCTGGGGGCGCTCTCATCCTGTGCCCTCACTTAACTCTGAATTTAGGGAGGCGTCCCTGGCAAAGCATTGAAGTTCTATTAGCGTAATAAATGCCTGTCATCAACCACCTGGAAATGTGAGAGGAAAAGAGGGCAATTTTCGCTAATCTCTGCGCGAGGGATCGCTGGCAGACTCCTGCAGACATTCTAGAACACCGTGTTCCAGTATAATTTGGTCCCGCATCTAGAACACTTACCCTGTTGAGAACGCACTGCTGCTAGGAGACGACCAATGGGTGGATACCCTGGCTTTCTATTATTGCTTCACAGAAGCCGAGACCATCTGAGCCTCCGGCTCTTTATTAGGACTGCAGGGACCTCCTATCGCATGGCCCTTGCGCCCCACGACACCTCCCTCCCAGCATTCCTTCTCTCCCTTCCCTGGGGCCTGCCCCTGAACACACCATCTTCTGGGCTCCCTCCACTGGGGCCAGGATTGGGACAGGGGAGGCCGGCCAGGGACCACAGTGAGTGGGCCTCACTCCGGGTGCGCTCGTGCAGGGGGCGCCTGGAGGAGGCCTGCTTGCCCCCCTGCCAGGGCCTGTGCCCCAGGGCTGTGCTGTGCCCCAGGACTCCCCTCTGCACTCTCCCAGCTTTGCAAGCAGGTTCTTAGACCCTCGGCCCCTCTCTCCTGGGCTTCCCGGGAACACCCTAACCTCTGTTGCCGCCAGCGAGATCGGCATCTTCCCACACAGCAAAGTGCCTGTGCAAGACACTCCCTCCACTTGGCCACACTGGTCAACGTCCAGAATGTGCATGCCTTTGAACTCGCGATTCCTCTCCAAGGGGGCTCCGCCTTGGCATGTTCCTGCACGTGAGGGTATGAATTGCAGCACTATTTCTAACACCAAGAAATTAGAAACAACCTCAGTGCCCAACAGGAAAGAAGTTGAATACAACACAACTTCTTCCATGGAACATGGAACATTTTACAGGCAATAAAAAGACAAAGGCAGCTCTAACACTAATATAGAATGACTTTTGAGGCCTATCAATAAAAATCAAGGGATGGAGCAGTGCACATCATGTGCTGCAACTTGAGCTAAAAGCAGGGACATATATAATTGGAAATTTATATATACATATATGCTAATTATCTATATGCTCTGATGTTCAGACTATCTCTGGAATAAAACTCTAAATCTGGGGATAATGATGGCTTCTGAGAAGGGGGCCTTTGGGGCAGGGTAAGAAGGGAATCAGCTTGCCACTGTCTACTTCTTTGTACTGGGCAAATTCTTTATGTGAAGCATATTTTACCTTCCAAATAAAAACACACTGAACCCGTCCTGCTCACTGCACCAGCAGCCTCCCAAGGTGCAATCTGGTCATGTCACTCCCCCGCTGCCAGTCTCCAGGGGCTCTCTATGAGGTGTCCCAGGAGGGTTACAGTGTATGCTTCTAACAGAGCAATTAACACCTATTATTTTTTTAGCACCTTTTCCCCATTGAAAGTGTGTGGTGTGGACAATAAATTATATCCCACTCTGGGTGATCCTAAAAATATAAGTCAGCCTCATCATGGACCACAGCTGTCTGCATCCTGCCTACCTCTGGCCTCAAAGGCCCCTGCCTGACCCTGCAAACTCTGGGAGCACTGCACTCAGAGCTACCCTGCGCACACACTATTTTTGGTCCCAGGGCCTTTGCTGATGCTGTACCCTCAGCTCAGAATGTCTAGCATCCCTACAAACTCCAGCTCAGGGCAGAGCCAGTCAGGCATCTTTCAAGACCCAGCCATGACCACTGCACCTCACGCCTGCACAACTCTGAAACCCACGCACAGCCAGAGCTGTTGTGAACCTATAACAGCAACACACAATGAGCCACTATGGACCTGTCTTCTCTCCAGAGTCTTAAGGACCAGAACTATCCCTACTTAAAATGAAAGAAAATAGTAACACGTGAAATTCCAGCCAGCTCCAGAGCCAGGAACACTTGGTTCCGAATCCTGGGTCAGATTCTTAATAGCTGTGCAAACTTGAGCCAGTTCCTCAACACCTCTGAGCTTTTCTCAGCCCCCTTTTTTTTTTTTTTTAGATCTAAGTGCTGCAATCAGTATTCTTGGCACAGGAATGTGTGCATACACATAGGCCCATTGGTTTCTTTTGCCTAATATGTAGTAGTAGCTGTGTTAACGGCTCAGGTTTCTCTATTTCTGCTCCCAGGGATCTCTGCCCTGACTTTGTAACTCAGTGGGCACAGGTGGCCCTCCTGCTGGGTTCTCTTACCACTCTGCATCTTTCTTTGCCCTGGCTTTCCATTTGCCCACATTTCTTCTCTTTCTGCTTATTACATACCTCATGTGCATTTGGGGATGATACATAAGATACTTGCACACCCCAGGTGGTCCTTCAAGGGTGTTGACAGGGCAGACAGGGACCAAGAGACTGTCATGGGCAAACGAGCATCAAAGGCAAGTGGCCAGAAACTGCCGGAACCCAGTTGTCCATAGTACTGCAGGGTGCTCATTTAACCTCCTGGAGCCTCGGTTTCCTCATCTGTAGACCAGAGACCACAGTGCCTACTTCACCACAGTACCCAGCACGTCGTAGGTGTCATGAATCTGGATAAACAGGATCCAGAGGGTTCCTAAAGTTTCCTACAGAAATTCGTCCCAGTCACTGGGAGTACCTTCCCCAGAGGGCACAATTGCAACCTTGAACTCGGAGGTGCCTGCAACTCCCAGTCTTTCTCCATGGGATTCTGACCCCCTCCAAGAAGGTCATCTTACTTCCTGCCAGGGCATGGGGACTCTGACCCAAGCTGGCACTCACTAGGATCCTGTTTATAGAGAAACAGTCTCTGCACCTGCCACACCCTTCCCTAGCCTGCTAGCAAGGAGCCAACAGAGGAGGTGTTCTGTGGAAGGGACACAGGTATGTCCCCAACTCACCCCCTTCAAAGCAGAAATCCTTCTACCTGAAGAAGAAACCAAACCAACTGAAAACAAGATTATACCCTCTTACAGGGGAGACCTACCCCCAGTCCTTCCATGCCCAGTGTGCCCAGAGCCCAGGCCCTCTCAGAGCTGAGATGGGCATTGTTCTAGCACTGGAGCTAAGGGGTCCAGCTCTCAGGCCAGTGTGTCCCCCGAGCCTAGGAGTACCAAAATCAGTGTCCCTGTTGCCAGGAGCCACAGGAGCAGCAGAGGGGCCATGTCACCAAAGAAGCACAAAGTGAGGGCCACACTGAGTCCTCAGGAAGTCCAGCTGTCCACAGGAGAGACAGCAGATGCAATAGAAGGACAGTCTTGGAGGCAGAGGGACACCACTTTTTAGTGGCGTGCCTTTAAGCACGTTTTTCAGCTTTGCTGTGCGTCTGCTTACCACCTATGCATTAGGGACAATAATAACCATGTGAATTAAGAAGGTAAATGACAAGGAGACACAGACTCTGTGATGAAACAGGATACGGTTTCATCCCTATCACAAAAATTTCAATGTTATTTTGTAAAGTCACAGAACCGTGAGGAATATAGGGGAGGCTCAGCTCCGTCCTCTCACTCTAGCCTCTCACCTTTCTTGCTGCCATCTATGCCATTGTGAGTTTATTGTCTCTAGGCTCCAAATACACCCTTCTTTGCCCTGCTTTGGAATATTATGGCCGGACCCTGGGGAAAACGGTTCCCTTTGGCCAGCTGGTGCAATCCCAGAATGTGTCGATAGAGGGCGCTGGAGAGACACCACTGGGTCTCCGCAGAGGGACGAGCTTCTTCAGCGACGACATGCAGTTCCTGCCCTGGTAGAGCTGCCCGCAGGGAGGGTGTCTCTCATTCAGCGAGGGACTTCTGCACCTGCAAACTGCATCAGCTCGGCCTGCTCTCCCTTCCTAGTGAGGTTTGGGGCCTGCCCATGGCCGGGTCCAGCAGGTTGCCCGCCCCCTCCAGAGCAAGTTCCTTCTGCTCCAGCAGCAGCCACGCCCCCTCCAAGAGATGGAGTGTGTTGAGGGTGGAAGCCTCCTCCACAGCCTTCCTTAATTCAGCCCTACAGGGGCTGCTACTTCCTGTGCTGGTCATTCCCAGGCTCCAGAGCCCTCCTGTACCCTTCAGTTGCTCACCACCTGTGAGTGGCCTAGGACAGCCACAGCAAAAGTGCCAAAGCCACTTGTTCTCGCCCCATTCTGGAGCCAGAAATCAAGGTGACCGCCTGCCACAGGGTCCTGGGAGCTGGGCCACTGCAACCTCTTCCTCTCCTCACGTGGCCGCCTCCCTGATTCTCCTTCCTCTAAGGACACCAGTTACCTAGATAAGGACCCACCCCCAGTGACCCGCCTTAGTTACATCTGCAAAGTCCCTGTTTCTCAGTCACGGGTACCAGTGGAAAGGACCCTAACATCTTTTCCAGGGACAGGTTCAACTCTAGCACCACCTTTGGCTAGGTGACCACTCCTTTCATGACGTTTTTCCTGTTCAGGTTACTGGTACAGTCTGTCTCCTGACCAGCCCTAGTTGATTCGCCATCCTGATTCCAGCACTTGACTCCTCCCAGCTACACACCCCTGCGCCCTCACTGCCTCCAGCTCCTGCTTGAAACCCTCCAGAGACTTCCTGGCTCAGATCGGTCCAGGCTGGGCCCAAGGCCTGCAGCCCCCACCTGTCTCACACTGACACCTCTGGTTTTCTGGCTCCCAGACCAACATCATTCTACCCCGGGACCTTTGCTGATGCCACTCCCTCAATTCAGCCTGAATCCCGTGGGATGTTTGCAGGGGCCTCCTCCTCCCTCTGACCAACCCCACCAGCTAAAGCCGCCCCCATGCCATGTGGCTTTATTTTATCATCTTTCCCACAAGCATCTGTACCTAGGATTGTTATGTTTGTTCTGTCTGTGAGCCATCCCCCCCCAATAAAATGTAATCCCCAGAGCAAAACAAACCCACCTTTATTCTTCCCTAGTATCCCCAGCACCCAGAACAGTGCCTGACACATAGTAAATATTTGTTCCCTGTTGACACTTTAAACTTTATTATAATACAGGTGCAAAGAATACTGTCATATACCCAGTATTTTTTAAAAGTCAGATTTTGGAAATAAACAACCACCTGAAAGAAACCTTGTATTGTATGTTTTCTTCTTAAAATTCAGCACTTTTGTTCTCTCCCATGGGTGTTCTGGAAAATTCCTGTCAAGTCAGACTCGATGCTGCCTTAGACGACTTCCTGCTGACCCTCAAATGACCCTGTGTGATTTCTAGTGTGGACAAGGCCAGTCCTGGCACGGAGAGCCTCCACCCAGGCCTGTCCAGAAGCAGAGCCAGGAACCCAGACCTTCTCACTGAGTCCTGGGTTCTGAGGAGCAGCATGAGAGAGCGCAGAGGAGAGGGGCGGGGGCTGGGCTGGGGCTGCTGATAGGCACTGCCCCCCCCCACCCCCCACCCCCGTTAAATCCTAACACCCAACGTGATGGTGTTAAGGGGGTGACCCGGGGAGGTGGGTTCTGAGGGTGAGACCCTCATGAGTGGGCTGATGAGGGCACAGTGAAAAGATGGCCGTCTTCAAACCAGAAGACAGGTCCTCTCGCATCCTGCCCGTACCTTGGGCCCAGCCTCCAGAACCATGAGAAATGAATTTCTGCTGTTGATAAACCTTTCAGTCCACTGAACAGACTAAGATAGCTTTGTTTCCCAGTTTGTCACCTCCTGGGTCCTTGGGTTTGTCACAGGCTTCCTCCTGGGAAAGAGTCCATATTCTCCATCTGGCCTGGATAGAAGGTCTCCATGATGGGGCCTCCTATCATCTGTAGCTTTCCAAGCTGAAATAAAATTACCACTAATTAATTAGCTGCTTCCCAATACAATGCAATGTGCTCATTAAGAAAACAATCTCAATGGTATTCACATTTGGCTAAACCATTAGGAAATGTTCACACACACACACACACACACACACACACACCACAACTCTACATGCTGAGAAAACTACTCAAACCTGCTTCCCTGCGCGCCACCCTGACCAACCCTTCAGAGAGCTTGCGGTCTCGAGGGGAGCCTTCCCCGCCTGGAGCCTCTGGGAACACAGACATAACTCAGGATCATGTTCGATGGCAGCAAAGATGGATCTCAAAGAGATTCCACTCCTTCCTTCTCCATTTTTGGAAACCAAGAGAAGATCATCAGAGTGGCAAGAAGAGGCCAGCCCTGAGCAGAAGAGCCCAGTGTGGGCCTGGGCACCCATTCCCGTGGGTTTTCAGGGTGTCCCTGCTTACAGGAGTATATGGATTAGAGGCACGGCATGTGAAGCCCCCCAGCTTGTAGCAGGCGAACCCCTGATACTATTACCCATTCGTCACCTAGGACTGCTGCAGGGGGATCCAGGACAGGACTGCTGCCACTTCCCAAGACCAAGCAGAGCCCCCATCACCACTCCTCATCTGCTGGCCCTTGCTCTGAAGACATCACCCTCCTGACTAGACTCTAAGGTAACAGAGCAATCTGTGCTGTCCATAGGATGGACTGGACCTCCATAAATGTTTGTTGAATGAATGACTGAGAGAGTAGCACCTCCAACACCACCCTCTTAGCTAGCATGTCACAGCCTCTTAGCCATCACGCCACAGCCTGTCATGGTGAGAACTTCCTACGGGACTCGACATCAGACCCTGAGTCCCTCTAATTCCAAAGATGCAAGTCAGTCCATCCAGTGGGTCCCCTGGAGGCCAGCCAGCACTGGGAAGGGAAGTCAGAGAGCACACCCCCAGGCCCTCTGGAGGAATCCCCGCACCGGCCTTGCTGACCACCAAAGCCAGCCTGTCCTTCTCCCCGGAGGCAGGTGACACCCGGTCCTGACAGAAGCAGACCTAGGCTGCCCCTGAGACACGGCCCACCTAACACCTGAATTTGTCCAGCACCCTCTGGAACCCCAGCTGAACTCAGACAGTGGCGCATCTAATCTTCAACGGTCTGTTGCACGGATACGAACATCGCGGGGCTGAAGCACGGTGCAGAGTCAGGACTTCCTGGGTTTCTTGTTTGCTGTGCTCATGCTCAGACTGCCCCTCTGGGATGGGGTGTTGTGTGGTGCCCTGGAGGGGCAGGGGCAGCTTGGACTCACAGGACCAGGCTCACATCCGGGGTCTCCGCCTGGTAACTGGGAGCCCTTGGGAAAGTTACATAATCCTTCTGTGCCTGGGCCTCGAAGCCTGGGAAACAAGGAATAAAAGGGACTTGCCTCAGAAAGTTGTTGGCTGCATCTTCCTCCCCTCGTTTCTGCTTCTGAATTCTTTTAATCTTGAGTATTTTTTTAATCTTGTTATATTGAGTGCATCTTTGCAAACTGCCACAAATACTTTGGGGATCGAAGCAGCGTATAAACAAATGAGGCATTTTGTGCTCTCCTTCCCGGTCATCTCCCTGAATGTGAGAATGCCGGGCCTCCCTACTGGGCGGGGGAATCTAGAGAAGGGGGTTATGCCCACCCCAGGGGCCTGCCTAAGAACAGAGTTGAGGAACAGACACGAGTTCCTCAATCCAGCTGCCGTTAGAAGGCTCTCCTCCTTGCATCAAATCTAGGCAGACTTACTTAACAGAGGTGGGATTTCCTTGTCGTAAGCGGGACACATCAACTGTTATTAATCCTTAAAAATGGGAAGTGAGAGGGATTTCACCACTCCCCTGTCCACCCATCACCCATCCTGGAAGAGTGGGACCCTGTGACCTGTCTGCTGCACCAAGGACTTATATGCAAGATGCATGTCCTTCTTGTTGACAGGAGGTAAGCCATTTTTTAAAATCCTCATTGAACACACACAGGAATAAAAGACAACAGTATGAAGAAAAGCCCAAGTAGATTAGAGGTTGCTGGGCCTGAGCGGGGATGGCCGGTGCGTTTCTTTATGTCGTGATGAAATGTTCTGGAATTAGTAGTGGCAGTTTGCACACGTGTGATATACTAAAAACCACGGAATTGGACACTTTAAAGAAAGAATTTGGATTGGGGATGTAACTCAGTGGTAGAGAACTTGCCTAGCACATGTGAGGCCCTTAGCTCCATCCCTAACATGGCCAAAAAAAAAAAAAAAAAAAGACTAAATTTATGGCATATGAATTATCTCTCAATTAAGAAAAAAAAAAAAAAAGCCTAAAAGAAAGTGCATTTACACCGTGGAGCCAGGCCCACCCTACACAAGGATGCTGGAGCTGACCGGTGAGTGGGGCGATGGACTTGGACGTGTCCTTGGGGACGGTGGCTTTGTGTAACAGGGCTACAGGGAGCCTGGCTAGAATTTGCTTCCTGCAAGGGACTCTCAAAGGAGGGTCCGTCCCCCCCACCTCGACTCCACTGTGACAGAAGGAGTTTACTTTAGAGACGTGGAGAGAGCCCTTGTTAACGAGGCCTCACCCTGGAGGAAAGCCGAGACCCGCCCACAGGAAGGTGTCCTCTCGGGGCTCTGGCTGAGTCCCTGGGACTCAGGGCTCTGAAGGAGAACTAGACTAGGACAGTGGGAAGAAGGTTTCTTTTTCAGCTACTGTTGTCACTGTCCCTATCCTGTCACAGAGAAGTCAGCCAAAATGGGGAGGAGCCCGCCCAGGGCGAGCGATAACTTGCCTACACAGCACCTGGGTTAATGACAGGAACACCTCAGTGGCACTTTACAAGCGTCACTGATCCCACAGCGGCCCTGTGAGCCACAGGGCTGAGGCCACTGTCCCCAGTTGACAGCTGAGGAAAGGCGAAACTGAACCCAGGTGGAGGCCCACGCCGATTTCCTCGTGGGTGTGAGATGTTCACACTTCTCCTACTAACACGTTTTCCTGATGTCTCCCACCTGGCAATGTTGGTATATGTGCCTTCTGGAGCCGCCTCCCTGATTCTCCTTCCTCTAAGGACACCAGTTACCTAGATAAGGACCCACCCCCAGTGACCNATTGCAGGCCTCAGCAAGCCCACTGGCCTGCACCGCACCCCGCTGGACCTTGGCAGGCCTTGACCCCCCCCCCCCCCCCGCAGGCTGAGGACCGGCCTCCAGTGAGGCCAGGAAGACCAACCTGGACAGGTCAGAGAATGGAACGGTACTCACTCCCTGCAGGGTAGGGTGGCCAGGAAGGCAGGCTCAGGACATGGCATGTGTCCCACCCTGCCCACCTCCGGCCCTGGGCCCTGTGGGAGTCGAACCTCTCTGCACAGCCAGCTCTAAAACCCCGCTCCTCCCAGAGCGCTTGTGGGGCGAAGCTGAGCAGAGTAAAGGCTCAGTAGGCGCCGAGTGTCCGTGGTGTCCGGGCCGCTGCCCCCTCCACACACGCGTGCTACAACCACATGCTATGAAATTAACCGGCTTCCTAGTGTCCACGTGCCTGCCTCTCTCTGGCTTTGGTGTTCCTAAACAAAGAAGACGTGGACACCGCTCGGCCACAGGAGCTCCACCCTGCGTCCCATCAACAAGTGTCTGCTGCGCACCTCCTGGGTCGCCGTCAAGCACGTCAAGCACGTCAAGCACTCCGCCTTTTGGAGTCCCCCCCCTGGAGAGGTGAAGGAGGGTGCCATGGGGCGGACACCTGCCGGACTCGTCCAGAGTGGTCTGGGCACAGTGGAGGACCCAGCCTCAGAGAGGGAGGGGAGCCTCTCAGAGGAGGAGGCGCATGAATCTACAAGGTTCCAGAATGTTCCCTCCCCTTAGGGAGTATTTTTCTCTCCAGAGCACACTGCTGCGGGTAACATCCATGGCTTGCCGTGGAGAGAGCTCGCCTTTGATCCCGCTTGAGATTTTCACCCTTTTAATCTCTGCTCAGAAGTGGAGCTTGAAAGGAGGCTGAGGAGCTGCCTCCCTTTGAAATTGTGCAGCTGCCGCTGCTGCCAAAGCAAAGATAAAAATTCATCCCGGATTTTTCTTCAGATCCTCATTGTGCTCTCCTATAAGCTGCTGGGATTTCGCAACACTGTTTAGAAAATTCCTAATGCCCCGGTTTTAAGTCTTCAGAAGTGTGTGGGGGTGGAGAGGGAGAGGACTGACTGAAGAATTTGGTTCCCCTATAGTCTGTAAAAAGTGAGACAGAGAAGCACCCAAGGACCGGAGAAGGCAGACTCCTCCAGAGGTGACCACGTGCCGAGCCGGACACTGGCCACCTCTTCAGGATTCTGGTGCCCGAGGTCCACTTCCAGAGGCTTGGTGGCTTCTAGCCTGGGACATCGTTTTGCCTTTCCAGCCTCCACTTCCACCATTTATTCCTTAAAGCTTGTTGGAGCCTGTGCCCCGGGTGCTGTGCCTGGTGATACACAGGCCCAAGTCCCCAGCACTGCCCTCCAGGGGCTCCGATCTGTTCATCCGTGGTGAGAATGACAGGTCACTCTTGGCAATGGCTCACCAGGCCCCAGTCAGGTCCATGGCGTTCTGGGAACTTCTGAGAAGGGGCTCCCACATGTTCCAAAGAGACAGCTTGTCCCTATTTACCCAGCAGAAGTCCAGTATTGGGCCCTCTGACGGTGTTTGAGGTTTGGGGGACTCTCACCCCCTCAACGATGTTGGTACTCACCTGACCAAGACCCAGGGGAGTTGGGGACAAACTCAGAGAAATACAGCAAAGGAGAGGCTCTGGCCTGCCCTAGTCCAGAAATCCCAGAGGGAAGTGGTGGCCACTGTGGTGAGCAGGGCAAACCCATCACTGGTAGGAGAAGGACGGGAACCCTGAATCCCAGGCTGGGCCCAAGTTGAGACAGGAGGCCCAGCTGACAGCTGCCCCTTCTGTGGAGCTGGACTGCCCATGAGCTGGCTGGGTGGGTGCAACCTCAGCTGTCCCTGAGACCCAGCCAGGGCTCTGCATCTGACCCTTGTAACCAAGAGCAGGGGGGTGCTTGGGGGTGCTCTGGCCCCAGGGGGCAGGTACTCCTGACTTCTTTCTGTGCTCTAATATCACTGGGGGCTCCCTGCTCTCATGCCCACTCCCTGCCTCACTCCTTTTCCCCCCAAGAAAAGGGCTGGTGTTGTGGGAGCCTCCAGGGTTCTGGCTTCTGTGCAGCTGGGGCTCAGTGGGTGGAGGGAGTCAGACCAGTCCAGACTTGGCCTTGCCTTTCCTATGTATTTGTTTCAGGGCCCGTCAACCTTTTAAGGAGCTGAGTGACTGCACAGACTGAGTAGCCCTTAGAAATGAGCCACAAGAGGGCGCCGTTCATGTAAACTCCAAGGGGAACAGGGTCCTGGATTTGGGCAACACTGCAACCTCGGCTGCCAGGGTCAAGGGGAAGGTTAAGCCCATGGGGAGCTAGTGGCTACAGAGTCAATCACCTTAAAATCTAACACACTTGGCCTGCTACAGAGAACTCACCTGCAGCTCCAAGCATTGGGAGTGAAACCCACCCATGCTGTTGCCCTGGAAGGAGTCCTGGTAGGACAGGATTGGTGGAGGGAGTGTCAGGCTGGGGATGTGGCTCAAGCGGTAGCGTGCTCGCCTGGCATGCGTGCCGCCCGGGTTCGACCCTCAGCACCACATACAAACAAAGATGTTGTGTCTGCCGAAAACTAAAAAGAAAATAAATATCAAAATTCTGTGTCTTTCCTCTTAAAAAAAAATAAGTCTTGGGTGTGAGGACTTTGTTTTTTTAAAATGATTTCCAGCAAATAATCCAGAAAAATCAGTGGTCTCTTTGCAACATGCTCCAGGTCCTCCAGAAGAAGGTGGATCACAGCTTTCCAGAAAGTGCACTTGGCGCCACCTGGTGGTACTTGTGATGATGACTCCAGTGCCACAACCTCACCCCCCAGGGACCTTGACCCTTGGGCAGGAACAGCTGTGGTCCTATAAATTTGCAAAGGCTCAAACATTCAGCCCAAACAAACAGAAAACCGATAAGCAGAGAGGTCTGTGACATTTTCTTCATTTCTATTTTCCTGTTCACTTGAGCATTCATTCATTGCCCTGTGCGGTGATAGGTGGGGAACGTAGAGTGGACTGTCGTGGTCATTGACTTCCATGCACACTTGAGCACTGGAGGGGGCAGATAGACAAGACTGGAATGGTGCCAGGGCAGCCTCCTGGAAGGGGTGACGTGCTGCGAGGGGGTCAGGCGAGCCGTACTGACAGGATGGAAACCATGCCATGTTCATGAGACTTCTGACCTTGTGTCCTGTCACCAGGTCACATGTTGTGTGAACTGCCACTGTGTGACTAGCACAACTAGATAAAATCATATCCTTTAGTTTAAAGCATTCATTCTATTAAAAATAAGCATGTTAAATCTCTCACAGGGCTGAGGGCGTGGCTCGGGGGTAGGATGCTTGCCTAGCATGCGCCAGGCCCTGGGCTTGATCCACAGCACTGCAAAATAAAATAAAATTATAAAATACCTTGTAACCTTGCTTTGATACATGTTTGTTTTTCAGGATGGTAAAAAAACAAAATAAGGAAGAGCCAGGACCTCTCTCAATCTTCAGAGCCTCTGGGGAAGGAAGGAAGGGAGGGGAGGAAAGATAAGAGGCTGTTGGCAGCACCCAGGTCAAGACGCTCAAACCTGGGCCAGGATCTGTGCACATGGAGAGAAGAAAATGCTACTACGCTTTCAAACTTGGCAGGATTTGGCGGTTTTACGAATGGATGATTTTATGTATAATCCCTCCTTTGCTTCCTGACCAGGCAGATCATGGCGAGGACAGGATCTTTTGTTTGGAGAACACAAAGTCAACATCCTTGGTTTTGTGGGTTTTGGCAAAGTGTCAAGCAACAGAGGCCGCGGGGGTGTGAGGATGGGAGCTTGGAGAAGAGGGACAGCCCAGGTGCCCCGCCAGGAAGGAGGGGGCACTGGCGCTGCACAGGAGCAACTGGGGTCATTTTCCTCTGTGCACTTCAGGGATGGGGGATGAATACTTGGAGCGCAGAGGATCTAAGCAATCCGCAATCTGTCTCCCTGCTTAGGAGCTGCCAGACTGTCCCAGAGAAGCCGCTCACTGCCCCACAGCAGGGGAGGAGGGTTCCGATTGTTCCAGACTTGCTTTCCTCCGACTTCTAAATTCTAGCCACACTAGTAAGTATGCAGTTGCCAAATTGTCTATTTTTTTCCCCTTTGAGGTTATTGGAGACTTAAATAGGGGAGAAGAGCACAATCTAATTCAAACTTTATCAAGAATTGCTTGTGTACAACCAGAGATAGGAAAAATTGTGCTGTGCTGTATATGTGTAATAAGAATCGTAATGCATTCCACTGTCATATATAAATTAAAAAATTAATTAAAAATATTTCGTAATGTAGGAAAAAAATTATAAAAAGAGTTGCTTGCTTGGTGAGACCCCCTCAGAAACCCAGCTAGAAATCTCGATGTTGGTGAAAAGGCCTTGATAGTTCCACTGAGGGCAGCGTGCAGGTGCCACCCAGGGCTTGATCCCCTCTCCCTGTGACCTCCTCAGCTCTGCCCTTCTCAACCTCGGGCTCACATCAGGTCTGCTCAGGCTGCTGGTGGCTTCTAGGAGCACCTGGGACTCCAGGCTTCCTCCAGACCTGCTCCTCCCCAACGGCCCACCACAGCTTTGCTCTGATTGGCCCAGTCAGGTCACATGCTTACCACTGAACCATTAATATGATCCTGGAAGCGTCAGGCCACCTGGCTTGAGTGTGGATGGTTGTTGATGGGCAAAGGTGCAACTTATGCAGTTGAGGGGGAGAAACAAAGAATGGCCACGCGTTTTTGCCCTTTTCAATGTTTTAGTCACTCAAAATCACTCAATACAATTCACTCAATAGGTTTTTAATCAAGAAAATGACAATCCTTAATGCTGGGCACTACGATAGCCATAATCAATTCAATGCAAAAAATTCTAAGTTAACTCTAAGCACTGTAAACACACTTAATCATGACAGAGTTATTGCAGACATTCCCTCTGCATGCTAAGATCAAGTGCCAGATCTAAAGTCCAGCAGATGCACACTCACTCAGACCTGTAGAGTTCGAGAGTGGTGAGGATGATGCAAAGGATCAGGCAGATGATGAGAAGAGTTGGGCTGTCAGTCCAGGTCCTCGTCAGGCTCTCGGGTGTGTGCATCAGTGTCAGCCGGTCCCAATGTCTGTCCATTTGCAAAGGCTAATGACCTGTGACTTCACCCTGGAAAGTGACTTTTCTTTATCAGGCTATGCCTGATTGACATATTGGAGGGCTCTGTAGGATGGTGCCTGGTGGGACTGCAGGTTTATTTAAAATGGCGTTGCTTAGGCCAATGCCATCCTTACAGTTAGGCTAAGGCCATCCTTACAATTGTGGTGACCGACCCTTTTCTGGGCCAATCACTGAGGCAAGGGGGTAGAGTCTGGCCAAAGGAATTTAGCTAATAAGACTCCATTCCAGAGCTGTCTGTCCCGTCCACATCCCCTGCTGGCCACACCATGGGGGAAGCCGCAGGAACAAGGCCCTGGAGACGGTCTTGCCTGCAGGGAGTTTATTGGAGCTGGTGCTTGGTGACACTGCAAGGAAATAGGGGACAGACCAGGCAGGAGAAGATGAGCAGGGTCACAGTCCCTACATGGCTTCAGTGGGTCTGCAGGGGACCTGGACCTGGACTTGGAACTTCAGAATTGTCCCAAATGAAGCCAAGACAGCAGTCCTTCATGTCCCCTATTAACCACCCACTGAAGGAGGACTGTCCCGGGAGCAGGCGTAAGCTTGAGGGAAAGGAGGGACGCAGTTGTGGGGGATCAGCACTCGAGGCTCCCATCTACTGGAGGAGTAGGGCTTCCTCCTGAGGGGTCTGGTGGCCCCGCAGGCGTCCACCACAGTAGGGCGATACAAGCTGCTCTGCTAGGTGACTGTGCAAGTCCCCATTAGCACTGGAACCGGGGTGGTAGTTGTAAAGACGTGGGGAAATGAGGCCAGCCGGCTTTGGCTGTGTGTTGGCAGCAGAGAGAGAATCTGCTGGTGGAGCCGTGCTGGAGAGGAGGCGCATGTATGTGGCTTGAGCCACTGGACGGACAGTGGCGCCATCTGGCGGGAAAGCAGGCCTTGAACGAAGGGCTGCCTCCTGATTCCCTGTCCCCTCCCTTGTCACTGTGAATCACGTGGGGCCCTGTCAGGGATCTGAAGGATTGGAGCCAGACGGGCTTTGCCAGCAGCAGGGGCGGTGGGGACTAGAAGCATGACAGAGAACCGGAAGCCACTGCTCCTTACAGAGGGCTGGCCCGGAGGGCCTGGTCCGTGGAGGAGAAGGGAGAAACCGGGCTGTGGCTCTGGGCCACACCCCGCTGTTAGAATAAGCCTCAGTTTTTGCTCTGGGGATTCTTCAGCATCAGATTGTAACCTTTGAAACATAGGAAAACTGAGCAAGGGGATCCATATAGACTGTCCCCACTCCTGGGAAAATAAGTCAGAGAGATTATCCATCACAGCCCAGCCCCAGGCTGGTCAGAAGACGCCAGTACAGACACTGGGCGTCTAAGACCAGCCCCAGGGCAGCCATGGGGGCGTGGCCTGTATTGGCGCTCCAGGAGGTAGGTTGGGACAGGTGGGGCCTTGTCACCATGGGCAGGATGGTTTGCCTCAAGCTGGTCTCCTGAGCCAACTTGAGGGCCACACCCTTAACAGAGGCTCAAGGTCAGGCTTTATTTTTTGGAGAAGGCACCATATCATATTTCTTTTTGGTTTTAGCTTTGCCTAAAAGACGTTTGACTCAGGCTGGGTGGACCGTGGAGGTGTGGTTGTTACTAATGGATCCTAGGAAGGTTCCTGATAAGGGGCCTAAGCCCACTTATCTGTTTGCTGTGTACATTCAAAACACATACCACAATGTCTGGCAATAGCAAGTTCTCAATAAATAAATGCTTAGTACATTTTTAATAAATTCTCAAAAAAAATCTATTATTGCCCTTGACTAGGATCTTTAAAGCCCCAGAGATACCCTGTTGTGGGGGACACGCTGGACTCTCCTACAAAGCTTCCTCTTTCCAAATGTTTGTTTAGCATACATTTAGATATGGCTAAATAGAAGGCACCCAACCACACAGAGGCCATCAAGGAACATTGGGGACCAGCCTTCCCTGTCCGGGCACGCCACTTCTGCCCTCCTTTCTTGGGCAAGTCCTTGGGCAAACACCAGGTGAACTGGGAGCACAGCGCAGTAGATAGCCGCAGACCTGGCTGGGATTCTGTCACCCTGCAGGAAGGTCAGCTCGAAGTCTCTGCCACAAACTCTAAAAACTAAAGTCCTTCTCCATATTGGAGCTTGAGACAGTTCTTTGTGCCAATCTAGAAAGAACACACGACTGACCAGGGCTCAGAACTAGTCCCTGGGAACCCCGGGAGCTAAGCGAGGAGGTTTGCAGCCAGGCCTCTACCTTCTGCGTCACACGTCACTGGCAGCTCCCAGGTGTGAGGCAAGCGAGTCATTGCTAATAACCTGCAGGACTGATGTCTGCACAGCGTTCACTACTTTATCTAAGTTAGAGTGTGAACAAGTTGGACTGCTAATGACATCGCTGTCACTCACAGGAACCTGTGTGGGCTCCCTGGATGGAAGAGAAAGGTGATAGCAGCAGGCTGGAGTCACAGTGGCTGCGTTCACACGGGGGTGGGGTGAGGTGGGAGTGGGGGCTCTGTTCATCATGCATACCACCAAAGGACCTTGAACGTGAAGCAGGGGCAATCCAAGGAGTCCTGCACCAGTAGCAGGCCACATGGAATCAAGGAACTTGGCTTCTGGTCTTTACATGCTATAAACTCAAATAAGAACATTTCTAGAACACTGCACCATGCCAAGCACAGACACAGTAAGTGTTCCTGGGCAGGTCACATGGCATCTCTCCCATCCTCTCTACCTTCACCCCTTCCCTCCATAAAGTAGAAGGTTGAATTCAATATCCTCCTTGGAAACCTTCTCAACTCTTCCATGATCTGATCCCACGAAGTAAAGCTCAGCTGCTTGATCTTGGAAAGTGAAGTGGAAGATTCACAATTTTTTTTTTCAGTAATAGGGACTGAACTCAGGGGTGCTTTACCACTGAGCCGTATCCCCAGCCCTTCTTATTTTTTATTCTGAGACAGGCTGTCACTGAGTTGCTTAGGGCCTGGCTAAGTTGCTGAGGCTGGCTTTGAATTTGTGATCCTCCTGCCTCAGCCTCCCAAGTTGCTGGAATTATAGGCATGCACCACCACCCCTGACTGTTTGAAATTTGTAATATGAAACATTGGGAGGCAGGAGGGGTCATGACTTGCTAAGAATGAAGCCTGAGGAAGTAGTCAAGAGAGGGACACACTGTGGAAGCATCTAGATTCCAAGGTGTTTGTGGTAGACACAAAGGGCCTCTCTTTCTGAATGATGCCTGGTGTTTGATAGACTGTGGGTGTCACAACTTAAATCCCAGTTCTGGCAAATACCTCACAACCACATACAGCTTAGGAAAACCCCAGGCTGGGGTCGTTCAGTAAGCCATGCTCAGAGCAAAAGCAATATGTTAAATCATGACAGAAGAATTGGTTGGTCTGTGGAGCTAGGTGGGCTGGGTCTCTAAAGCTGTAATGTCCTAGATACGGTGGGGAGCACAAAAGAAATGAAAATGTTCCCACCACCAAAAAGCAGGTTCCTCAGTCCAATAGTTGGGCTGTAATCTAAAAGGGGCTGGCTCCTCCGGAACGAAGGCTTCAAAACTAAGAGCTAAAGTACAGAGAAGTCTTTGGCTATAGGTGCAAACAAAGAAGGGCCCACCGTGGCCACTCATTCACACATTCCGCTTTCCTGCCTTCATTTGACTGAAAACCCATTGATTCAGGTCCTGTGCTGGATCCTGGGTCTTCAGGGACAATCATAAGACATAGTCGGCCCCTAGGAGCTCACACTCTAAAGTGGGAGCAGGTCAATTAACAACTGCAATCAAGGTCCACATGGAAGTTCTGTGGGATCAGTGTAAAGTCATTCATAAGGGGAGTCTGATGTGGACGAGCCTCCTGGGCAGCGGTGGGCTTATGAACAAAGACGTGGAAGTGGAAAGCACTGGTGAATCCGGAGGAGGCACCTGAGGGGGACACAGCCACTCACTGTCTTCACTCCACAGTCAGTTTTAAGGACAGAAGATTAACACATCCTATATATGACCAAAGTTCCTTAGGGTCTAAGACAATATGTTTCTTTGGATGCCCAGGAAATAAGAATGGGCCAGGTCAAGTGACCAGGATTGGAGACAACTTCAGAAAATCCCCTTGGCCTTGGCTATAAAGTGGGCCACCAAACAGCAGTTCTAGGACGTTGTTCCTGGAAAAGACAGAGGACGACCACAATATTTTCTAAAGTACAATGGACTGTTCTTCCTGTTTTTGCCTTAAAGGTTGGATGATCAATAAGAAAATAATAAACCAGGGGATTAAAGTAGGGGAAGGACGACCTGGCAACCTTCGTTTTGCTTCTTTCCGCGCTGACCAATGGAAATCCCACCGCACTTCATATCGTCACTAACGGTGATGATACATAATGTTATGACTTTGTGTGCACTCCCCGCAGAGTTTTTCTCACATGGGGGGTGTTGACAAGTAAATTGGAGAGCTCATTTCTGGCAGAGGAGAGGAAGGCAAGAGGGCTGGATTGGAATGAGTACCCCATGTTTGTTACATTTGCTTACATGTCCTTGAGGAAGGAAGCGGCGATGTCCTTGAGGAGGCCCTGCCTGCCTCACTTCAGCCAAGGATTTCCCAGGTGGGGAGGGCGGGCAGGAAGGTAGGGTGGACAGGAAGGTAGGGCGGGCAGGAAGGTAGAGTGGGCAGGGAGGGCAGGCAGGAAAGTAGAGTGGGCAGGGGGGGGCGGGCAGGAAGGTATGTGGCTTTTTTTCCCTCAGCGGCTACATTTTTCTTAAAGCAGGTGTCTAGAACTCACAGTCACAGGGACCAGCCGTCTAATGCCTCCTATGCATCCAGCCTGAAGCTAAGTTATTACCTCTCAGGATCTACTCCGCCTCCCATCCTCAGGGCTCTGCTTACACCTCGGACCATACTGACTAAGGTTCATTCCTCCCTGGCTCCTGATTTCCTATCACTTCCTGTTCTTATTATTACTTGTGTAAATTTTTTGGCTGTTGCTACAAAGGACCACAAATGGAGTGAGTTGGAACAGTGCCAGTTTACCACCTTGCAGTTCCCTAGGCTGAAGTTTCAACACGGGTCTCCTGGGCGCCAGGTGCGGGCTGCTTATGCACCTTCTGGAGGATGAGGGGAGGAGCCGCCTCCTGAGCTTTTCCTGCTGCTAGAGGCCACTGCAGTCCCTGGCTCATGGCCCCTCCATCTCCAGCACTGTGTCCTTCTTGTGCCACATCCCTGCTGCCTCTGTCCGATCTGCTCCTCCAGTTTTAAGGACCCTTTATGGGCCACCCAGAGAAGCCAGGCTCATCTCCGTTTTAAGGACAGCTGACTGGCAACCCTTACTTCTGTCAGCCAACAGCACTCCCCTCTGCCCTAGAGTGTCACCTACTCAGCAGTTCTGAGGGTTGGAGGATGGGCCTCTCTTCTGCCTACCCTGGCAATTATCTCAGCTTGTAAATATTTACTTGTCCTTTCCTTTTGTCTTGTTTGTGAGGTACAAGGCACAGTGCCCATGGGGATCTGTGCTGAGTGAAGGAACAAAGCCTATCAGGGAGCTGTGAACACACCCTTTTCTACAGAAGAAAACACAGGCTCAAAGAAGTAGCCCAGAGTCCGGTAGCTTAGATGCTAGAGTCAGGCTGGGCTGGGTTTTGCTGCAGTAACCAAGGGCTCTAATCTCAGCGTTCAGTCCTGAAAGTGTTTCTCACTCACACTGCACATCTACCTTGGGTTGGCCACACTGTTTTTAGTTTATTGTGAAACAAATGAATGCTCTGTTAGCATTTACTGTGATGTTCATTTCATAATAATATCTAACATTCAAGGGGCCAAGTGCCGTGCAGAGTGTTTTTCACGGCTTGTCTCATTGAAACCAGGCAGCCACGCTGTGACAAAATACAGTCATATCCCTGTTTACAACCAAGGAGACTGAAGCTCAGAGAGATCAAGCCTAAAGACATACAGGAGAGATAAGTCTCCAAAGACTTATCTGCCCCCAGGCCCCTTGGGCTCCCTAACCTTCCCTGAGCTCCTCTCCTGGGTTCCCTGCTGCTCTCAGCAGGCTCCCCGCTTGGGCACATCCTCAGGAACCTCCACATCTGGTCTCTCTCTGGTCCTGCAGCCTTGGCCTCCCCATCCTCCACTCCACTTCAAGTTCCCCGGACCCTCAGGGACTTCCTGCCTCTGTAACTGGCTCTCTGGGTGGCTTCTCTCCCTCCCATTCTTTGTTTGCTTCTACAAATCCTTCCCGACTCAACTCAGAGACTGTTCTTCACACCCACTAGGATGGCTAAGATCCCTAACATGGCAAGTTCACACGGGCGAGGCTGGGGAGAAACCGTGTTGCTCATGGGACACGTCGCTGGGGGCGTATAAAATGGGGCCACTGCTATGGAAAACCGACAGCTCCTCAGAAAGTTAAATGTGAAATGGCCACAGGAGCCCACAGTGCCCCTCTTAGATATGTGCCCAAAGGCATTGAAAACGACGACTCAGATTCGTGGGTGCCCATGTTCAACGCAGCATTACTAACAGCCCAAAGGTGAGAACCACGCAAATGTCCATCAGCAGATGACGGGAGAAGCAAAGCGTGGTCCACCATAAAACGGAAGAGTATTCAGCCTCTGAAAGAATGAAATTCTGACACCTGCTGCAGCACAGGCTGACCTTGAAACACAAACGTCCTCTGTGTTCTGTGCATGCAGTAAATGTTGGACCCACTGTGAAAAAGAAGGGAGGTAGGTTAAAATGACAATTTGTATGCATATTTTACCAGGTCAGCAAACAAACACAGAAGTTATCTTTTCTGGGCTCCGTTGTACCAGAGGCTTCTCTTGGTCAGAATGCTGCAGTATAATGTACCTTTGTCTTCTCTGGCCTCTGCTGGCTGTGTGCTCCCTGAGCCAGTGGCTGTGCCTGGGACAGTACCTGATATAATTAGGCCATTAATATGTGCTTTATTTTAATGAAAAAAAGAAATGAATGACATCCACCCTGGTACGATTTTGGAAGTCTGATACTGTAGGGGGTGCTTCACAGAGGCACCCAAGGGGTGCTCTGCATTTATCCCACAGCCCAGAATGGCCCTATGCCTGGGAACAATTTAGCAGGTTTGCTTGTGTCTCTGTTTCTCCAGGACAATGAGCTCTTAGGCAGATTGGGACAGAGACCACCGACGTCAGGGAAGGCATGAGTGGGCGTTGGCCACTCTATCAGCAGGCCTGTTTTGAGCTGGACTGTGGCCCTAATAGCCACAGTGCAGTTGTGCAAGCTGTGATGTCGGGGGTCCCTGGGGCCCAATTAAGACACTGCCATGAACTTGGAGGAAAGGGAAAGGAGGGAGCCCCTGAACGTGGGAGGACTTAAACTCCCACAGCAGTCAGGAAAGGAACGACTTTCTAAGTGAGAGGAGAAGGGCCTCACTGTCATTCAGTCCTGCAGAGCGGGCACATTTCAAGGGTAAACGTGTAAAGCACAGAAGGGTGTCAGGAAAAATAAGCAGCTTTTCACTCCAGCGCCACCCAGGTGGAGAAGAGAAGCCTGGCTGTGTCGTCACAGACCACAGCCTGTGCTCTGACTCCACAGAGCCCTGGGATGACTACTTGGGCTTCCCTGTGACTCCAGTGGGCTGAGTGTGGCTGAGTCTGGTTTGCTGACAGAACTCCAGGGGCAACTGTAGGGCCACTTCCTCCAGGAAGACCACCAGCCAGCCATCACCACTCCCGGACGCCTTTGCCAACGAAAGCTTTGGCCAAAGTTAGAGCCCGTTTATGCAGTAATTACTACAGAGAAACTACTAATACAAAAATAAATTGACCACGTGTCCACCCCAAACACAGGGGAGGGATCAGAACGCAAAGACCCAGGGGTCTCGCTTAACTTTCTAGGTCTAGAATACTTTACTTTTGCACATTTCACAAAACAACTGTCCACGTGAGCGCATCGCTGGTCCCGACCCCCACCCCAGGACCAAGAAGGGAGCCTGCGCGGGAAGAATCCTGCGGTTCCAGGTTCCAGGGTGACTGGGGTCCTGCATGGGAAAGGCTTTGTAATTGTGGGCAGAGGACATCGGAACTCAAAGTAATTCAACAAAATAAAGACGTGTTGAATCACCTGGCACACGGACGTGCTTAGCAAGCGGCTTTAATTAATATACGTGGGCACAAGAGGAATTACTGTCCTTTATTTAATAAGGGTGGGGACACACCGAAGGCCCCGAGTTCTACTCTCCCGTGGTAAACAGGATGAGGACCAGGAGGCGTGAGGACCGGGAGGGTCACGTGAGAGGCAAGGGAGAAAGGAACGAAGAACTGAGAGAAGAAACCCCCAGCGCCGGACTCAAGGCACCCACAGCTCAGGCAGGAGTGAGGCGGCCTC
>NW_025999977.1:53564501-53634370 GCF_001458135.2 Marmota marmota marmota
ACCTCCCGCGCGGCTCGCGGTTCTGAAGCCGAGGTCCGCGCGGCTGCCGTGCGCGGGGAGCGGAGCTGACGACGCAGGAGCGCTTTCAGGGGGTTGGACCTCTGAGCCGCGCGGCGGAGCCCAGGCTCCCGAATTATGTAAAGGTCCGTTTTAGCCTCGACCGGGCGCGAAGTCGAGGGTCCCGGTCGTCGCCCAGGCGCCCTGACGGTGCCTGCCCAGCTCGGGATCCAGCCCTTCCTAGCCAGGCGACCGCAGCGAGTCACTGGACTGCTCTGGGCCGGGGCTTTTCCAACCGTGTCCACCTTTTAGGGTTGGCAGTAGTACCCCACGAGTGTTAATGAGTTTGAACAATCTAAAGAGTAAGATTTTAAAAACTTGCCGTATTAACTGTCGAGAGAGTAGATGAGGGAAAAGATTTTGGGTTCCCACGAGCGAATTCAGACTAGAAATTCTGATTCTGTTAGTTAATTCATTATTTTAGTAAACGCAGTCAGCCTTTGGAGGGCCCTTTGGTTTCTGATAGTGGGCTGCTTCGGGACCATATACTCTTGCCCTCAGATGGGGGGCAAAGCTGGTCCTGGTGTGAATTTGTACCGCCCTGAGTGCTGGGGAGGAGTGGGAGGCCTCGGCTGCAGAGCCATCCGCTCACAGATTCTCCACACTCACACTTTTCGATCTCCGATGCTGTTCATTATCACTGAGTTGATTGGCCATGTGAATTTTAGAAACAGCATCACTGAACTACTTTGTCATCTTAAATGAGCTCATTATTTTTGTTTTTAGGGAGGACTGGAGGGGAGCAGTTATTGGCTACTTTTATGCTGTGAGTTTTTACGTGTTCACCGTAATGTGTTTGACTTCTTTGTAACCCCATCAGGTTAAGTAGTACGTGTCCTTTTAAGTAGCTTAGGCCTCGACCTTTTACCATTGGATAGCCATGTATAGAGGGGAAACTTAAAATTTAAAGGCAAACAAAACTTCATCACCATTACCAAGGAAAAAAATAATCCAAGACCATATTATGCTGAGTGTCAGTAGTTTGATTGTCTTTGTGTTGAAAAAAATCCCACATGCCTTTGGTGACTCCAGCCTGCAGAGGAGAGTAGGTTGCTTATGGCTGTCCCTGATTGCCATGAGAAGTGGAATAAGGTATTTCTCCTGCTGTGGTCTACCTAGTGATGCTCCAGGGGAAAACACCACTACATTCTCAGGTCCTTTGGTCCAGAGAAATTTGGGTTGCTTACCCCTGTTCTATCTCATTCTAATTATGTGACTGCAGCAAGTTATACTTTCTATGTCTCCGTTTACCAATCTACAAAATGGACAGTATGGTACACACCACATAGAGTTTTTCACTGAATTAATATAAGTAAAATGTTGACAGCATTACTGGTATACAACAATATAAATGTTATTGCTATTTTTGTCTCATAAAAAAAGTAAAGAACCTAGTTTCTGGATGGTAGGTAGTTGGTCAGCTGTCAAAATGTTAGCCATACTTACTGATCTCCCTTGCAAAAATTCCTCTTAAGGAAACAGTAATATTTTGGGGGGTGGGGAGTTTAACAGTTTTCAGCGTTGAGCTACTAATAGTGAAAACTTACAGTAGTAGATAGGCAGCATGGTTATACCACTGTAGTTGCATGTGTAGTCCATAATTATGGAGTAGAATTCCATGGGGAATTAGCCAGGGCCAGTCTTCATTTTACCCTTATTTAGAGTTAGAACTCTCTCTGCTTGATTTACTTGCTTTGTAAATACATCAAATTCTACTAAAACTTTTTTGTAAACAAAGGAGATTATTTGGAACTAGGTATTGAACTCAGTGGTGCTTCATCACTGAGCTACATCCCACCCCTTTTTATTTTTTATTTTGAGACAGGATCTCCCTAAGTTACTGAGGCTGTTCTGGAACTTGGGATTCTCCTGCCTCAGCCTCCAATCACTGGGATTACAGGTGTTCACCACTATACCTGGCACAAAGATTGCTAAGTAGCACTTCATAGAAATATAACATAAACTTTGTATGTAATCCAATTTTAAGTTTTCTTGTAGCCACTTTTTTTTTTTTTTTTTGAAAGAGGAAACAAAACAGGTAAATTAGTTTTCATGCAGGCATGTGCCACATAAAGATGCTTCAGTTAGTGGTGGATCACATCAAGGGTGGTGGTCCCATGGGGTTACACCACCTAATGAAGTCCTAGCTATTGTAGCTTGTATAAATTTGTTCTGTGATATTTGCACAATGGTGACACATTTTAGTATGGTGGCACATTCCAGCTACTCTGGAGACCCAGGCAGGGGGGTCATAAGTTTGAGGCCAGTCTGGGCAATATAGCAACTTATTTCCTATGTAATTGTTTCAAAATAAAATTTAGAAAAGGGCTAGGGATGTAGCTCAGTAGTAGAGCACTTGCCTAGGATGTACAAGTCCCTGGGTTCGGTCCCCAGCACCAGAAAAAAAAATAAATAAATGATGTGTTTCTCAGAAAGCATCCAGTCATTAAGCAACACATACTTTTATTTACCCAGTATTTTTCCCCCGCCAAGTCTTTGAAATGTAGTGTGCTATTTTTACGCTTAGAACACATCTCCATGTGGGGTAGCCATGTGTGGCTAATGGTACCATTTTGGATAGCACAGTCTTTGAGGGAATCTCACTGGTTGATTTGATCTCCAAACACCCTCAACCTTGCCCACCTCTTAAAATAGGTGAGAAAGTCATCCTGTGAAAGTCTCCTCCATCACTGACGGGGTTCCTTGTCTCCCCCTGGACGTTCAGGTGTTCCCTCTTAAGCCTCCCCACTTAACATTTTTTTCCTTTCATGCTCAAATCACTTCCATCTTTAAAAAGAAACCCTCCTTTTACCCCACACTTGCTTGCTCTCCCCTGCTCATTGTAATGAAATGTTTCAAGATCATCTATATTTTTCTTTCCAACTCATTCCCTCCTACTCTCTCCAGTCCTCTGCGGACTGGCTGCTGATTTTCACTACTCCCTCACACCTGCAGGTGCCCCTGACTTGGTTGTCATTAAACCCAGTTGGCCCTTTCTGTCTTCCTGTGTTATCTCCCGGTAGCATTCATTACTGTTGCCCACTCTGTATTTCTCTTGGTTTAGGGGCTATGGCTTTTGATGAGTAAAGTCTGCAGTTTTATTTCATAAGTTCTTACAGCATTAACTGTATCATTCAAATACAATATTCTTGAATAATATAATTGTTATTCATGCCCAGGCCTACTAAACTGTTTTATCTTGAGCACAAAAAGACAGCATGGTTTAATGGGAAAACTTGGAAATTGGAGTCCGAGAGCTGTTTTGCCACTTACTATGTTGCATGACCCCAGGTGGGCATTCTCCTCTTCCTCTCTGTTTATTTGCAAAATGAGCATAATTCCTGCTTTCTAGTAGTAATGCTGTGAAAAAATCAAGTGTTTTAATATATGTGAAGTGATGTGGAAGATTTAGCCACATGAAAATCAACACTAGTATATACTCCTTCCAGAAGACATTAACCATTGGGATTCTGAAAAGTTCTATTTGAAATCTTCCAATTTCTGTTAGGAAGTAAGCATATGAAAACATGACTGAGATGCCATAACCACACTACTTCAAACTACAGGCCAGTATCACTTAATATGCTGAGTCAACAGAGTAAAAGAAAGAAAGAAATGCTGAAAAGATGGGAATAGACGTTTTTGTTAAATTTTTCTATTTGTTTTAATTAGTTATACATGACAGTAGAATGCACTTATGCACTTTGATATATCATACATAGATAGGATATAATTTCCCATTTTTCTGAGTGCACATGTTGCAGATTCATATTGGTCATGCAGTCACATATAGACATATAGTAATAATGTCTGTTTCATTCTACTATCTTTCCTATCCCCACATCCCCTCCCCTCCCCTCCCATCATTTCCCTCTACCTAATCTAAGGTAACGCTACTCTTCTGTAGTCCTGTCCCCCACCCCTCCATGCCTTATTGTGAATTAGCATCCACATATTAGAGAAAACATTTGGCCTTTGGTTTTGTGGAATTGGCCTATTTTGGTTAGCATGGTATTCTCTTAACTCCAACCATTTACTGGCAAATGCCATAATTTTACTCTTCTTTAAAGCCTAGTGATATTCCATTGAGTATTTCTTTATCCATTCATATTGAGGGACACCTAGGTTGGTTTCATAGTCTAGCTGTTGTGAATTGAGCTGCTATAAACATTGATATGGCTGTGTCACTATAGTATGCTGATTTTAAGTCCTATGGGTATAAGTCAAGAAGTGGGATAGTCTAATGGTGATTCCATTCCCAATTTCTGAGGAATCTCCATACTGCTTTTCATAGTGATTGCACCAATTTGCAGTCCTACCAGCAATGTATGAGTGAGCTTTTTTCACCATATCCTTGCCAACATTTATTGTTGCCTGTATTGGTACAGAATAGAGGACACAGAGACAAACCCACATAAATATGGTTATCATACTAGACAAAGGTGCCAAAAACATTCACTGGGGAAAAGATAGCCTCTTCAACAAATGGTACTGGCCAATCTGGAAATCCATATGTAGCAAAATGAAATTAATCCTCTATCTCTCACCCTGCACAAAAATCAACTCAAAGTGGATCAAAGATTCAGGCACTAGAACAGAGACCCTGCACCTAAAAAAAGAAAAAATAGGCCCAAATCTGTACCACGTCAGCCTAACAAGACTCCTAAATGCAAGAAGTAAAATCAAGAGTTAATAAATGGGACAGATTCAAATTAAAAAGCTTTTTCACAGCAAAGGAAACAATAAAGTGAGGAGAGATCCTACAGATTGGGAAAAATTTTCACCACTTTCTCCTCTGATAAAGCATTAATCTCTAGGATATTATATAAAGAACTTAACACCAAAAAAAAAAAAAAAATCAATGGGCTAAGGAACTGAACAGACACTTCACAGAAGAAGAAGAACAATCAACAAAACTTAAATGGTGGTGAAACTTTAGTATTGCCAGTTCAAAAACTAAAGTTCTTAATATATTAGTAAGTCAGTTCAGAATGTTTTCCTGTATAATTGTTAAAAATTGCATTTCAGCTCCCAGAGTAGCCAACAAAAATATACTTGATCCACACTGTTGCTAAACTGTGCTATTAATAAGAAACCAGTATTCTCCCTTTTACATCTTTCACATGAAAATGCTAAGCTCATTCAAGAGTGCTAAACATTTTTCTGAAAAAGTAGAGACAAAAATATTTGCAGTAGGCGCAGTGACGCATGCGTATAATTCCACTGGCTTGGGAGGCTAAGGCAAGAGGGTCACAAGTTCAAAGCCAGCCTTAGCAACTTAGTGAGCCCTTGTCTCAAAAAATAAAAAGGACCAGAGATGTGGCTCACTGGCCAAGCACCCCACAGTCATTAGTGGGAGAGATGATTCTTTTTCACTTCAAAAAATTTAAAAAGTAGGGTGCTAATACTGCAGGTGAATAACATGAGGGATAAATGCTGTGTGGATTATGCAAGGTCATGCAGCTAGAGGTGATTTCCTAATGTAGGTCCATGCCCATAGAGTGGTAACAATAGTCATAGGATGGTTGTAAAGGAATGAAAGTTAATTTGTGGAGTGCACTAAAAATGGTGCTTAAAGTTTTTTCCATTGAAGTTCAAGAAATGTGAATGGAGACTCTCCTTTCACTTCTTTCTCAGCGCAACCCATGGGAGTGAAGTCCAGAGACTCCAGTGACAGTAGGGAGGGCAGAGGGCAGTGTTGAGCCCAGGCCATATTCTGTGAGAAGGGCCTGGGTGGGTTGGAGAGGTCTCTGGTGGCTGTGAACCGTGCCCCATTGGTGTGCTTTTGTCTTTATTCTAGGTCTGGTGAGCTGTACCTTCTTTCTAGCAGTGAATGGTCTGTATTCCTCCAGCGACGATGTCATTGAATTAACTCCATCTAATTTCAACAGAGAAGTTATTCAGAGTAACAGTTTGTGGCTTGTAGAATTCTATGCTCCATGGTAAGTGCAACAAAATGGTGTTATTTACGGTGCTTTACACATTGGTAAAAATTCTGTATAAGTGCCTGGTTTTATTCTGACGTCTAGTTTATATAAATTATTGCTTGCTTAAAAGAAGAAGAGAGGGGAAAAGGGAGACTGCAATGTTGAGTCTGTTAAAGGCCCTAGAGTTGAGTCAGTTAAAAAAAAAATGGGTGGGGAGGTTGAGTAGATAATCGTTATAAAAAATAAGAAAGGAAAAATTCTTAATTTAAAGAAAATCTGTCCTTATAAGGAAGCTAGTAAGATAAGGGTGGAAGGGAAACTAATTTTATGAAGAAAGAATCTTGAGCAAAGGGAAAAATAAGTGATGGATTCCTTTTTGTCTCTTGAAGAAGATTGTTTTCTGAATATGTAATTAGAAAATCTGGTTTAATTTAAAAATTCTTTCTTGGGCTGGGGATGTGGCTCAAGCGGTAGCGCGCTCGCCTGGCATGCGTGCGGCCCGGGTTCGATCCTCAGCACCACATACAAACAAAGATGTTGTGTCCGCCAAAAACTAAAAAATAAATATTAAAATTCTCTCTCTTCTCTCTCTCTCTCTCTCTCTCTCTCTCTCTCTCTTAAAAAAAAAAATCTTTCTTGCCTTATATTCATTACTGGAAAAGCCCTGTGATGATATAATTATTGTTGAACAAATGGTACATAATTGTATGTGGTCAGAATACAATATTGCACCAATGGTATTGTTTATGTGTTTAATGCCAAAAAAAAGAATAGAGGCAGATCAATGAAAACTGCAAAATATGCATGAGACAATCGCTGCTGTAAAGCAGCAGGCCACACGAGGGGGAGACGCAAGCCCTGCCACTGCATGTCTGTGAAGATGAACTGTACAGTGAGCTGACGCCCAGAGGGACCTTCACAAATGTGAACAGTGCCTTGAAGCTTGAGGAAGGCATAGCAAAGGAAATTATTACTATCAAATTCTCATAACTTGATGAAAAGTTTTTTTCTGTATTACTTTAATTTTTTCCTTTGGTAGACCATGAAACTGAGTTTGGGAAGCTCAACACTGATTCTCATGAAGTACTTTACTGATGGTTCAGTGTAGCAAATTGAGATAAAATTTTGCTGCCATATTGTGAATTATATTTGTCTTAATGCCTTATTTTATTTATTTAGGTACCAGGGATTAAATTCAGGAGCACTTAACCACTGAGCTACATCCCCAGCTCTTTTTTTTTTTTTGTATTTTATTTAGAGACAGGGTCTCACTGAGTTGCTTAGGGCCTTGCTAAGTTGTTGAAGCTGGCTTTGAACTCACAGTCCTCCTGCCTTAGCCTCCAAGCTGCTGGGATTACAGGCTTGTGCCATCATGTCTGGCCTGCCTTTGCTATATTTTAAAGGCTTCTTTCTTTTTGTTTGTTAAATATAAATGCTAATTTCAATATGGTTATCTTGTATAAATAGTAATTGTATAAACTGCTATGTTGTTTAAAACTTCTATGTAATTTTTGCAAGTTCAACTTTTTAATCATTTGTGTCATGGGTAGTTTATTTTGTTTCTGATAACTGCAATACAAGAGAACATTATTATAAAATTATACCAGACAGCCTAATTGAGAAGGCAGGATTTGGGGTTGTAGGTGTAGCCCAGTGGTAGAGTGCTTGCCTAGCACCACAAAAAATAATAAAGTTGCACTTGAGAAGGCAGAATCTGGATCTGGTGGATTATTATTGATATTACACTGATGAAGTTTTACCGCATACTGTTCTAAATACGAAAAATGTCTAATTAGAGCAGTTTGGTGTTTGGACTTCTTTGGCAGACTGGTGAAGGATTCCAAAGGATTCCTTCATAAAATAAAGACTTTACATGTGTATCCTATGGGATTGCAAAGGAAAACTAAAATGTTGAAACATGGTTCTCAGAATATTGAAATAAATCTTGACATGGTAATGTAGTACAGATAGAGAATCCCTTATCCAAAATGCTTGAAACCAGAAGTATTTGAGAGAGAGAAATTTTTTTTTAATATTTACTTTTTAGTATTTGGCAGACGCAACATCTTTGTCTGTATGTGGTGCTGAGGATCGAACCCGGGCCGCACGCATGCCAGGCGAGCGCACTACCGCTTGAGCCACATCCCCAGCCCAAAACCAGAAGTATTTGAAATCTTGGAGTTTTTCAGGTTTTAGAATATTTGTTTAGATTTTACTAGTTGAGCTTCCCTAATCCATAAATCTAAAATTTTGGAGTTTGTGTCAGTGCTCAAAAGTTTTTAGGTTTTGGGATTTTGAAATTGGGGATTAGAGATGCTCAACCTGTACTTCTTTACTAGGACAGTAAATCTGAGCTGTGGTTTTTATTAGTGACAGAGTCATAGTACTCATTGGCTTTGGAATGATATTTACATTCACAATTGAAGGAAATACTCAGTTTCACTTACAGGTTAGTAAAAAATAGATATTTATTTATATAGTGCATTGATTTGTCTGCATATTGCCTAACATTTAAATTGAAGAGGTATTTGCTCTTATAGTCTCTGGTTTGAGTCCTCTTTTCTTATATAATCTGAAGTCTAAGCCCTGTGAAAATTTGACTTCTATATTCTGAATATCTCATCTGAGCAACAAAACATACTGTATATAAATATGTAAAAGCAGCATTTCAAATATATTTCAAATATTAGGGCTGAGATTAGGCCCCTGTAAAGTTATACTGTGTAGTGATTAAGAATGCGGTATCTAACTGGATATAATGATATCTGCCTATAATTCCAACTATTTGGGACCTGAGACAGAATGATCACAAGTTCAAGGCCAGCCTCAGCAACTTAGTGAGGTCTTGTTGCAAAATGAAAAGTAAAAAAGACTGGGAATGCTGCTTAGTGATAGATCGTGCCTCTGGGTTCAACCCTGAGTACCACAAAAATAAATAAATGAGGAGGATTGGATCAGGGAGTGTCAAGCTTTAAGAGGTGTAAGATGAGTGGCTTTATTTAAATTCCTGATTTATTGGATCTCTTTTATTAGGATGATATGAAAAATGATTTTTGTAAGTATCATAAGTATTGAAATGTTCTTTAGTGAATTATAAGACATTTCATTACTTGTGACCATCACTGATTCTGTTTTATTAGTGCTAGTCCTCCTCTCCAGCTCCCACCCTGAGTGCATCTTACTCAATAAGACCATTGATGGATGTTGTATGAATTATAGATCAAAGACTTTAACTGTCACCCTATTTGTGTTTTCACTCTAAAGGTGTGGTCATTGCCAAAGATTGACACCAGAATGGAAGAAAGCAGCAACTGCATTAAAAGTAAGTTTCAAGCCAGGTATGGTGGCACATGTCTGTAATCCCAGCAACTCAGAAGGCTGAGAGGAGGATCACAAGTTCAAAGCCCATCTCACTAACTTAGCAAGGACCTAAGCAACTTAGCAAGACCCTGTCTTAAAATAAAAAAAGGACTTGGGATGTAGCTCAGTGGTTAGGAACCCCTGGTTTCAATTGCTAGTACCAAAAAAATAAATAAATAAATTTCTGAGATGCCCACGCTCACCTGTGTGTGTCTAGGTGTACAGATAAGTTTAATGCACAATAGGAAGCTGATTTTCACATCAGAGTTTAAAACACTGGTTCTGCTGCCAGAATCACGTGTGGGGGGTGTAGAAACACACATTTTAGTTTTTATGTCTGTGTTCATTCTGTTTCCCAGGTAATGCATATCATTAATGCTGGCCAGACTAATTCTGGGGGCTACAGAGTTACCTCCCTGAGCTGGGCTTGGATTCGTCCTTCCTGCCATTTAGGTCTCTCGTCTGGTGTTCAGTGCTACAACACTCAGTGACCGTATTTGTCAGCCTCACCCAGCCCTTTACCTGTGTGTGTGAGTCAGATGATGCTCTAGTTGAAAGAAAAACAGATTAGTTCTTTTCTGTTTCCACAGGATGTTGTAAAAGTTGGTGCAGTTGATGCAGATAAACATCAGTCCCTAGGAGGACAGTATGGCGTTCAAGGATTTCCTACCATCAAGATTTTTGGATCCAACAAAAACAGACCAGAAGATTATCAGGGTAAATACCTTTTCTCACTACTCCATTCCCCTGTAAGTGAGAACCTGGGATTCTATAACTTGTCAGCCCTACTACCACAAGTTTCTCAACCTCTTTGTTCCCAAGTTTTCTTATCTATAAATGGTGTAGAGAGATTCCTACCCCCTCTGTGGGGGTTCTGAACATTTAAGGTGTCATGCAGGTAAGCTTTTAAATTATGTGTTTTATTCAGTTGGTTGTTGGTTTTGTTTTGTTTTTTTTCTATTATGATAAAAAGATCTAAAAAGAACAAATTTTAGAGGAGGAAGAGTTTATTTAGGGGCTCATGGTTTCAGAGATCTCAACCCATAGATGGTAGGCTCCATTCCTCAGGGCTCAAGATGAGGCAGAACATTATGGGGGAAGAGGGTGGTGGAGGGAAGCTGCTTACATGATATCAGGAAGCAGAGAAGCTCCACTCACCTGATACAAAGTATATACCCCAAAGGCACGTCCCCAGTGACATACTGACTCCAGCCACACCCTATCTGCTTTCAGCCACCACTCAGTTAATCCCACCAGGAGATTAATTCACCAAAATTGGGTTAAGGTTCTCATAACCCAATCATTTCTCCCTAAACCTTCTTGCATTGTCTCAAACATGAGCTTTGGAGGACACCTGATGTGGTAGAGTGGTCACAGCATGTACACGGCTCTGTGATACATCTCCAGTACCATTGAAAGAAAGAAAGAAGATCACAGATTATTATATTTAAGATCATCAGAATTATTAGGTTGGTCCCAGGTTCGTGGTTTTAATGAAAGTATTGGACATAATGTATTTAAAGCTTAAATTGTGGCTGATTTGATTTAAAAATCCTTTCAAAGATTTGCTCACATGGGACATAAAGTGGCTAAGCTTGTCTGCTACCATAGTTTTACTTTGTGTGAGCATAATGTGCCTGTAGAGCTGAGTAGGAGAGCCAGCATCACAGTAAAACAGAGTCATTGTGATCCCTGCTGTCCACCTAGCAGAACAGGGAGGCCAGGCATGCAGAATCTGAGAGTACTAGCTCAGAAGGCTTAGCCCTGCCTTGCATGACTGCTGGCCTTGCCACACTTGGGCCTGAAGCTAAATAGGACTTACTCCCTTTGAGCTTGCTCCTTATCTGTAAAATGAAAATCCTATTTTAAGCTGTGAGAAGTTTGATTGAAGTAGTACATAAAAAGCATAGGAGACAAATAGCTGGTGGATATCAGTGTAGTTGGTACATCTCCAATCTGAAGGTTAGAATCCTTGGAGATAAGGTCTTAGACACAGGATTTCTTCTAGACTCTTCAGCTCCAAATCTCAATAAAATGATCAGTTTCATATTTCTGAATAATAAGCATATGTTTTGGAATAATAATTTGTTAAGTTTGGCTATTTTGAATAAAATGTTTAGAGCATTCTACTTGCTGCTATTTTTGTAAATAAGATTTTTCATAACACACTGCTGTTCTTTATATATTATTATTCATGGCTGCTTTTACAGCAGGACCGAGGGGTTGTGGTGAAGATACTTATGTCTGGCCCCTTAGAGAATCTGCAGCTGCTCACCTATTGTGGAGAACACCTCCCTTTCCTTAGTCTAGTTCTGGGATTTGGCATATTCCAGATGAAGGATTGGGGAAGGGGCCCTGGTTCAGGTGGTGGAGCTGTCTGAAGTAGGTGAGGGGTGGAAGGCTGTGGTTGTGGTGAGTCTAGCCCTTCTTTATGAAGGTATGAAGGAACCGACTAGGTAGCTGCAACCCAGCGAGCACTACACTACCTAAGCCTCTGGAGTGTCACTGTAGGTGGTCCCTTTTCCTCCCTCTATTTGCAAGGGGTACATTCCAAGACACCCAGTGGATGCCTGCAACCATAGAGCATACTGGGTTTTCCTACACATTCGTGCCTTGATTTATAAATTAGGCACAGTGAGCATTTAACAATAATCACCAATAATAGAATAAAGCAGTTACAATATACAGTAGTAAAACTTACGTAAATGAGGTCTCCCCACTTGAAAGAGGCAAGACAAATATTTTCCTACTATTTGATCACAGTTAACTGAAGCCATTGAAAGTAAAGATGTGGATAAGTGGCTACTGTACTTTATTTTCTTTCTGATGTGAGTTCTGAGGTGTTCTCACATGTTTTTATCTCTTCCTGGGCAGTTTGATTAGAATGCTAAAGAAAAGGAAAAAAAGAAACTTTATGAAGAGATTATATTAGAGCTTCAGGCCTTTGAGCTCTGAAGATGGTCTCAAAGCGTTTGTAATCTCTACCCTTCTGGGCCAGTTAATAGCCCTTCACTCCTGAGCACATAGTTCTGGGCAAACTTCTAAGAGCTATTGTTATTTTGTCTCATTGAGTTTTAACAGTGGTCTTTAGTTCTTATAGTAAGTGCAACACAACAGCTGGCTTTTAAGCAGATGGGGAAAAAAGAGGACTCTAGTTACTTGGTTTCAAAGGCACCTTATGTCTTACCTTTTCCACACTTTTATAGAATAGTTTTTTCTCTATCTGGCAATTTTCCTGCTTTCCTAACTAGATTACATTTCTTATTTATCTGTGTACACATTAGTTGTTCAGTAGACATTTGTAGACGGTAGTTACAAGTGACCAAACGGACTTCTTGTATACATTAATAGCCTAAAGCGAAGGATGAAAAATTGGCTTTCCAAGTCTGAAGTGTAGTCGGTGCTGAGCATGTTCTGGGAGAAAGGTTTGGCATAAATACTTGTGTAGTTTGAGCCTTTTGCCATCAGGTGGAGGTCTTGAGACAGTGATTGAGAGACACTTCCAGGAGGCTGGGCTGAGGATTGCCTGACTCTCTCCTTTGCTGTCCTGCAGGTGGCAGAACTGGTGAAGCCATTGTGGATGCTGCCCTCAGTGCTCTGCGCCAGCTTGTGAAGGATCGTCTCGGGGGAAAGAGTGGTGGATATAGTTCTGGAAAACAAGTAAGACTGCATAATGTCAGTTTTTAATATGTGTCATGATTCTGTAGCCTCAGTGTGGACTTCTTGTAGAAGGTAGATTTTTCTCCCCTAATATTTTAAAATCAGAGAACTGTCCACTAAAAAATAATAGGGAGCTAGGCACAGTGGCAATCTCCTGTAATCCCAGTGGCTCGGAAGGCTGTGCTTAGGCAGGTGAATTGAAAGCCAGCCTCAGTAAAAGTAAGCAATTCAGTGAGACCCTGTCTCTAAATAAAATACAAAATAGGGCTAGGGGTCTACCTCAGTGGTCGAGTGCCCCTGAGTTCAATCCTTGGTATTCCCCAAAAAATATATAATAGGGGATTGGGTCAGCTGATCTTGGAGGGAGCCATCCCCCAGACTGCTCATTTGGACTCCTTAAAATCACCAGTCTTGCCATAAATCCAGTCACTAAGAATGAGGTCCCATGATGGTATCATAGGCCCAGGGATGAAATGGGAGAATTTGGACTGCAGAGGAAGAATAAGCTTTAAGCCAAGGGAGCCGACTCTGGAATCTCCTGGCTGTCACCATTCAGGGGGGAAAGGGATACCAGCTCCTCTCCAGATTGCCTGTGGGCAAACACAATGAAATCTGTGTGAGTTCTTGACCAGTATCTGTGGCATTCCACCTGAAATCCATGGAAAAGTCTACATGAAAGAATTGGAAAGAAGAGGAAGAACTAAGACATTCTTGTTTTAGAGATTATTGTTTTAGATGCCCTTGTATGAAATATGAAGCTTTCCATTTAGAAGACCAATAAAACTAGCTTCTTTATACAGATTGAGAACTACTCAAAGATTCTAAGATCTTGCCTTTTATTTCAGACTTAGACGTTTAAGGAGCACAGTAGCCTGGCAACAGAAAATAACAGCGTTGCTGGCTGCTGCTTAAGTTAAGTGCCAAAAAAAATTCTTGGAAGGGAAAAAAGAAAGAAAGAAACAGGAGGTCTGGCAGTGTGGCTTAATGGTATAGTACCTGCCTCATCTGTATGAAGTCATGGGTTCCTTTCCAAGACCACCAAGAAAAAAGAAAGGAAAATGTTCTTTTTAGCTTTCTTGAATGATAGTAACTTTACATATGAAATATAGTGAATTTTAGTCATGTAGAATGTCCTGGGCCAAAGCGGCAACTATGCTTAAGTCTGAGCAAGAACAGTGTTCTTGTGGTTATGTGGACCATCTTGAGGTTTGTCTTTATAAAAATACAGCAGGTGAAAGAGTTTGAGTACAGATTACACGTTACACTGAATGTATTCATAATTATTTGAAAATGAAGACTTTACCAAGCAAAACTAATAATAAGGAATACCCCCAATTTGAATAACAACTCTAAAACTGTTACAATGTAAAGCTGTCATCATGTATATTTATTTAGAATAGGAATGATGTTCTTTTGGGCCAGGTTATAATTAGACAATGTCAAAAATTACAGGGCAGAAGTGATAGTTCAAGTAAGAAGGATGTGATTGAGCTGACAGACGACAGCTTTGATAAGAATGTCCTTGACAGTGAAGATGTGTGGATGGTTGAGTTTTATGCCCCTTGGTGTGGACACTGCAAGAAGTAAGTACTTCCCTGGAGCTGTCTGTCCGGCACCATGCTTTCAGTGCATTCTCCCCCTGCTCACTTTGAAGGAGGTGAACTAGAGAGCAGATAATCTCTGAGCTCTCCAGGAAAACTTGGACTCTAGATGAGTGTTTAGCATTGACATCAGTGTCCAGGGTGGGCAGTGAAGGGCTGGGAAGCAGTTGTGAAGGCTAGCATCATTTCTTTTGTGAAGCTCCACAAGATGTTACAGGGATTGGGCAGAAAGGCACTGATCAGTCAAAGTACCTTTGCTGTGAGTTAAAAGCACTTCTAAGATGCAAATTTTTCTACAGCTTAGAGCCTGAGTGGGCTGCTGCAGCCACAGAAGTAAAGGAGCAAACCAAAGGAAAAGTGAAGCTGGCGGCTGTGGACGCCACTGTGAATCAGGTGCTAGCCAGCCGATACGGCGTAAGTGCATAAGGCTCGTTGATTTATTATTTCAGGCCTCCCCACAGGCTGGGAGTGGAGATGTCGAACCATTTTGTAATGAACAGACTTAAGTCCCATTATTACCCTAACTCTTGAGCCTGGCACTCCTGGGGTTGGGGTTCTTCATACCACTTGAACTGAATGAAGCCTAATGGACAACTTCAGCTGCCCCTGCTTTTTCAAGTTGTGTACCTGGCTTTTGGAAGTTAGTCTGTCTGTTTTAGAGCATGTAGACTGTCTTAATCAAATATCAAAGGCTTGAATAAGGTTTGGCTGAACCTTGCAGTCAGATTATTAAAACTCCATAATTGACAGCACTCTTGAGCCTTCCATCTGACATTGATGCAGACTGGGGAATATTTTTGTTACAGTAAATGATATCTTAGAAACCATTAAGATTGCTTGGGTTTATTTGTTTGTTTTTTAATTAAATTTAATTTGATTTTAAAAATAGATTAGAGGATTTCCTACAATCAAGATATTTCAGAAAGACGAGTCTCCCGTGGATTATGATGGAGGGCGGACAAGGTCTGACATAGTGTCCCGGGCCCTTGATTTGTTTTCTGATAACGCCCCACCTCCTGAGCTGCTTGAGGTAAACTACTTGATCCATTGGTAGTAAGGAAAGATTTTCCAGTCTGATAATAAGGAATATTAAAGCAGAAATGACATGGGCTTTTTTTGTTTGTTTTAGGTCTGTTCAATTTAAGCTTTTTTTACTTCCTTTTAAAAATATTCTAAAGTAGTTTTGAACTTCGAAATGGAAAAAAAAATCTGGTAAATTTTGCTTCTTTTTGTAACTTTCAGGATTAAAATAATTGCACTGTGAGCAAAAACATACATTAGTTTCTTAAAAATAGAGTTAATTCAGTTATTTTTATGCTTAAAACAATAGCCAACATTTATTGAGTACCTAATCACAGAAGGGGCACTACGTAATGCTTTTAGGTAGATTTTTCTCCTTTAACTTTCACATGAATGCTGAGAAGTAGATACTGTTTGTATCTCTTTTACATATAGGGAAACCGAGGCATGGAGCCTCAAGCTTATGAAAATATAGTCCATGTGGGTATAATCTGTTTAAATGAGTGAGTATTCATTGTGATTTCAGATCTGTATGCAGTAGGTGCTCCAGAAATCTTGTATATTGGGTTATTGGTGTTTCTATACAAGGAAGCATTATTTGGGAGGAGTCTCCTCGTCTCTAATGGAAGTGCCAATGCTAAGCCTTTGTTTTCATGCTTACGTGGTGTTGTGTTGTGCAGCCTTCCAACTGTCCCTTGTCTTCTGGGTCCTACAGATAATCAACGAGGACATTGCCAAGAGTACGTGTGAGGAGCACCAGCTCTGCGTTGTGGCTGTGCTGCCCCACATCCTCGACACAGGTGAGCCGAGAGAAGCTGCTTCCCATTGACTGTCCTGTGCCAGGGAGAACACTTTGTAAATGGCTCAGTCTTATTTTTTTACCTTTAACATTATTTTGTTCATTAAAATCAGGAGCTTCAGGGAGAAATTCTTACTTGGAAGTTCTTCTCAAGTTGGCAGACAAATACAAGAAGAAAATGTGGGGGTGAGTTATGCAGCTTCCCAATGTGTGTTGGTAGATAGGGAGTGTGGGACTTCCTGAAAGTGGTGCCCTCTGTGTTTTCTAGGATGTGCTCCTCTCTTTCCTACTGTGTGTTTTATTTAAGATAGAAAAATAATTGGCATTTAGGAGGGGGGAAGTCAAAGAGCTCTTGACTCACAGCATATATTTTATTTTTATCATATTTTAACTCCAATGGTGACTGGAGTTCTAGGTTATTAACAAGCAAAAATTAGCAATGTAGCTGAATTGTAGTACTGCCTTCAAAGACTAAATAAAGAAGAATACAGGAATAGGGATGTACTCAGTGGGAGCCCTTGCCAGGGAAGGAATGAGAGAAGGAGGGAGTTTCCTTATCCACCTTTTGTGGGGTTGGTTTTGGTTTGGCTTGGTTTGGTTTTTGGTACTGGGGTTTGAACCCAGAGGTGCTTTACCACTGAGCTACGTCCCTAGGCCTTTTTATTTTATAAAATAGGGTCTTACTAAGTTGTCCATGTTGGCCTTGAACTTGCAATCCTGCTTCAGCCTCCCAAGTTGTTAGGATTACAGGCATGTACCATCATGCCCAACTTCCTTACCCACTTCTGAGTGGGGGGGTAGATCTAAGCAGATTTACAACAAAGTATGTCTCTGTCTTCCCGTTTCTCTTCTTGCTCCTCATCCTTAGTATCTATTGTTTCCCCCAGGTATCTAGTGCCCTCTGCTGTCCCTCTCACAATGACTTTGCCTCTCCTCCATTTGTTCAGCATACATGTCATACACACCAAATGCAGGAGTATGTACTATAACACAAATGATATTGGTGGGATTCAAGTAAAAATGGGAAATTCATACAGTTTTGTGGACATTATGGGGACTGGGACAAAAAGAGTCTTAAAATACAGCCATCCACTCCGGGGACTTTATTAAGATCTACTAGCTAGACTTCTAACTGATTTAAAAGACATCTTTGCCCTAAAAGCCCATGTGCTTTTCTAGGTGGCTGTGGACAGAAGCTGGAGCCCAGAGTGAACTTGAGAACGCACTGGGTATTGGAGGGTTTGGATACCCTGCCATGGCAGCCATCAATGCACGCAAGATGAAATTTGCGCTTCTAAAAGGGTCTTTCAGTGAGCAAGGCATTAATGAATTTCTCAGGTAATTTCTTATTTCCTTAGTTGTTTATTGTTTGATCTATTTGGTTCTATTGTGGTTTTTCATTTTAAACTAGGTATGTATAAACCAGCAATAAATGGAATTATTTTTTATTCAAACTTACAATTCTGTGTTCCTAAAGTAGAGCTTTTAAATTGGTTTCCTATGCTTTATTCTCTTTTCTTGGAAATACTCTACATAGTGTGCATAGTCATCCTCAGGCCTCCTTGTTGCCCTTCTGTGCACCTGGCCTTGGGTTCATTCCAGTTCTCATAAAGCTACAGGCAGCCCTGTCTCACCCATTCCCACCCTAGTGTGCTTTGTACTGCTGACCTCAGGTGATGTGGTTTCCATTTCTGGTTTTCATTTGTTTTGGAATGAGTTACTTGAAAATGGGTGTGCTTACTTAAGTCACTCCCTCATTGTGCAGACAACATGCATTCTCAAGTCACAGCCATTTATAGAACTGACTCTCCTCTGCTATGCAACTTATGCTAAAACTGCCTTGATCGTGTTTAGGCAAATATGAAGCCTTGCCCAAAGAGATTTTGTTTACCAATTCTTTTTTTTTGTTGTTGTTGTTGTTGTTTACCAATTCTTGCTTCCTTTTTTGTTCATTTCTCAGCCACTATATGAAAAAAATGACATAAGTTTTATACACATGCACACACCCCACCTCCTTATTTATTTTAATGGGATACTAGTACTACCTCTTATAGGACTCCTATATAGACTTTGGTAACTATATAGTTACCAGAAAAAGTGCCAGGGACAGAGTACACATCTACATGTAGCTGTTATTTTTAAAATCTTAGAGTATTACATCCATCATGATTTGAATAATGGGAAGAAGGAGTTACATTAGAGGGTTTGTTGTAAATCTGCTTGTTTAGAAATTATTAGAAATAAAGCGGAAGGTAGGTGTATGTGAGAAGCAATAAACATGACATCAAAGTGGACATTTTAGGGCATCTTTTTAGTTTGCATTTGCCCTAAGCATTGTAACAAATGGAACTCAAGGTATTACATTTTTCCTCTTTTTTTTTTTCCTTAATTTTTTTTTGAGTTATTATGGAAAAATTCAATCATTGCAAAAGCAGAGAAACTAAAGGTCTTTTTTTCTACTTGTTTTCAACTTCAACAGCTAGCAACTAAAGCCTTATATTATCATCTGCTTCTACCAACAATATTTTAAAGCAAGTCCCCTCCTGTCAGCTGTAAAATATTTTATCATGTACTGCTAAATGACAGCTTTCAAAGACAGTCATAGTATTATTATCGTACCTTAAACAACTAAATGATTTGAACTGTCAGTCATCTTAATTTTATGGTTTATTTCATTTCCAAATGAAACTATACATTCTTGCCAGTTAATGGGGTGTTTTCATACAAAGTTTAGGGACTGCTTAAGTTTGTGATTTGTCAGAGTTCTGTTTATTCAGTTGTAAAGTCGGGATTTTCAGAATTTGAATACAGCTAAATCTTGTTGCTGTTACTTCATCAAGTTAATTTCACTGCTGTTGCCTTGAGTTTCTGTGGGTTGTTGGATGGTCTCTATGTATCTGCACTGACAGTATTTTGAGCTCTGGTTTTCCAGTGGCCAGATTACAAGAAGCCTATGGTATTTTTCAAGTGCAAATGCTCACGCCTCACTGCTAAACAGATATGTACACCAGCTCTCTGCCAGCCCTAGCCTTGGGTTTGCTAAAACCACTCACCTCACTAGTGAGTTGACATGCTCTATACAGTTCACAGTCTTAGAAAACAACATTCACTGGTAGCCAGTGTTCTAAATCAACCTGGGTATGTTGTATGTACTTTTATTAAGGCTGCACAGCTTCTAGGTTTTTAAGAACTGTCTGATGCCTGGCTTTAGCAGATGCAAAGGCCTCAGGAGCATCCTTTCTGGCTCTGTGGTCCTTGACTGGAAAATAATACTGTTCACCAGCTGCCTTTCAGGAACATACGATAGCAAGAAATGCCTCGCACACACAGGGGACATGTCATTCCTCTGCTCATCCTTTTGGACAGTTCATTGATCAGTAGTCCATCATAAATGCGTGTATTCTGGTCTTTTTCCCCAAGGGAGCTGTCTTTTGGGCGTGGCTCCACAGCACCAGTGGGAGGTGGTGCCTTTCCTGCTATCACTGTAAGAGAGCCCTGGGATGGCAGGGACGGTGAGGTAAGTGCTGGTCAAGGCCAAGCTGCCCAGTTGAAAAAGTCCCATTTTCTTTCCTGAGGCTTGTGTGTTTCTGTGGCCAGACCCTGGGCTGGGAGCTCCTAGTGTTCTGAGTCCTGTACCTCTCCAGAGGCTCTTTCCCTAAAGATGCTCTTGCCTATCACATGAAAGAGCTGCACAGCCTTTTGGGTTGTCACCAGTGACCATTTATTAGGCTGTCTGGTTATTCAATTAGCGCAAAAAAAAAAGTTTTTTTATGTTTCACTGATCGCCTTAAATTCCCATAGAGACACAAGCAGCAGCTTACCAAATAGTAGGCAGTTTGGATCTATGTAAATCTGGGTAAGCTTGACAAATGTCCACCTTAAAGTCTAGTGGTAAGGCCGCTTTCCTTATTGTTCCCCCTAAGGTGAACACATGACCTGGAATTCATATATTTTGTCTCTGAGAAATGAAAAACAATTCTTCAAATTCACATTTCTATACAATTCTGTCCCTAGTACCCTCCCCTGGCTTCCCAGTTCTCAGCGTTTACATCTCTATGATAATGGGCACAGAGGAAAAGGAAGAGCTGGCCAAGGGGACACGAGCCTGCCATCTGGGGACCTCTAGAACTTAGTTTGTTCCTTGTTACAAGAGAGGGAGGACTGTCGGGGGGGTCTCCACCTGCAGCTCTGACCATGGCTTTCTGTCTCCCAGCTTCCTGTGGAGGATGACATTGACCTCAGCGATGTGGAGCTTGATGACTTGGAGAAAGACGAATTGTGAGAGCCACAGCCCAGGCTTCAGATCATTTTCTTTTCTTGAGAGTGAACAGATTTTTCCAGCAGTGAAGAAACATTCTTTACAATCCGACTAATCTACCAGGGGCCTTTTTAACCAGGAAGTAATACTTGATTGGTCATTTGAAAGCACTGCGACAGTAAGCTTTTGCATCTCAAGAAAACTTTGAAAAATTCTATGAATTGTTGTAGCCAGTGAATTGGATTGTATTCTCACATAATATTTTGAAGAAAACTGGGCTGTAGAAACATTTCCCTCCCCCTGATGGCTGCTTGAATGTTCTTGGAGGTTGTTTCTTATATATAGGTTTTTTTAAATGTGATTCCTCATTTGAATATCAATGGCTTTTTCCATTAAAGAATAAAATGATATTTTGGACAATGCCAATACATGTATGAAATTAGTGTCCACATCATACAGAGTCAGATGTTCAGCAGTAAATTAATGTCATGAACTGATGACCCTGGCTCCTTCTCCCCATGAACCTTTTTTAAAACGGAAAACAAGACCTCTTTGACTCAAATGCTGCCTTGGGATGCCCACAATGCAGAGTGCACAAGGGAACTTGCTTGTCAGATGAGATCTGCTTCTCCTGCTCCCAAATTTGTCTTTGGGCTGTCACCAGTGACCATTTATTAGGATACCTGGTTATACAGTTAGCTCAAGGTATTTTATGTTCCTACTGATCTCCCTTAGAACTTAGTTTGTTCCTGTGCTACAGGAACAAACATGAAAGCGGCAGGTTACCACATTATAGGTCATTCAGATTTACATAAACAACTCAGAAAAAAATCAAGTTTTGAATTATGTTAGAACATAAGAGACTTCAAAGGACTGAGCATTTTATTGTAACTTAAAAAAATAAATACACTGTAACTAACTTTTGTGAGCACTTTCTCTGAAAATCACAGTTCTGTAGGCCTTCATCCTTTGCCTTAGAGAAAGCAGTGTCTGCACCGACAGCCTGCCTGTGAAGCCAGCTGTGCCTGCTGGCCTTCCTAGTCAAGAAGGCCGAGGTCAATGTGGAAGTAGACGTAGGGGAAGTAGTCTTGGTTACTGAGTTGCAGCCCAGGGATCTCCACAGACGCCTAGGAGAGAGGACACGGTAGTGTTCTTAGTATAGAAACAGCTTTTCCTTTGTATTTTTGAGGAAACTTTCCAGGCACTGACCACATGTTTGGGCCTGCACAGTGCTTCTCTCTCACACACAAACACACACACACACACACACTCAGCCCTCCTTGGTGTGCCTCCATGTTTGTGAGGGTAGGTTTTCCCAACAGGTTGGCAAGTGCCTTATGTTTCAAGTGTCCATCCTGTGGATATCCTGGCCGCAGGCTTGGGTTAGATACCTACATCCAGGATACTTGCTGCCGCCACTTCATCCAGGTGCCGGAAGACAGAGTTCAGCACCTCCCTCAAGCGTTTGGTGGCTGACTTCTTGTGAGGCTGCAGGAGCACTGCCTGGAAGTTCACTGGCAGCCCGTACCTGCCCAGACAGACAGGCATTCAGCTACTGAGCACAGACCCAGGAAGACGAGTTTGACAGAAATAAAGGAGTTCCAAGAATGAGCAGCTTTAACCAGTGTAGCTTGAAGAAAAAAGGAACCTCAGCTGGGCGAAATGGTCAGGGTCAGAGGTGAGACTGACCTCTAGACCTCTGCACAGAAAAAGCTGTAGAGCATGCTCAGGACTATTGGTGAGCAGTCGCTCCCTGGCCACCGACAGGATGCCTCACACTCACTCAGGGTTTGGCTTTCAGACAGGCCTGCTGTGGACCTGAGTCACAGGGCAGCACCTGTTGGCACTAGTGCACTCAGTCAGACCCTCACTCCAAGCCTTCCTGGGCCTCACTTCATGCAGAGGGTTCCTGGGATACAGAGCTCTCCCGTTAGAGCTGCAGAAAGGCCATGTGAACCGGCCAGTGAAGCAGCCACAGGTGCTCCTGCTTGGCTGACAGCACAAGCCCAACCTCTTCCTGCTGCCTTTACTTCCTAGAAGCAGGTGCCATAGTGGCTGGCAGGGTGACTGGCATTTGGGTAGATCCCAGGTGAGAGGATAGGCCCAGTTAATTGCCCCCCATTCCTTTTGTTCCATCTGTGGTCAGCAGAGAGGCTGCTGTACCCTCTGGAGAGCCCTCTACCTTGGATGTGCTGCTCAGCTCCTTCCTAACCAGCTCCCATGGCTGGCGTCAAGCACTGCAAACCTTGACTCCACCTGGTGGCCTCCTGTGCAGCCTCAGGTGGCAGAATCCCTAACCCACGCCAGGCAACACGTCTGCTCCTGAGGCAACTGCTAGGCTCTTGCTCTGCCACTAGGATGCAACCCTTCCATTTGCCACCCTGCTGTGTCATCCTTCAGCCTGGTCACCCACCAGTCAAGGCCACTTCAGCCTGGAGGTAGCTTCAGGTCCCCCATCCTCTTTCAAGACCCATCTAGTCTGCCTTCTGCCTCTTGGTGGCAGCATCCCTGTCCTACGCCTTCCCCGTCTCCCAGAACGTGGCCTCCAGCAGTAGCTGTCCAGCTCTCCTCCTCAGACAAGATGCTGCCCAGGCTGTTGCCCTGGCCTGCCTGGGAGAGGAGCCACCACTTCATGATGGCGGAGGTCACTGGTGGGAGCTGTCCTGTTGCTGCAGAACTTAGCCTTTCCCCATTACCATCCCCTTCCCTTTACCATAGTGACTTCATACCTATCAAACATGAAAGCTTCTCAACTCCAGAGCTCTCGTACTCAGAGCCAAATCTGAGAGTAATGTCCTACATCACTTCAACCACTGCCCTTCATCTTCTCTCAATGACCTCCTAAAGGCCAAATCCAAAGGACATGCTAAACCTCAGCCTTTCATCCTGCTCCCTCCTCCCACCATGGACTTCTCCATTCACCCCTTAAATGTCAGGGCTCCCCCTTGGCACTTTTCCTCCATGCAGCTTTCCGAGTGATCTCATTCCCCAAACCTACCACCACAATAGTATCTTTTCCCCACCAAAACCCAGCTCCCAGCCAGCTGCAGTAACCTCATCCCAGCCTGTTGCTCTCAGCACCTGTTCCATCTGCGTCTTGGGTCACTGAAGCATCTGGTGTCCTTCATCCATGAGGGCAAGCCAGCACCTCCTCAACTGAGGGCTGTGTCCCCTTTACCTGGATTTTATTCAACCAAGAAACATTTCCATCGACCCTAGGCTGGATAACAGATGGAGAGAGGAGCCAGACTTCCCACTGCAGGGGGGACAAAAGCCACAAGCAGCCAGGAGTGAGCCATGGTGCTAGATGGGGGCCCGGGAGGCGGTGGCTCACTTCCTCCCCTTACATGTCTTTCCTCCAAGGATCTTGTTGGCTCCCTATGTCTTTAGATTATGGTATCTTCATGTGGCAGGCTATGAGAAAGCCTTCCAAAAGAATCAAATAGCTCTACACATACTGATCTGAGTGGAATATAAAATAAGTTATAGAGCATTAAGTATAAACAGGAGAATAACGAGTCTTTTCAAAGCACTAACTGTGGTAATCGATGGGCACTGAGAACAGTACATATTTCTGAGCTTGAATTAAAAAAAAAACAAAACTCCATTATCAAATTTTTTTCCTGCTGTACTTTAAATCAAACCCAGGACTTCATGCATGCCAGGCAAGTGCTCTACGACCAAGCCATAATTCCAACCCCTGAACTTGAAATTTTTTACAGTGCACATGAATTATAACTATATTCAAGAAAAACGGGGAGTAAAGGATGACATGCATTGATAGTTTTCAAAAGGAATTATTTTTGCATATACTTTCAAGGGAAACACTTGGAAGTTTTACTGAACTTACTTAAGATTTTTAGGGATATATTCTCTACCTGTCTCTTGAGCAGATGGGAAACCCATGTGGCCTAGACAGGCCACACTGCATGGGGCCTGAGAACACATCTCCAGCACCAGGAGGGTTGGTCTGGGCTCTCTCCTACACACAGCTAGACCAGGTTAGCTGGTGCACCCTGTAACTCAATGCGATGATCTGTCGCAGCAGGCCTCTAAGGAGGGCACGAGTATCATGCAGAGGTGTGTACATGTGTGGGTGTCGGGAGGAAGAACAAGGAACCAGAGTTGGGTCTGTATGGGGCAAAAACATACATGGACACTTATGTAGAAGAGGAACTGAAGCCGAGACCCACAGAGGCTGACGGCAGCAGGGAGAGGACAGGAGAGTGAGGACAGAGGAGGCCGGTGTATCACGGGGTGCAGGGCTGAAGGTTGTAGGGTGTAAGGATGGGAGGTGTCCAGGCTGGCAGCCAGACTCGGGGTGTGGGATGGATGGGATGGTGAGGCCCTTGGCTGAACCAGGGATGCCAGAGGAGGCGGGAGGGAGAGAGGATGAGCCAGCTGTCCAGGAAGCACCTCCAGCAGCAAACGGCAGACCCTGGAGACCAAGAAACAGGGCAAGTTGGGAACCGCCGGCAGAGACCAGAGGGATCCAGAGGCACCCTCCAGAACAGGCAGGAAAGGGGTCCCTGGAGCTCACCCAGAGGGTCATAGGGAACAGAGAAGCCAGCAGCCTGCAGGGCACAGCAGCCAACATGTGTGACACTGCCAAGATCCAGCACACTTAAGGGAACAGACATGATCAGAGTAAGACAGAGAAGCAGGCTTCAAACAGCATTTCCCGTAATGAAGTGGTGGTGCTCCCCAGGATCCCAATAACTCAGGAGGCTGAGGCAGGAGGATCACAAGTCCAAGGTCAGACTTGGCAAATTAGTGAGACCCCCAGAGACCTGTCTCAAAAATTAAAAACAGAATAAAAAAGACTGGGGATGGGGGGAAAAGGCATTTCCTGTCTGATAAAATTTCCATACAAATTATATATTAAAAATCCTTATATCAAGAAATATCTATTAAAAATCACTTGGGTGCAGGGATAGAGCACTTGCTTAGCAAGCATGAGGCCCTGGGTTTGGTCTGCAGTGTACGCACACACGCGCGTGCACACCACACACACACACACTCACACACCCCACCAGAAACCAAAACGGGCATGTCCCAGGATATATTACAAATAACTTTTTTTTCCTTTTCTTTTTGGTCCTGAGCAGTGCTTGGGATAGAACCCCAGGGCCTTGCACTTTCTAGAAAAGCCACACCTCTAGTCCTGTACAGGTGATTTTTATTCATCCTTTGTGTTTGTTTACGTATAATTTTCAAATATTCCACGGTGAACCTCTTTTGGTTTTATTAAAAAAAATAATAAGGCAAAACAAAATTCACCGGTGATGGTTTGGCTTTGATTTTCTTTGCGGGCCACCCTAACTACTGGTCTTAGAGGTTGAGGGCTGAGATAGTCTGGGACATCTTCCAGGAGCCACTAGGCCCCTCAGGCCCAACAAGTCCACCCAGGGTAGGAGAGTGAGGCACGAGAGGAAGCCCAGGTGACCCTGGCCTGAGCCTGGCCCGACGGGAAGGCGCAGCAGACAAGGGGCAGGGGGCACGTGGCCGAGGGGGCTTCTCTGGCCTCAGGAAGTCAAGAGAGCTGCTGAGAACCAGTCAGGAGGGCAAGCAGAGGGCAAGAAGACTGTAGGAAAGGGGAAGGCGGGAGCTTGGTGGCCCAGAGCTGGTCCCTCCTGCCCACCCTCAGGACAGCTAGGCCCCCTCACGCACCTGAGCACGGACTCCACAAACACTCTGAGGGCCTTTATGTGAATCCAGGCAACAAAAGCCTCGCTGAAGTTCACCTTGAGCCAGCGCAGCAGGGGGCCCTGCAGAGACAGGACAGCCACATGACCCCTCCAGCCACTGGCCGAAAGCGACCCAGGAAAGGACTCAGGTGTTGACAGAGCAAGCCCTGAGCTGAGAAGAAATGCCCAGGAACCAGCAAAAGCAGAGTCGGAAGAGCCCCAGGGGAGGCTCAGGGCCACCGTGTCCAGGGCGTCAGGTGCTGGGGAAGCTCAGCCAGTCAGCCACCAGGCACATGCGAGGGGCCACCACAGACTGGGGCATGAGGGCAGGGCAGCCCCTGACCTCAAGGCTGTCGGCGGGCAGCTTCTGACATTGACCAGCCAAGGAGCCCACCTTCTGGGAAGGCCCCGCCCTTGGGGTCCTGGTACCATCCACCAACTGCCACTCCAGAGGTTTCTCAAGCCCCATCTATGGCCACAACAACAGCCACTGAGACTGGGGTGGCCGGTCCTCTGGGGGAGCTCAAGAGCCCCAAGCTTCCATCCGATAGCACCAACTGCCCACCAAGGTCAGGGGCAGGTCCAGCCAGGGCACCCAAACAAGGAGACTGAGAGCTGCCTGCCACCACCCCCACCAGGGCCCTGCCCATCACCAGCCCCAGCCACCTGGCCAGGGCACAAGCACGCTGGCCCACAAGCACCATTCCCTGCCGGGAGGGGCAGCTCCAGAGGGGCCTGCAGATCAGAGGAAGGCGTGATTCCGGGCTCCTCGAATGAATTTAAGAACTCACAAGCCGGATGAGACAACAGAAATGCAAGGACGCGGTTTCTCAGAAGACACCTGAGCTGGCAGGGAGATGCGCGCAGGGACCCCCAGGACTCCCGGGGGCTGCTTACCTCGCCCTCGCCCTCACTCTCTCTCTCTCTGTCGGTCTGCCCCGCAGCAGGCCTATCAGGGTTCCCTAGCGGGGTTACCTTAACCTTGTGGTCCCGGAAGGTAGATGATCCCTTTTTAAGAGCAACACAGGAAGTTTGCTAAAGGCACAGAAATGATTTATTAATCTTTCAGCAAACATGCATCACAAACACACAGAATAATTCTCATTGCCCGAAGAGCTGTGACAGCAAGCACAGACACCCTGGCCCACCCAGGCACTCATGTACTGCCTGTTAGGATGTGGCAGAGCCAAAGCATTGGCTCCCGACGCCAGCAAGTGGGGCTGGTCCCACGCCACCTCCCTGCCTGGCCTGGGTCAACACCTCCACTGTCCACCATGGGCAAATAAGGACAGCACAAGAGGCACTAGTGGAAAGGGCCCCGCCTGCAGAGCTGGTCTGCCCGGGCTCGGTCACGGTGTCCCTGCCACACCCGCCACAGATGCCTCCTTGGCATTCACAGAGCACTGATGCGTGCCACGTGCAGAAAATTAGTCAGGCATGCTTGTGAGGCCACTTCACCCTCCATCTCCTGTCTCTGAAAGCAGGTGGAAAACAGGACAGTTCCACCCTGTGCTGTCAACGCACCCTGAAACTTGGGCCCTCTCTGTCGCCTCTGATGGAGGAAGCAGAAAGGATAACGATGCGGGGTGTGTCACTTCCAACCAGGCCAGGAGGAGAGCCATCTCCAGACAGCAGGGGCCGCCTGCAGCTGAGCCCCAGTCAGTCTCTGCTCACTGGCACGGCTTCCTGGGGCTCCACTCCCACCTGCAGGGAGCCCTGGCAGCCTCTCTGGGGCAGCGTGGGGGTGCTGAAGTCCACACCTCGTGCAGACAACACATGGCAGCCTGGCACTCAGTGGGCAACCTGAGCCCCACATGGCAGGTGGCAGGCGTCTTTGTGTCACCCTGACTCAAGAGAGCCTGGCAGATCTGCCAGCATGGAGGTGGGTGCCAAAGGTCCTACTTCACCACCTGTCCTCTGGCAGGGCTCTAACTGGACACATCTGGCCTCATCCAGGAACACCGTGGCAGTGTGGGGTGAAGACCATAGCGACCAGGGAAGGCCCAACTGAAGAGAACAGCAGGGCATTCGTGAGCAAGCGGGCATCGAGCAGGGACACCCTTGGGCTTGCTGTTCTCGGGCACTGCCTGGGTATGCCAGGCCTGTGACACTGCTCCAAGGACGGGAGCAACCTTGGGGGCACAGGGCCCAGCAGCCTTCCAGTCTGAGGAGCACAGGTGCACATTCGCTTGGTGCACACACGTGTCTCTGCTTTCGCTCCCGGGGAGGCGGCTAACCGTCCCCAGGCTGGGTTCGACGTCCCTGGCCCTGGCTCCTCCCCAAAGGGAAGCACCAGGGGGCTCCGGGATCCAGTCTAGGGGCTCCATGGCTCATGCTCTCTCCTGAGGTGGTGGCTGCTTTCCTGCCAAAGAGCACTGACCCAGGTCAAGGTGGACGTGTAGGTCCCCGGCCTTCTGCCTGACGTGGGAGGAGGCCCGGGGCGAACACCCGGCCACGTGTGCAACACTCCTGCCTGCTCTTCTCCCCAAGCACAGACACACAGCCTTCTGTTTACACACACTCCTCAGCAAGGCCTGAGCACATTCTACTCATTCTTCCCTCCTCTCTCCTCCTAAGAACCCTTCCCAGTAGGGATGGGGGAGAAGAGGCGGAGACCCTCCCATCCAGATGGGCTCCTTGGGATGCTCATCCAAAGAGAGGTTCCTCTGGGCTCTGCAGCTACAGGACACCCAGTCTGCAAGGTGCCCATTTTACAGAGAGGTGGCAACTCCTTCCAAACTACACTCTGGTCTCTCCAGTTCTTCTCCCTCGTGAGCCAGGCTGCCCCCTCCACAGCGTTTCCAAGTGGCTGTGATCGGAAGTCCCAGCTAAGTACCCTCTCTTTGCTAAGAGCACAGGGGAGGTCAATACAGGCGCTGGTGACGCCCTGGAAGCCACACAGCCAAAGTCAGCAGATGACTGGCGCCATTCATGCTCCGAGGAGATGGCCACACTGGGCACAGAGGATTCATCTAGAGCCCACCTGCCCTGCGTGACCCTGGGGCTGCACTTCCCACCTGCAGGGAGACCTTAGGCAGGGTCCTCTAGCCAAAGGAGGGGAGGGCCTCAGTTTTGGTTCTCCTCTGCAGGGGGCTGATGACCCCTTCTGGTAAGTGCAGAGGTCAGGGCAGGCGAGAGCCGGTGTAGCGCGGCACAGTGTGGGCTCACGGTTCATGGCCCTTGGAATCACCTGTGTTCCTCCTTACCATCCTTTCCCAGACCTGCTCTCGAGGCCCTTGAGACAGCTGTTCCTGAAGGGGTGAGCCCAGGGGACACTGTGATTTAGAAGAGGGCATTCGCCCCAAGGGCCTTCAGGGGGCAGCTCAATTGTGTGAAATTCACCGCCTGCCTGGGATACTCACATACTGTTGCTTCTTATCAGACAGCAACCTGGTCATCTCTTCCCTTTCCCTTTTAATTTCTTTCTCATCATAGAAAAATTCACGAACAGTGAACCTGAAAACAAGAGCTGTCACTAAGAAGCTTCCAAAAGTGGCAGACACCCCCCACCCCCGGGGACACACACCAAACCTGGGGAGCCCACATGGTGCGCCCTTACTTGTTCTCTTTGGCTTTGATTTTGAAATCATCAATCACTTTTCGAAACAGAGTCACTGTGAAGAGGCCACCCTCGTTGTCCTCGGCAATCAGTCTGTTGGGGAAAAGAATCCACACACTGCACCGTCTACCAGTGTCCCCTTGAGCCAGCTGCACTGGAGCTGGGCTCCCGGGAGGTCAGCCACTGCAGAGCTGGGCATGATGGCCATGCTGGGGGCCCTGGCAGCCAGGGGATGGGGAACCACAGGTGACCCTTATCGTTTCCTTGCTCCGGGTTGGCTCCCTCCTTCCCTTCCACACTCCACTCCAGCCAGGGCCCCGGAGCCTCCAGGGATCTGAAGGTGGGAGCCGTGGGGAGTGAGGAGGATGGGCTGCCTCCTGCTCACTAAATGGCTTTGGATCAAGTCCCTCTGGGGCTTCGGTCACGGAGGCTGGGCCAGGGAGTCCTCGGCACTCTTGCTTAGAAGGAAGCAGGGTAGATTTCCAGTTGGTAGAAACCACCCCACAAGGTCCAGTTCACTTCCAATGTCACCAAGTGCCATATGGCTACCACAGCATCCCCAGCACGCCTCAGCACAGGACCACTGGTGTCACTGTCCCCAGGAACACAGGTGCTCCTGAAGCCAGTGGTCTACGCACCTCCAAGTCCCATTGGCCAGAAGCCCCTGATACTGGGAGTGCTGGGCAACGGCATGCCCCGGGCACATGCGGGCCTGGTCACCGCTCCTGTTTCTCAGAGCTCAGACCCACAGGAGCCACTCCCGTGCTCCACATCTTTCCAGAATCGTCTGTGCAGGTGCCCTCTGCCAAGGCAGCCCCGCCTGGCAAGGCTAGGATTCCTGGGCCCGTGCAGCAGGGAGCAGCAAAGCGGCCAGGCCAGCGGGCAGCTCTGAGGCCTCTCCTCCCCTGCACACACACTGCCGGCTCACTCCTCCACCTCCCCTGTGACCTCAGGCAGTGACCGTCCTGTTCCTTGGCTCCTGATGGCCATCTCCAGTGAGTTAGTGGCCCTGGGGGAGCTACCTGCCACGAGGGAGCAGGCAGGGCAGAGGCCTCTAGGAGGGGAGGGGAGCAGGCAGCTCCGGGTGGGGTAAGGTAGGTGGGTGGGTGGCTCCACTCGGCGGCCTCCAAATCACAAACCAGCTCAGACTCACAGAGAGGCCTCGAGGACAGCACACACCTGCGGACCCGCCACCCTCTTAGGAGAGCAAGCCATTGCCGCACAGCAGAGAGGCCCCTGCTTCCTGGCCCAGCTGCACTCTGCTTAGGTCCCAAGGTCACCACCAGCCACCCTGAAGGTGGCGTTTCTCATCCCCACCCCTCCCCAGCTTCTCCTGTGCACTGAGTGTGCCCAGGGCACAGAGATGCCATCTGCCTACTCACAGACCTTTAGGAGACAGCAGGGCACTGGTGGCCTCCTGTGGCTTTTCCTCTGCTGCTCACTCTGTTCCCAGCGCTCTGTCCCTGCTGACGCCAGGACTGGCCTGCTCGTGTTCCCAGCTCCGTGGCTCTCCACGTGGACACTGGCTTAGCCCGCTCCTCTCCTGTGCCTTTTCCTTTTTGAGGCACTGGGACGGAACCCAGGGGTGCTCCACCCCAAGCTACACCCCGGCCCTTTTTATTTTTATTTTGAGACAAGGTCTTGCTAAGTTGCCAGGCTGGCTTCAAACTTGCAAACGCCCTGCCTCAGTCTCTGGAGGAGCTGGGATTACAAGCATGTGCCACCACGCTGGGTGTCTCCTGTCACTTCTGGAGTGGCCACTGACCACTCTTCTCTGACCCCAGCAGATCACACACTGAGCCCATCTTCCTCTCCTGCTCGGGGCGGTGGCCACTCCCTGGTCAGCCACTCCAGCCAGGTCTTGGCTTGACCCTCAAGTGGAGAAGATGGGCGCTAAGCCACAAACAAGAGTCAGGGGGCCCTGGAGGAGCCCCTCTGCTGGACAGCAGCCAGGGCAGCCTCCCAGAAGAGGGGCAGTGAAGCAATTTCCAGAGACGGCAGTCTGGTGTGGGACCAAGAGGGAATTCCAGGCCAGGGACCCGGGGACCCTGGGCCAAACCGGGCTCTCACTTACTTGGTCGACCTGGGGACCACCATGTCCGAGAGGGATTCATAGGTCTTCCTCCACTGTGCATAGCTTGGCCTGCGGGAGCAGAGTCACACAACGCTGCTGGCAGAAAGGCTCCCAGGAAGCTGCACGGCAGGGACCAGGGAGAGCCCCTAATATCCCCAAGCCTGCCGAGAGGGTCCCAGGGCTCCTGCAGAAGGTCCCTATAGGAACTCAGCTGTAGATGTCTGCCTCTTACAAATGACTTCCTGATCCTGTCCCAGGTGACCTGTGACCATGACCACAGGATGAGGGAATGATCACAGATCTCCCAGGACAGGAGGAAGTAAGCTCACAGCAGGTGCTCAATAAATGGCTGCTTCTCCACTGCTCCATCTCCCTCCTGCCGTTACGCAGACACATCTGCCCGCCAGGAGCCCCTGTGCAGGAACGCCAGTGCCTTGGGACCCTCAGGGGCATCCTCTTCCTCACAGCTCCAGTCCCCAACGTGAAGCAAGGTTGGTGACAGCAGAAGGGACCCACCCTCCTCTCCACCAGGCAGTGCCAGTTTCCCTCTGTGATCCCCAAGCACAGGCCAAGACAACCCCCAACCCTTCACTCCCGGCCCACGCACTTGGGGACGATGACCAGAAGCGTGACGAGATATTCTGAATCCAGCACAAAGTCTTCTTTGCTCACAATGTCACTCAGTGTCCGAGTAAAGAGGTTCCCCCTGAAAGGCACGCAGAAGGAAAGGTGTGACCAGCAGGAAGGGCCACTGACCCTCACCCAAAGCCAGGCACCAGGGTGGGGCAGACAGTAGCGGAGGCCTGGGAGAGGCGGGGCCAGGGCTAGCACAGGTCCCCACAGGCCGTCACGCTGCTCATGCTGGGCAGCCAGAGTCCAGCCTCCTCCCCTCCAGGGACAGGGAGGCTGGCAGGGCCTGGGCTTCTGTCACCAGTGTCTTGAGGGGCTGCTGAATCCAACACCTAAGTGACCTGCACTGCCCAGCACAAGCCACAAGCTATCAGGAGGGGACCTCAGGTAGCAGCCGCCGAAGCTACTCAAGTGTCAACACAGCGGCCAGCTGCATGGGCCACCCTGGGCAGAGATAGGCTTAGATAGAACTCCGTGTCACTTTACAGGCCTTTCTGTCCAGCAGCCAGGGGACACTCACCTGAAATAGCTTTGGATCTGCCCAGTGGACCTGGCCTGAACAAAGGGCATTGTGTTCACAGGGCATGGATCATGGCGTCATGTGGGCCAACACGATACGCAGCTACCAAGACCAGACAGCCAGGAAGACGCGGGAGTGGAAGCCGAAGCCAGGACTGCTCCTGCCTCTGGGCACCTCCAAGCCAAGGCCAAAGCTTTCAAGACAGCGGGAAACACCTTCCTCCAGAGCCCCACCAGCCCAGGAGCCTGTTCGCCTTCCTTCCTGCCTGCCCTGGCTTATAACATCGCCACACAACTGTGTGGCCACGGACAAATCCCTCGGAAGCCCTCCAGAGGCACCCAGCTACCCTGGCCCAGCAGCAGACACAGTCTTCTCAAGCTGGGGGACTCCTATTTGCCTCTGTACCCAGCGCGAAGCAGACTTTCTATCAATGTCTGTTGAATGAATAACCGTGACTCTGCAGGTGCAGAGAGTGCGTTTTATTCTGCTTTTCATCTTTAGGGCCTCTAATATTAGGCCCGAGGGTATAGTAAGCACTTACAAATGTGCATTGAAAGAAGAAAGGAAGCCGGCTGGGCTCAGCAGTGCACGCCTGTGATTCCAGCTACTCAGAAGGCTGAGGCAGGAGGATCTCAAGTTGAGGAGAGCCTGGGCAACTTCGTGAGGCCCTGCTTCAAAATAGCTCAGTGGTAGAATGCGTGCCTCGTATGTGCATGGCCCTGAGCTTCACCTCCAGTACCAAGAAAGAAAGAGGGAAGGGGAGTGGAGGGCAGGGGAGGAAGGAGAAAAGAAGTATCAGAGGAGGGAGACTGCTTCATCACCCTCTTTGTATGTTGCCCTCCTTCACTCAGTGTATGTGCTCAATAAATCAATCAAAGTGGCTAGGCCAGGCCCTGACCAATTTTTTTTTTTTTTTTTGGTATGGGGGATTGAACCCAGGGCACTCAAACACTGAGCCACAGCCTCAGATCTTTTTCTTTTTTATTTTGAGACAGGGCTTCATTGAGTTGCTCAGGGCCTCACTAAGTTGATGAGGCTGGCTTTGAACTTGCGATTCTCCTGCCTCAGCCTCCCTGACTGCTGAGATTATACGCGAGCGCCATCAACCAGTTAAGAAGCCTACAACTTGTTGATGCAGCAAGGAGGCGGCTCAGCATGCTCCAGCCCCAAGGCCACCATGCCACCCTGGACCTGTGCCAAGGTCACCATTTAGAGCTCACTGCCACACCTTCCTCCCGTCCTCTCTCTCATGTTCTGATATGTAGTCTGGCAACAGTGATGGCTTCTAGATGAAGTGTGCTTTTCACTCTTTGGTTCTGATTTTACACTAAAAACTACACCTTGAATATCCCTTCTTTGAGATGCTTGGGACCAGGAGTGTTTTTTGCTTTTGGACTGTTTCAGATTTGGGGATGGTAGCAGGTACATAATGAGGTATCTTGGGGAGGGGGCCCAAGCTCAGCGGAAATCCTTTAGTTTCACATCGACCTTACACACCTAGCCTGAAGGTCATGTGGTACAGTGATCTCAGTATCTCTGCATTTCACTGTGACCAGAGTCATGAGGTCACATGTGGGATTGTCCACTCACGGCCCCATGCTGGGACTCAAAAAGTCTCCGATTTGGGGGCATTTTGCGTTTCAGATTAAAGACATTCAACATGTATTTGCTCTTGTCACCAAAAGAGCTAGCCCAGGGGCCCTCCAAGAGGGAAGCCCAGTAGGAGGTGACATTCCTGTGCTTGAGGAAGGCCATCAGGGGCTGGCAGCTGCTTCTGAGCCCTTGGGCCACTTCCCTTCTCTGGAGAATCTTCAGAAATCACCAACAGTGGGGCCCAGGGACCAGGGAGACTCGGGAGCTTCCCACGCCTGCCCCACCCAGTCCAGAAGCACCCCCGGGCCCCGCAGCAGCCTTCCTCCACCACCGGGGTCACCAACTCAGAGCGGCAGTTCCCGCCAGGGGTGGGTGGAATGGGCCTCACTTTTCTCCCGACAGCTGCACCGCGTGGGTGACGGGTCTGTCTGCCGGGCCCAGCAGCCCACTGCCTCACCCACCGTTCAGGTGGACAAACAAGGCACCCGAGTCCCTGTGGCCACTCTGCCAGGCAGGAGAGGGAAGATGCACCTCAGGGCACACGCTCCCTGCTGGGCACATACGAGGGGGTGCAACCACCTCCTCCTGCCCCAGGTCCCCTTAACGCAGCCCTGGCTCACGTTCCTCAGCTCAGGCACAGACTCTGGGTGTCCCCGCAGTGGGAAAGGCAAGCCTGAGACCCCCACGGTGGCGGTGGGCAAGGGTACGCACGTGGACCTCTTCTCCAGGTTTTCCAGGGTCGTCTTCAGGGCGCTGTAGGCTGCCGTGCGGGACTTCAGGTCCGACTCGATCTGTGCCAGTTGCTGTGGGGGTAGGAAACGCTCTGTCACCCCAAGTGATGAAGGAGGTGCCCGAATGTCTCAAAATAACCACCACGTGCTCAGGGGACATGTGAGAAAAGCAGCAGCCACCACCAGATGAGGTGGCACTCACCTGTAACCCCAGCAACTCGGGAGGCTGAGGCAGGGGAATCGCAAGTTCAAGGCCTGCCTCAGCAACTTAGTGAGGCCCTGAGCAACTTAGTGAGAAGCTGCCTCAAAAATAAAAATGAATAAATAAATAAAAGAGCTGGAACATAGTTCAGTCGTAAAGCACCCCTGGGTTAGATCCCCAGGACCAAAAAGAAAAGAAAGAAAAGAAAAACAGCTGCCCCCCAAATGGCAGGAAGAGGGGGCTTTGACCTCCCCTCCGTTTCCCTGTCATCCCAGCAACTGGGCCTATGGTGAGCCCACGCCTGGGAGGAGGAGGGGACAACACACCACTCTGTAGGCACTGAGGACCAAGTCACAATGACTTGTCAGCATCACACTCTGAGACCAACTCTCTCCATTTCCAGCCCATGCCTCCCCAGCCGGCGCCCCGAGGAGCTGGGCCAGAGGAGCTGCGCCACACTCAGCCCTCACGGTCACCATCTCCAGCCTGTGTGGGCAGGAAGTCGCTCCAGCTTCCAGGTGGACCCCCTTATCCTGGAGTACATTCTGGACCCAGGCCCACCTCCCGTGGGTTGGCAGGGAGAGTGGTCCAAGCCCACCGCTGGACGCCGGCCATCAGCCCCCGTGGAGCCGTTACACCCTAGACACCAGCAAACACAGCAGAGCATGGTGCCATCACTGAGATGGGGACATGAGATACAAAACATGGACAATCTGATTCTAAATATATATATATAAAATATGTGTGTGGGAGGGAGGCTCCTCTTTGAATACCAGTGACCTTTAGAATGAAGGGCACAGGAGTCGGTGACGATCCTGCACTTACTGCACAGCCACACTGCACAACTGTACTACCCCCGCTCACTGCACACCTAAAGTGCACAAATGAACACCATGCTGCACTTGCTACCCAGCTGTGCTGGCAACTGTACAACCCAGTATACCATTCACCTCCACCATGTGACGTTCAGCTATAGCGCTCTCTACTGGTGCTCGGACAACTGCACTCCATGCAGAAGACCCCGGAACAGTGTCATCACCAAAATGATTCTTTTTTTTTAGTGCTGGGGATTGAACCCAGGACTTTCTGCATGTGAGGCAAGCCCTCTACCAACTGAGCTACATCCCCAGCCCAATCTTACTTTCTAATAAAATATTTATACTTTTTTTTTTAAGTGAGCAGCTGTTCAGTGGTAGAGCCCCCGCCATGCACAAGGCCCTGGGTTGATCCCCAGCACTACCAAAAAAAGTAAAATGAAAACAACAACAAAATCACTGTTTATCCTTTTTTTTGGATTACACCATAAGCCAGAGAAAAGCTGCTGAGGGTGCTTGGACACCAGCCAGACAGCAAGAGCTGAGGCCTGGGACCCAGTGAGGCCCCATACACGCCAGGTCCAGCTCCTACTGGTGGGACCTGGTGTAAGCTCCAGGACCCCCCGAGCCACATCCACAGGACACTGAGGCAACTCGGGGGCTTCCTTGGAGGAGGAGGTCTCTGGCTGGCAGAACCAGACCTCTTGTTGGAAGAACTGGGGTGTCACGCAAGGGTTCCTGGTGCAGGAAGGACAGAGGGAGCTGCTACCCCATGGCTCTGCCCCAGCTGGCCCTGTGGTGGAGCCACCAGGGCTTCCTCGGGCAGCAGCACCATGCACACAGCTCAACTCCTGGGCTTTGGTCCCGGGAGCCGGGCTCCCCTCCCCGCATGCACCTCAGCACTGATGGGCACGCCTTGGCCTCTCAGCTACTTCTCATCTGAAATCAGAGGACACTGGACCCACTTGTGGGTGAGGAGGGAAGTAAGAGAGCCTGGCAGGGCTCCCAGCGCTATCAAAACCAGTGCCTCCTCCCCCTCCTGCCCTGCTGTCCTGCCAAAGCCACTCAGGTACCCTGGACTAGAGAGAAGCCTGGCCTCCGCCCCAACTCTGCTGCCTGCTACGTGCTCCGGGGGGCCTCCACTGGATCTAGCATCCCTGGACTCTGAATTCCAAGCTGGTACAGGGCGAGGCAGGGCAGGGCAGGGCCCGCCCCACAAACAACCATGTGCTCTGGCTCCATGGTGGACGTGCACAGTAGCCTCCCAGAAGCTGCACCTGGCACGGGTACCTGGGCAGCCCCTCCTTAAAGGGCCTTCCAGAATCACCGCCTGACTGTCGTGGGAGGAGCTGGGACCGTGTGATGTAAGCACTGCTCGCAGGAGCCGAACTAACCCAGATCCCCAAGCAGTCTGGCCTCACCCCTGTTCTCAGGGGACCCACAGGGGAATGGAACCCATGTCCCCCAGTGACCCACCCGCCACACTCAGGGGACACTGTTCCTTGCAGTAGAGAGCAGGACAGCTGTGTTTCTGGCCACGCGGAGACCTCCTTTCCAACTACCAGGTCCAACAGTGGCTTCGTGCTAGTGGCAGGAGGGAGGGACGGGCCATCAGCAAGTCAGCGTGCCCTGAAGGCATGCAGGAGCCATGGTGTCCCTACAGGCCTGCACTGTGCAGTTTTTATTTCATCAAGTGTGAGCCAGAGGCCACAGCTCAGTCTGTCACAGGTGCCATCTATCCATTCATAGTTGTCACGGAGGCTGGGTGACAAGCTGGCACACCATCTCTGAGGAGTTGGGGCTCCTAAGACAAACTGCTAAAGCAAGTGGGTTTTGCATGTAGATAAGCACCCAGGGGCTGGGCAGCCGGTGCGTAGGGTGGGCGAGGGTGGGGCTGAGCTTCCTCCGCTGAGCTTCTGTAAAGAGAGGCAGGGCAGCAAGGCCAGTGGGGACTGCGGTCAGGGACCAGAACACAGGAGACTTGGGCCCTTGAGCAGATTGTCCTGTGAGACCACAGCCAAACCCCAGGGTAGCAGGGACAGGAGGGGTGTGCCACGGCCTCTCCCAGGTTCAGATCTTGCCCAGGCCATGGAAGGAGATGCACCTCAGAAGCCCAAAGACCCAACGGAGCAGGGTGAGGGGCCCCTACACAGGGTCACTCACTGGACTCCACATCTCAGATGGCCGGATGTTCTCAAAGGCCCTTCTCACCTTGGCTAGTGTGTCCACCACGTTCACCAGCGGCTGCTTCGCAGGGTATTTGGCCATGTCCCATTCAAAATGGGTCACAAAGGATGTCAGGTCAACTGGAGGGACACAAACACAGGTTGATAAATGGATGCCACTTTCTGTGTCTCCCAGCGTGGTGGCCGCCAAATTCAAGTGAGCTCACCACTCACACCAAGGAAGCGGCCTGAGAAGCCAGCCGCAGGAGCCCCCTCTGGGGATGCACACTCCCCGTGGGCCTAGAGGTCTGAGCCAGTGGGGCCACCAGCCAGAATCCAAGTCCTCAGCAGCCAGAGGAAGGGGCCTCGCCGCCCCAGGGGCCTGCGTCAGGGGGCCTGCCTTCCAGAGGCCAGCAACATCCAAGGAGGGCGCAGCTGCTCCTCACCTTCCCGAGCTGCTCTGGCTATCCTCCCACGAGGTCCAGTGAGCCCAAGGCTCACCAGAGAGCATCAAGCCAGCCAGAAAACCACAGAGTCCACGGCCTGCCAACAGGGGACACCGGCTCGGAGGACCGTGTCTCCTGCCTCCTGAGCCCAGGCAGGAGACAGGGCAATTTCAACCTACGTGGTCCACTTTAAAGGCATTTTAATCATTTGCCAAATGGTGTTTCCTCCTGGGACAGAGGCGCGATCAGCACATCCTTCTCACAAACGCTTCCGCTGAAAAGAGCACACGGGTGATCCCATAAATTCCCTTTTTCCCTTTTTTTTCTCCAAAAACAAACAATGCCTGCTGCCCTCGGGGTGCGTCTATCTCCCTCTGGCAGCCAGGCTGGGGACAGCTGGAACTGGGTTAGGCTTCTGCTGGCCCAGAGCCCCTGGGCCTCAAGCCAGGAGGAGCCCCGTGGATTCCCACCTGAGGAATGGAGCCGCCCACACAGGGCCTATCTGGATGTTCTCTATGCACATTCAGAGAGCTGAGGGCTTATCCAGGTGCTATGCCTCTTTTTCTTTTTCTTTTCTTTTCTTTTCTTTCTTTCTTTTTCTTTTTTTTTTTTTTTTTGCAGTGGTGGGAGGAGGTCTTGCTTTGTTGCCAGGCTGGCCTCAAACAATCCCCCTGCCTCAGCCTCCCGGGCGGCTGGACTACGGGCACCCACCACTGCGCCAGGCTCGCTGCATCTTTTCCGTGTCTGCTCTGTGGCAAAGCAGGAAGCTCAGTAGATGATTCAGGGCTCAGAGCCCCTAGAACCCCCCAACCCTAGCAAGATGGCCCTTTTGAGGTCAGCTATCACCCCGCCTTGCTTCCCAGTATAGCCTTTTGCATAAGAAAGTGGATGGTCCTCTCTCAACACTCAGTCCCCTCTGTCTTCATGGAGCCCAGCTCCACCCTGTTGGGGATACAGACAGACTCCCTGGCCAACCTCAAGTGCTCCGAGTGCAGGGCACTCAACTAGGAAAAGGCACACAGTGAAGTGCTGAGCTGGGGACAGGACGCAGGTGCCAGGAGACTGAGGACAGGGTTCCGGCTCCTCCTAGGGAGGGCACAACTGCTTCCTGGACCCAGACTCACACAGAGGCTGAAGGGAAGAGGAACCAGCCGTGTGGCTGGTGAAGGAGGCATCGGAGTCAGGAGGACTGGCAGCCCCACGTGTTCATGGGAAGTAGAGCCTCTGAGTGAGGCTGAGGGTCCAGGGAGATGGATGAGAACTGGACAGGAAGGCCAGGCCGGCCCGAGGGTCCTAGGGCCTGATCCTGCGCATGCCACTACTAGAGCCCACGTACTCAGCCCTCTCGAGCGCCAAGTTGGCCAAGATCACTCTCACAGCTGCAGTGCTGAATGTGGGCACCACTGAGCCCCCAGAGTCGACCGGACTCTCGCCCACTGTGGAGACCTCTCTGTGGTGGTGAGGAGAGAGGACCACAAGGGTGTGGGAGGAGAAGGCAAAGCTGACAGGGACCATAGAAGCCCTGGGAGGAGGGAGGAGGGACCCACTTGACGGGTGCAGGGCTAATGACACACGGAGGTGCGAAGGCGGCCAGGTGACACCCAGATTCCAAAGCTGGGTGACTGGGTGGAGGGAGGGAGGTGCACGGAGCTGGGCACCCTCGGGGGCAGTGGCAGGGATGGGGCAGAGGGCCGGGGGATGATTCCAGCCCAGGATGAGCCTGAGTTTGATATGTGGGTGGCAAGTCTCAAAGAAGCCGATGGAAACCCAAGGAAACTCAGGCAGGAACTGGTCGGGTGGCAGAATTAAGGGCCCTTAAGAGAGAGAGAGGAAATGCCTCTGAGTCATGCAGATGGTGATTCTGTCCATTAAGGTCGCCAACATTTACTGATTGCTGGGCTTGGGCCAGGACACGTGAATCATTTCATATAACTCACTTTCCAGCCCTATTAAGTACAATTATTCCATGAGGAAACTCTGGCACAGGGAAAGTTACGTAAGCTCCATGACAAAAGGAGAAAATGCTTGCAAAGCACCCAGCGCCCTGGGTGGCACACAGCTCCCTTCCCCATCAAGTGTAACCCTCCCCCTTCCACTGCAGGTGGAAGGGGGAGGGTTACACTGCCACTGTCCCTTTCCCAAGAGCCATATCAGATATTTTCTAGAATCCCCAGATTTGAAAAAGATCCTTGGGAGAATTCTTATGTTTCTAACATTGGTGCCAGAATCGATAAGATCTGTGCGTCTGTAAGAAGGGACATCAGAGAACTCCATCCACACACATAGCAAGGAAGGTAAGGGACACAGTGAGGAGGTGGCCATCTACGAGCCAGGAGACCGCCCTGTCAGACGCTTGGTCTTGGACTTCAGCCTCCAGAACTGTGAGAAAACAAACGTTGTTCACGGTGCTCAAGTGTGCAGAATTTGGGGACAGTCGCCCAAGTGGACGAGACAGATTTTGGTGCTGATTTTGGCACTGACACACCATGGTGGGAAAATGACTTCGTAGAAAAGACTTGGGCCTGGGAGGAATGGGATGGGTATGGCCGATGAGAGGGGGAAACGCATGCAGAGGCTGACGGAGAAGGTCACGGGGACCCCTCGGGGCAGTGATGGCAATCGATCCCCCTGGCTGAACCCACTGTGGACATCATGGAAGCTGACCTGCCACGGTGGTCCCAGTCCATCCCCAAGGTGGGCAGCCAGCCTCACGGCGGCCGAGCAGCAGCCCGCGTCGGGTGACAAGGCAGATGTGCGCATTTAGATCCTCCAGGTCCTCCTTGTCACTGCAGCACCCTGGGGCCCTTCCACTCCAGTGGAGCCACTCTCACCCCTTCCCCCTCTCGCCGCTGCTTTTATCCTTCAACCCACAGGTTAGATGGAGGCCAATTCCTTCGGGAAGCTGCCCTGATTGTCCCTCCTGTCTGGTTCCATGATACTAAGGACATGCCAGGCTACCCGCCCCTCACTGCTCCTTTAGGGTGGAGCCTCCGACTCGCCTTCTCTGTGCCTCCCAGTGCCCACGGAGCTCTGCGCAGGGTGACTGCTCCACTGCCCGCTCTGAACACTGAGAGCAACCCCCGCCCACCCCCCGCCCCGGGCAGCAACTTGCACTCACGTTTCTGACCAAGCTCTTCTCCCTGTGCCTTCTCACCAAGCCCTAAGCCTTACGGCACCCACACCAAAGGGGTGAGTTCCATCCTGGCACACAGGGCAATGCACGCTCAGAGGCAAAGGCTGTGGCCATCACTGGCAAATGGCCAGCAAGAGCTTGGTACCCACAGATGCTCAGCGGTGCCCAACACGATGCTGGACAAGGACTTCCCTGCAGGAGCTCCAGGAGACCTCTGGATTTTTGACCATGTCCCCCTGCTCCTCCACTCTCTCCCATGTCCTGAACACCAGTGCCAGCTCTGGACACTGACCCTTGTCCCAGGCCAGACACCCAAGGGCACTTCCCTGTCCCTGTGCACTGCTTCTGGTGAGAACGCTGTTGGAAGAAGGCCCTCCGCCATCACGGCCTTCCTGACTGCGGTTCTCTTTCCACTGCTCAGGAAAGGAAGGCCCCTCACCCTCTGCCTGCGCTGGAGTCAGTGAGGCCCGGTCCCTGGAGCAGGCAAGGCAGAGCCTGGGCTGACGGCCTGCTAGGTCAGGCCGTGACCTGGCTGGCTCACTGTGCACAGGCTGCCTGTTGTGAGCAGCAGTGGTCTCATCTGAAGACCCAAACCAGGCCTTGCCAGCACACAGGACTGTGACCACAGGGGCCGTGCCCTTGATGGGTTAGCCAGACACGCCCAGTGTTTCCATCCTCTGCAGACATTTTAGGACCCAGGCCAGACAACGTGCTCCTTCTCCACGGCACTCACGCACATCTGTGTCCTGCCGTGCTTAGCTCAGCGGCAAGCAAGGAACGAACAAAAGCAAAAGGTGCCCAGGCAGAGCTAAGGGCCTGTCAATGGCTATTAAATCCATTTACAGGTGAGAAAAATAAGACCAGAGAGACGACCAGCCAAGGTCCAGATGAACACTGCGTATCAGGGCTGGTCTGACCTGCTGCTGGCCCTTCATGGGATCTGCCAGCCATGAATTCCCCTAGAGGAAACTGGATTACAATCCCACTTTGGGGGGCAGGGGCCAGGGGGTCAGCAAAGAGCTTCTCTGGTTGATTCTGTCAATCACTAATCTGTGGATGCCTTGCAGGAGAAGATTTCTTCATTTAGCTAGCACTGCAAAAACTCCAGTCAAACTCGCTTTTAAAAGGTCTCTGGCCTCAGGACTCTTCAGAGATTCTAATATGATAATGTGCATCAGAAGGTTCAGAAGCTACTGTGAGTCCCGCCTCCCATCTGGGTCTTGGGGCAGGGACGGTTTACAGAGCATGCTTTGGAAACTCTGATCCTGAAGTCGTCAGGGCCCAAGTCGCAGGAGGCCTAAAATGGAACATTTTAAACAAAGCTGTTTCCTCCTGTGGAGAAGCCAGCTGCCCCTCAGAGTTCGTGCCATCGGACCGGGGGTGACACCTACCTTCCAGCAGCATTAACTTTGAGTAACTGCTTCCTGCACAGCTGGCAATGCGAGGCGAGGCGGTGGCCTGCCGTGGAGCCAGCCCCGGCCCCAGAACGTGAGCATCTCAATCACTCTAACGTAAGTTTAAACCCTCGCGCCCTACACGCCAGGTTTTTGACAGAACAGTGACTCTCCACCTGGTCAGCTTTTCAGTCCAGGGCCCTAGAATCGACTGCTGGGAAAAAAGATCAGCTGGTCGACTTGACAAGACATTGCTACCTTACCGTCAGCAAGAATCTCAGTGTGACAAGCAGAAGGCATTGGGGAAGGCGATTGGTCACCTGCGATTTGTAAAGGTTTTTAGTTGCCCCCAGATGACTTGCTCTTTCAGTCCACCAGTTGAAGCACACTGGAGCAAACCCAAAGCAAATGGCTCCTTCTGGCAATGGCACCAGGAGGGAGCGCCACCCCGGGAGGCTGCTCGCGTGTGGGAAGCTCGAGGCTGCCTGGCAGAGCCTGGCATTCAGGGTGCTGTGTCCACTAAGCAGATGGCCTCAGAGAGCAGGCCACAGGCAGAGGAGCAAGAGCCCAACATCCAGGGAGCAGGCAGAGCTACCCCGGGAGGGCGGGGTGCCAGAAGAGTGAGAAAAAGCATTTGGCTAGCACTGCAAAAACTCCAGTCAAACTCAGTTTTAAAAGGTCTCTGGTCTGCAGGACTCTTCAGAGCTTCTAATATGCTAATGTGCATCAGAAGGTTCAGAAGCTACTGTGAGTCCTGCCCTCCCACAACAGCTGCTGTGTCCTACGGATACAGTGACCAAGCCACCAGGCTCTTACTGGAGAAACTGCCATGACCTGGTCACTGTGCCCCACAACCAGACAGATTCCACCTCCCCAGGGACATGCAGCATCACTCTGAACACAGGCACAGCAAACAGAGCACAACCTACTCTTGAGACATTTCATGTTCTCCTTCACACCTGCAACACAACAAGGCGGGGTTGTTAGACCACGGAGACAGACGAAGCCAGGCCAGACTTGCAAGAATGCACATTTCTACTTATCCGTTCAAACCAGCAAATTAAAAGCCTTTTAGTGTTTCTAGAAGGAAGGAAGTATGAATATATACATATATATATACACACACACACATACATTTGTGTATATATATTCTGTGCATGACAAATGATATAAATTTAAATGTTTGCTCTCATTTTCAATGAACATGCACAGTCACAGGTTTAATTATCTCTGTGGATATTTAAACATTTAATTCTGGGCTGGGGATGTGGCTCAAGCGGTAGCGCCGCTTGCCTGGCATGCGTGTGGCCCGGGTTCGATCCTCAGCACCACATACAAACAAAGATGTTGTGTCTGCCGAAAACTAAAAAATAAATATTAAAATTCTCTCTCTGTCTCTCTGTCTCTCTCACTCTCTCTTTAAAAAAATAAATAAATAAAATAAACATTTAATTCTAAAGTTTCCAAAGTCTCCAAATTTTTGTCTTGAACATTTTAAAAGCATTCAAATTGCACACATGCCCAAGCATCACTGGAATCTAAAGACACATCCCGTCAGCACAGGGAGACCAAAACTCCAAGCAGGAATACACTACCCAAGCATTCTGGGGGTGGCTCTCTGTTTCCTATTTATTGCTCAGCAACTAAACCCTCGCTGGAGGCCCGCCTGGGCGCATCGGGCATTTCCCACAGGTTGACGTGACCAGAGTGCAGGGAGGCGCTCCTGAGAAACCAGAGCCCTGGGCACCTACCTCCGTTGGCCAGCAGGTTCTCCTGGACTTTCCCCTTGGAGTCCTCCATGACCTCCACTACACTCTGAGCCATTCTCTTTATGAGGCTGTGGGGAGAGAAGAAAGAGCCCATGAGAGCAGGAGCCGCCGGCAGAACACACCTAGGACCGAGGCTGGCAGGGCCAGGCACAGGCGGCCTTTGGGGGAGCAGCTTGGCATCCGTGAGAAGGGACTTAAAATGTGAATAGCCTTTGAACCAGTAATTCCACTTCTGGGAAACCATCGTAAGGAAACAGGACAAACAGAAAAAGCTTTCTGAACAAAAAGATGTTCTTTGCAGCATTGTTGCTGACAGTGAAAAGCTGGAAACAAGCAGAAGGCTCAACAATAGGGAATTGTTTAGGGCGTAAAGGTATATCCAGCTGAGGGATTATTAGGCAGCCATTGAAAATAAGGTTTACAAAGAATTTTGAATACCGTGGAACAAGGCACGCATTATGAAGTCAGGCGGAAAAAACCAAGAAGTGAACTTACACAGATGGTTATGGTCGCTGGCTGCACCTGCAAAACTCTTCTTCCTACCTGACGTCTCCCTATCGTCATCTGCTATTGCTTTTATATGAGAAAATTAAAACCTGGCCTCCACAAGACAGACACCTTCGGGAAGTACAGGATTTAGAAGCAAAGGGCTCAAATTCGCCCTGGCTCTGCCAAGTGCCAACTATATGGTTTGGGCCAAATTGGGTGAATTTCTTTTGAGCCTTGGTTCTCCTACCCATAAGATGTGGATTATGCCCCATTTGGGGGATTACTATTGCTATAACTAACAGCAATGATCGCCCAGCGGCAGGAGGCTGAATAAAGAGAAATCCAATTGGAATCCAATTGCCAAGCCAGGACTGACTGGGAATTTCTAATGTTCGAAGCTTTGCCTTAGGCCCTCTCCCCAGGGAAAGAGGACCCAGGTCGCCAAATCCCACATGGAGCCCAGGGTCCTCCACTGTCACAGGCACTGGCCACATGGCCACTTAGAGCATGGAGGCTTGGTTCAAAACATGGAAACGGAGGCAGGAGACTACCTGGAAAGGACCATGATAGAAGCAAGGAAAGGAAGGAGGGCAACAACTTGTTTTCCTGACTATTAAATGAATGCGCACGTGATCAAAAACTGATGAATACAAAGTTTGTTTAAAAATAACCACCAGGCTGGGGAGGCAGGCTCAGGGGTAGGGCATCTGCCTGGTGTGCACGAGGCCCTGGGTTGCATTCCCAGCACCAGAGGCAACAGCAAACTCTCCACACCCAGGAGGAAACACAGCATCCTGAGTGTTTCCAAGGCTGAACCCCTGCGTAGTTTCAGGGAGCTGCGGTCTCCCGGCAGCACCTCGCTTCCTCTAGAGCCTACCAAGTGTCGACATTCTGTAGCCATCATCTCACTTAATCTTCACAGAAGTTTCCAAAAGGTGGAAATCGCCCCACTTCACAGATAGGAAGCTGAGGCTCCGAGAAGTAATTTTCACCCTCCCATCCAGTCCGTATGAGGACTTCAAAGGCACGACTCTCAGCCAGCAGGTCACACCAACACCTGGACAGTCACTGTGACCTGGTCCATGTTGAAACTTCTACCTGGCTGGCAGCTCTGAGAATAGTGGTTACGGTGTCTCACACGTATCCTGAGCCAAGGCACCTGACCATCGCAGGATCCTGAGCCAGAAAATAGATAGGACGACGCACCTCACAGGGTTCTTCGTGGAGTCTGGGGCAATATATGTATGCAAAGTCTGAGTCGGGTGGGCTTTTGTGACGGAGACCTTGAGATAGGCTCAGGTGACTGGCGAAACTGTTTGGGGCTCCTGGCTTTGCTCCCAGGCGGATTCCACAGAGGTTAAAGGAGGCAGAGCCCAGGTCCCTCCCTGTTGGAGTAACCTCAGTCCTCCTGTCTCCTCCCGCTGTGTGGTTGGGAGTCTCCAGCAGCTGGGGACCCTGCACTGTTCCTTGTGGCTTCTCTACAGCCCACACAACTCGGGGTCCCTCTGTAAGTCCACCCTCCTCAGGTTCTCTTACCTTTTCTTTGTGGCACTGGGGGTTGAACACAGAGCCCTCTCCCACTGAGCTACCTTCCTAGCCCTTTTTATTTTGAGACAGAGTCTCAATTTGCTGAGGCTGGCCTTAACTTGTGATCTTCCTGCCTCAGCCTCCTGAGTTGCTGGGCACCACCTGGTTCAAGTGATCCTTACATGAGTGGTCTTCTGTTCTCTGTTGGGATCCTGATTCAATAAATTTAATCATTCATTCAGTAATTCCCATATATTAAGCAACTACTGTATACCAAGCACTGTACAAGATGCTGTGGACAAAACAAAGTCCCTGTGGTCACTGAGCTCCATTTTAAAGCTGCCAGTGGTGTTTTTTTAATCCCTATGTTGACATGTGCAAGTTACTGTCGCCGGTCACCACATCTGCTAGGACACTTCAGGAATTATCTGTTGATGTGACTGTGGTAGTAATTCCAGCCCTGACCACAGTGCCTGACTCAAGGTGGCTAGCTGCACAGCCTCTCCATCCCTCACTCCTTCCTTCTGCTCTAACAGACAGAACTCACCCAATATTGTGTTAAGGATCCTTCACTGCTCTGTGTCCCAACCCTGTCAAGGTGTTCACTGTGGCAAGTGAGGCCCTTAGGCATGCACAGAACACCTGAAACCTCTGAGAGCAGCGTGCTCTGAGAACGCTTAGCTGCTAGAAACGTCTCTTGTTCCACCTAACACACACAGCCCCACCTAGCCGTGGCCATTAGCTGTGGTCATCAGTGAACTGCAGCTATGGAGCCAGACAGCTGGTTTTCTCATTGGAAGGGACCCAAGCATCTCCACACTTGTCAAATCCACTGTCCCCACTTTGCAGTCATTAGGAACACTGACCACGGTCACACCCTCCTCCACCCCGTGCTGGATGCACAGCATTCCACTAACTCCCTCCCTGGACACCTGGGGTGCCTCCTTCTTTTTCTTTTTTTGTACCAGGGGTTGAACTCAGGGGAGCTTAACCACTGAGCCACACCCTCAACCCCATTTTATATATTTTATTTTGAGACTGGGCCTTGCTAAGTTGCTGAGGCTGGTTTTGAACTCAAGATCCTCCTGCCTCCTGAGGCTTCCTGAGGCTGAGGCCTCCCGAGTCGCGGGGATTTGCCTCCTCTTTGACATGACGCCACATGATACATTTACGCTGCCCATGCACGGGTGCATATGTGGGACATGAAATAAAGGATATGACAGCTTCAATTTTAAGAAGTAAGGCCGACCCCTCTGACCACACTCCAATGTCCGCTCGCCAACGTCCACTCCCACCAGCAGCCTGCTTCCCTAAGCCTCGCCAGCATGGGCGTCAGGAGCCACCGGAACCTCCGCCAATCTGACAGCTTAGAACTTACATCTGGCTGATGCCCCGATCTGCGCTTCGACCCACTGGATGTCTTTCCTCATGTTTATTAACTCTACCAAAGGCTGTTCGCGTCTTCTGTGAGTGACGTCTTTATGTCCCCTGCCACTGTTTCTGTGGCTTGGTCCTCTTTTTGAAATTCTATTTCATTGATTTGTATGAGCTCTTAGGTATTTTGGAGACCAATTCTTTGAGACAGTGTTTTGTTCTAGGTGACATTTCCATTGTAAGATAAAAATATTAAGGCTCAGGGGCACAGCATTTGCCTAGCATGGGCAAGGCCCTCTGTTTGATCCCCAGCATCTCACACATGCCAAAGCCAGTAAAGACGAAAAAATTAAGGCTTAGTTAAAGGTAACAGTAAACAAGTGCCATTATTATTGTACTTTTGTAAACAGGGAATTTGACAGAGTAAACAAATGTTGAACCAGACACTGATCACAAATCTGCACAACTCCAAAGCCCATGTGCTTCAAAACCAAAGTAAATTCTGGCACCTTTCCCTATAACACCTGGCAATAATAATTATCAACTCATAAGGAAGATGTACAAATCATGAATATCATACAACATGTGTATACATACATGCATATATAAATATGTGTGTGTATATATATATGTATATATTATATGTATGTGTATATATATATATATATATTTTTTTGGTGTTGCTAGGGATTGAGCCACTGAGTTACATTTCCAGTCCTTTCTATCTATTTTATTTTGAGACAGGACCTCACTATGTTGCTCAGGCTGGCCTCAAAATTTTGATCCCCCTGCCTCGGCCTCCAGAGTGCTTGGGATTGTAGGCGTGCACCACCATGCCCAGCTCAGATCATATTTTTAGTGAAGAGCAACTGCAACAATACACAAAGATCCCAATTTGGCTGTTGGTTACATGAAAGTACATATTTGTCAAAACTCATCCAACTGTTCACTTAAGATGTGAATATATAACTTTCACCTTAAAGCAGATAGTACCTTAATCATGTGAACAAAGTTAACATCACCCACACAGAAGCAACCACGTGTGCCCCCAAAGGGTGCACCAAGGACATGGTAACCCTTCTGTGCTCTTCTTGCCAGAAATACACAACCTGAGACTAAGCTGGAGGAAACATCAGGTGAGCACAAATTAAGGAGTATTTCACAAAACTGACCTGTACAGTTAAAAGACAAAACAAAACAACGTGGTGTCATGACATACAGAGAAAGTGTAAATACATGTTCCAGTTTGATCAAAGCCAAAGAGAACTGATAATTCATTACAAGACAGGAAGCCACCTCAAGGTTCATCATTGTCTAAGAAACTGCAAGGTTTCCTTTGGCTGGAAGTATACATGGAGACACATGGTGATATCCAAGTGACAGCTGTTAAATATCAGTATTGCCATCCTGGCCTGGATCACCACCCTAAGACTGTGTAAAAGAATGTCCTTGTGTTTACACAATACACACTAAAATATTTAGAAAAGACATTGTGTCTGCACCTCACCATCAGAGGGATGGGGGAGGAAGAGAGAAAGGAGGTGATAAAGGGCTTACGGGAATTCTTTAAATAATCTTGCAACCTCTCTGAAGCTTTGAAGTTAGCTCAAAATGAAAAGTTTTAAAAAATATTAAATATGTTAAGCATGTTATAATACCACTTTAAAAATGTCAGTATGGGCTGGGGATGTGGCTCAAGCGGTAGCGTGCTCGCCTGGCATGTGTGCGGCCCGGGTTCGATCCTCAGCACCACATACAGACAAAGATGTTGTGTCCGCCGAAAACTAAAAAATAAATATTAAAGTTCTCTCTCTCTCTCTCTTAGAAAAAAAAGTATTAAAAAAAATAAAAATGTCAGTATGTTCATAAATAAGAAGCCTGGAAGAAAAGACACCAAACTGACATTTCTCATTACCTTCACATGTGGATGAAGAGGGACTTTCGATTTCTACACATTTATATAATGCTGTGCTTGAATTTGTTGAAACATGACTCTTGCCAGGTATGGTGGTGCGCGCCTATAATCCCAGTGACTGGGGAGGCTGAGGCAGGAGGGTCACAACTCCAAGGCTAGCCTCAGCAAGAGGCTGTCTGAAAATAAAACTTATAAAGGGATGGAGATGGAGCTCACTGGTGGAGCACTTGCCCAGCACATGTGAGGTCCTGGGTGTGATTCCCTAGCACCACACACACACACACACACACACACACACACGGAAATTCTGACACAGTCACCCTTGAGGACACCATGCTAAGTGAAATAAGTCAATTGCAAAAGAGCACACACCGTCTGATTCCACTCACAGGAGGTGACAGAGATGACAAGAACAGCCCCGCTGCAGGCCAGGGCAAGCAGAACGGAGACCGAGACTTGCAGTTTTATAAGATAAAAACATCCTTTGGCTGGAAGGTGGTGACGATCGCAGGCTGATATGCCCACGCTGACAGAGCTGAACACTTCAGGTGGTGGGAAGGGTAACAGCTGAACTACAAATTCATGTTTAAAAATAATAAATAAAGATGAATAAATTCCTAAGCCAAGCACGGCAACTGCTGCTGTAAGGACGAGACCTGCTTCAGTAGCTCAGTGCCGAGCAGAACAAGGCCAGATGCTAGACGGCCCCCAAGATCAGCAGCTGCGCACCGAGGGCAGGGACCTGGAGAAACATTCACCTCCAGGTTCCAGGGGGGAGCAACGGGCGGCCCCTGAACATGGAGGGAAGCTCCGCCTCATCGCTCTGAAATATCATTTTTCACAGATCCATGGGCATATTGAAAAGATTCATAATTTACAGCCAGACAAGTCCTCGGGGAAACAAAACCCACCACCCTGTGGCCCTGGGTGTCGACCGCGACCCACTTGCCAAGGGAGACACAGAAGATGGCAGCAGGAAGGAAGTGCAAGGAGGACAGTAGGGGAGGGAGGCCTCGTGAACTGGGCAAGCCACATCTAGTCACCTGACATCGAGGTGGGGGACAGTCAGACGACAGGGGCTGGCCAAAGCAGCTCTGCAGATCTGCCCGCAGCCAGGGACGTGCTGCAGACGCTCTTTCCTTCCTTCCCACGAGAAGGAGAGAAACTCTCAGCCCCGCTGGTGTTTGGACCTGGGCTTTGAGGGGCCTACAGCTACTCAGTCCTTGGGGTACAAAAGGCTTAGAGGTAGGAGCTCTCCTGTTCCCCCTTCTCCTGCAACCACAAGGCAGGAAATTCCTACCAGCAGGGCCCGCAGGAGCCTTCCAGTCCTGGGATGTGGGTAGAGGTGCAGCCAGGCAGGTGACCTGAAGCCACTCAGCCCCAGGAAGGCTGCAGGCAGGGATCTGGAGGTCAGGGCTGACCTCTGCATTCCTGGGCAATGCACCAATCCTGAGGGCACACACAAGAGTCCTCCTAAATGGCCTTAAGACATGGTGTCTCCAGGGATGCTTCCCTGTAAACTTGTGCAGCAAAGCTCTCTCTCTCTCTCTCCCTTCTCTTCTCCCACAGTTTTCTGAGCAGCACTGGGAGCCAGGCTTTCAACAAGGCCCACCTCAGCCAAGAGGTATGTGCCCCGCTCTGCTTTCCCTGCTTTGTGGGAAGGAGGACTGGGCTCCTCCACCCGCTCTCTCCAGATGGTGGATGCAAGGCTCCAGGTTCCTGAGGGCAAGTCCAAATGAAAGAGAGGGGCTTCCCACCCTTCCCCAGATTTTCTGGATAATTCTGGCAAAAGTGAGGCAGGGTTGGTTGGTGTGGTTGTCAGAAACGACCCAGGTGCCTGGAGGAGGCCAGACAGATTCCAGGGCAGGGCAGGGAGGTTTTCAAGGTCCCCAAGTAGGAATAACAGTGACTCCCGCCTGGGAGCTTTCCTCAGTCCTCAGAAGGGCGCTTTGCACGGATTTACCCAAATCCTCGACAAACAAGACTAAGTCCCCGAGAGCAGAGGAAACCGAGGCTCAGAGAGGCAAGAACACTGCCCCAGGTCACTTTGCTGGCGGCCACAGCACCAGCCGTACTGTCCCCACGGCCCTGGCCCTACAGCAGGCCTCCATCCACGGCACCAGACGCTGACAGGCCCCTCTGGGCAACCTGAAGCCCCAGCCCTCTGTGCCTGACGGTCCTCGATGAGTCCAGAGGGGACAGCCACAAGGGAGGAGCACTTCCGGGGAGGAGAGTCCAGAAACCTCTGCAAAAAGTGGGGCGAGCCCCGGGCACCTCACCCTCTGTCTCCTTGCTTCCACCTCTGCCAAGGGACAAAGAAATCAATGAGCCTGCAGCAAACACACCAGGAAAATGTGACTAGGGAGCCATTAAATGGCTTTATAGGAAACCAAAGGTCCAAGGAGACTTCTAGGAGGGTCCCAAAGTCTGGCCACACATCCCTCATGCTTCAGAGGCCAACACTGGTTGTCAGACTGGATGTTTAAATAATGGACCAATCATGAGATTTTTTTAGAGACATTTCCCCTGCATTCGGTGTGTGGAGCCACCCGCAAAACTGCCCTGTCATTCAAAGAAGAGCTTTTGGCTGTGCTGGCATTACAGAGCTTGATTCACATGCTGTGGCCCAGGACAGCAATTTTCGATTCTCTTCAAAAACAAATTGAGTCAGGTATGGTGGCTTGTGCCTATGGTTCCAGCTCCTGAGAGGCTGGGGCAGGATGGCTTGAGGCCACAAGTTCAAGGTCAGCCTGGGCAACATAGTAAGACCCCTTATCAAAAAAGTAAAATAAAAGGCCAACCCACCCTCAGAAATTGTTTGCCCCTTGGGAGGCACAGACAGGAGGGATCCTCATTCTGCACTCAGCTCCCAGGCGGGTGACACCAAAGCCTCAGGGTCCCGCCTTTTAGGAGAAGCCGGGCCCTCCCCTAAGCATCTGGGTTGGAAGAACATGTGTTTAAATTTTGGAGACTGTCCCCAAGCACTGTGCCCAACACACAGCCTGCCCCAGGGGCCACCTGAACAAAGCCAGACACAGGCCAGTCTCCAAAATGGAACTAGGACTGGCTGATAAGCGCTTGGAAATATGTTTACTCTGGCTGGGAATCCAAGAAATACAAATGAAGCCTCTCACACACCCTGCTTCTTTGCTGGGGAAATGGCAGAGTTTCTTAAAGGCACTTAAGTGACTGGGGTATGAGGAAAGGGCGCTGCGCAACCTTGTGGAAACAATTTAGCAATATGTACAAACCGCTTAAATATGCCCATGTCCCTTGACCCCGTCATCCCTGTGTGTGTGCCCTGGAGCATTTGTTACTGGGGATCAAACGCAGGGGGACCTGTAATTTCAATTTACAGATGCAACTTTAGGACAACCCAAAATGTAGCCAGAAAGTATACAGAGAGGTGCGCTAATTATGAAAGTCATGGCAGAGATAGTTGATTTCTTCAGGGAGTTCACTGTAGTAGAATTAAACGTTCATTTTATCATCATCAAAAACAATAGCAAGAATGAGCCCTCCGTGAAAACCTCCTTACCACCACCGCTTCAGATCATGCCTAAAGTGTGACCGTCATAGGCACTGTGACCCAGACTCATGGGAGGGGACACAGGTGAAGGGCCTCTGGACCCAGGAGGGGTGGAGACTTGTCTAAGAACACACAGCTCCTTAGTGACTGACCAGGGCCAGCGGGCTCACCCGCCTCAACTTCAGAGTAGTCAACTGGACTTTATCAACAGCATTTCCCACAATGCTCGTCATTTCCATTGCTTGTCTGTCTGCCCTGAGAGCTTGTTAAGAGTCAGAAGAAGGAACAGACTGTCAGACAAACCTCTTCTCAACCCTGCAGAGGCCCTGGGCTCCCTAGAAGCCTCCCAGCCATACCTGCCTCACATCCTGTCAATCAGAGCCGCCTTCCAGGGCCATCCACGTGCACTTCCTGGCATATCTGCAAGGCATATATTTCTTTTCCTGGTTTCTCTTAAAATATCCTGGTTTTCCCTCTGCACTAAGTGTCCACAGAGATGGTGAGGGGACAAATGGTGGACTAATGGTTGCTGATAATTTGGGAGAGAACTGGTCTGTGACCGCTGATGGGTACAGAGTTTCTTTTGTGGGTAAAGAAAATCTGGAACCAGATGGTAGTGACAGTTGCATTACTTTGTAAATATATTGGGAACAGATGAATTACGTGGATTCGAAGAGTGGATGTCACCGAGTGTGCGTTATAGCTCAATTTAAAAGTGCCCTGCTCTTCCCCTGGATTTAAGGGTGGAGAGCCAGCCTGGATGGGGAGGTCGAGAACTGATTCAGCCCTTCAGATTCGAAGGGTTGAATTCACATTCTCCAAAGTTTGTCGGCAACCTGAAACCGGTCCTTTCCATCATCACAACTGTTTTTTGTAGCAACCAAAATTTGTCAAGCCTACCCTGGGTCACTATCCTAGACACGTCATGGTGTCTTTCTTTAGGCTTCCTTCACCCACCTGCTCTCTGTTTTCCCCATGGACCTTAAAGGGGCCCCACCTGTCCATCCATCCCACAGCAGCCAGAGGGATCTCAATAAAAATACACACCCAAAACACACCCCTTGCCATGTTGCTGTACTGCTGAGACTGTCAGTGGTTTCCTGAGAAGTTCAAATATTATGTTCAAACCCCTTAGCAGAGTTTACAAGGAATACACCTGCCTGTCCAGCCGTGGTTTTTGCCACCCCACCCTGACCCTTGCCTGTCCTGAGCAGGACTTTGGGAGCACCTGGGATAGCCTGAGCCACATGGACACTGCTGACCCTTTATTACAGTCCCAGGAAACCCTGCGCATACCTGACACGCACAGTACAATGCCTATTATTTCTGGCAGTTAAGGAAAATGTACTGCATGCAGGGAGTATTACACATTAGGGAATATTACAGGGGAGAAGGTGGACAAAACAAACCTTCATTGCTATATCTGAAACTCCGTCGACCACATTAAAAGGTTGCTTTCCTCATCTGAGCAAGAAAAAAAAGAGGTCTCTGAAGATCTTTCAGAACTACTCATTCTGGGCTTCTGCAAGAACGCAGCAGCTCCTGGGAAACGCCCAGGAGCAATGAGAACCTGGGTAGCAGTGGCCAGCTAGACCAAGGCTTGAGATATGGAGGGGGTGGCTTGCTTCAGTAGCACCGATCCTAAAACTGGAACAGCGATTAGTTTGACTCCCGCACAAGGATGGCACACAAACTGGTGAAGGAGTCCACGTTAAAAAACAGAGAGAGAGATGTGGAGCAGGACGTGGGTCCAGGGCTGATCAGGGCCACGTGGCTCTTACCATTCCTTCATCATACACGTGTGACCCGGCATTGAGACTGCATTTGTGTCATCTCCTAGAATCTGAGACTTTCAAAGAATGAATACTACTACCTTAAGACAACAAAACAACAACAACTCACCACTCCCTGTGTCTACAAAATACTAAGCACTAGATGCAGATGAGCTTGCCCTGGGACCCGGTGTACCCTGTGGTCCTCTTCCAAGCTGTGTCTGCCACAGGGCAAGGGATCAGTCCCAAATACCAAGAGCTAAGAGGATGTCTGTATCCACACTTAGGGTACCCAAGACCCCAGCTATGTCATTTACTTCAGAGAAATGAAAATATGTCAATTCAAAGACTGTACATAAATGTGCATAACAGCTTTATTTTTAATAACTCAAAACTATGTTAATGTCCTCCAACAGTGAATGGAAACATTTTTGCCATTTACTTATTTCTCAATAAAACCATTAAAAAAAGAGAGAGAGAGAGAGAGAGAGAGAGAGAGAGAGAGAGAGAGAGAGAGAGCACTACACTGAAGTAGCAATTCATACCTATCAGGCTTATAAAAACCCAAAAGCCTGATGACATGCTCTATTAGAAAAGTTACAGGAGCCAGGCACGGTGGCACATGCCTGTAATCCCAGCAGCTCTGGAGGCTGAGGCACAGGATGGCAAGTTCAAAGCCAGCCTCAGCAACAGCAAGGCGCTAAGCAACTCAGTGAGACCCTGTCTCTGGATAAAATACAAAATAGGGCTGGGGATGTGGCTCAGTGGTTGATCGACCCTGAGTTCAATCCCCGGTACCTACGCACCCCCCCCAAAAAAAAAAAAAGAAAGAAAAGTTATAGGAAATAGGGGCTTTCCCTCATTGCTGGTAGAAATGCAAGATGGTCACTTCAGATGGACAGAACTCTGGAACACTTATCAACAATAACAAAGGCACATGACTCCCGGACCCAGCAAATTTCCTCCTGAGAATTTATCCTACAGATACACCCGCATGCGTCTCCCTGAAGTACTGACCCATCTGTAAGGTTACAGCACTGCTGGTAACAGCCTCTCTCCACAAAAGTCTGCCACCCGAGAGTCCCCCTGTAAGGGACTAGTTCACAAACCACAGTGAGATGCTAGGTACCTGAAATAGCAAGAAAGGTCTTCCATACTGATGGGAAAGTTCTCCCAGGATGTTAAGAGGAGGGAGAAAACCAAGATGCAAATCAGCACGTGTGGAATCTCATTTTGTATTTCACAAGGGAAGAGCCGGGAGTGGAGGTGCACACCTGTAACTCCAGCAGCTTGGAAGGCTGAGGCAGGAATCTCAAGTTTGAGGACAGACTCAGCCACTTAGAGAGACCCTGTCACAAAAAGAGGGCGTGCATCCTGGGCATGTAGTCTGGCTGGGAGAGCACCTCTGGGTTCAATCCCCAGTACCAGAAAAAAAGGGGGGCATATAAACATATACAGAATTGTCTTGTGTTTGTATGAAGATGCAATGTATTCAAGCAGCTCATAAAAGTGGCTTCCTTAGTGTCTGGGGCAAGAGGCAGGGAGACAGTATAAGGAGACTTCTCCTTGCAGAGCCTTTTATATCATTTTTATCTTCAATACATACAAATGCATTACCTGTTCAAGAAAAAAATCAAACTGCATTATAACCTTTTTTTTTTTTTTTTTTTGTAGTAGTAGTAGTAGTATTGGATGTCGAATGCAGGGCCTTGCACATGCTAGGCAAGTGCTACATCCCAGCCCTTTTTACTTTTTATTTTGAGACAGGGTCTCACTTGGCTGAGATACTCAGCCTATACTCCTGCCTCAGCCTCCCAAGTTTTTTGGATTACAGGCACATTCCACTGTACCTGGCCCTAAGCTCTCCAACATGTGTTTAGAATCCTGGCCTTGGACTGACTCTTGGAAGCACTTTAAGGATTAGGTGGGAGGATGGCTGTGATTGCACTCAGCGAAGACAACAGTGCTCCCAGGGTATCCAGCCCCAGGTGCAGAATCACAGGTGCCCAGTCACTTAACATGCAGATTCCTAGACCCTGCTCCAGACCTGGGCAAGGAACCCTGGAGCTGCTGCCAAGGAACTGAACTTTCTAAACGCTCCCCAGGGTCCTGCGAGTGGAGACAGGGGAGACATGTGTAGGCAGCAGAGTCTCTCAGCCCCTGCCACGAGGCAGGCACTGCTTGCTGTCAGAGAAGGGGCGAATCTGGTCTGTTTTCCCATAGCTCATACTCTGTAAGGAATCACAGACAAAAATGGACAAGAGAAGTACTTAGAGCGCAGCTCAGGGCTAGAGCATGTGCTCGGCATGAGCAAGGCCCTGGGGTGGGGGGAGAGGAAGGAGGGAGGGAGGAGGACAGGTATTCAGTAGTGGTATATGGCATGTGCAAAATTAAAACAGCGTGTCCTTGAGCGACTAGGCTGTCTTCTTCCAGCAGTCTGGAGAAGTCCCTGGGGGAGATACCATTTGAACTGAGACTGGGATAACCAGGGGCCTGCCATGCCAGGGTGGGGTGGTGGGCAGGAGCCTTCAATGTTCAGGAAGACGTTTGTGTACAGACCTACGGCAGGACAGAGCCAGGGTGGCTGGAGGAGAGTGGTCCTCCTTCTTCTGTGAAGAAAAGGCCGGGATGTGTAAGCTAGGGATCTGGCAGCCAGGGTCAAGGGCCCAGACTTGATACTGAGGGCACTGGAAAGCCAAGGGAGGGTTTCAAGCAAGAGAGTCATTTTTTAAAAAGACCATTCTGGCACTGGGAGTGTGGGAACACATTGGCTAGTGGCTAGCATGCCCTGAAGGCCCTGCATTCCGTCCCCAGCACCACAGGAAAAAAAAAAAAAAACCCTCCTTCTGGCTCTGGGGAGAAAGCAGATGAAAAGGAAGCAGCAGGCAACTTCGTCTGTTGTCAGGTTCAGGAACGGGTCGAGGGCAGTGTGGACAGAGGTGCAGGGCTGGGCATGTTGAGACCTGGATGGACGCGGGACGGGTTTTGGCGAGGGAGCCACAGGATTTGGTCCTTCCCAGTGTCTCAGGTGGAGGTGTGGACAGGTGACCTGTGAGCAGCTGTGCTTGGAGCCCAAGGACCCCCGGCCTGAGGTCCCAAAGGAAGAGACTCTCCAGAAGCAAGCTGTGGACACTGTCAAGAGGACGTGGCAGTGCAGAAAGAGGCAAAGAAAGGACATTTGAGACCCTCCGTGGCTGATGAAAATAAGGAGTACCTACACACCTGGCCTGAGCCAGAGCACCCGCCCAGGGCACCAAGAACTAACTGGACTGGGATTGGGGAATCTGGGATTGGGGAATCTGTCCCCGCAGGGTCCAAGGAGGAAATGCCTTATGCTAAACTCAGCCTCCAAGGATCTCACATGGCAGCCTCAGGCTGACCCTCACTGCAGGCATGCTGTCCTAGGGCAGCCAGAACTCCCCCCTACCCCGTGGCTGGGCTTCTGGTTTGGGAAAAGTGGCTGGGCGCTGGGGAAGCCTGTCAGGTACCAGGCAATACAGACTGTCCCAGCAGGGCTGAGCTGAAGGATGAGGGCAGAAAAGGCAAGGGAGCACTGACTGCCACCTGCCAAGGCCTTGACAGGGCAAGGCAGGGGGTTGGGGTGACCAAGGCAAAGGCCAGACACTCCACGCTGTACGATCTCGCACAAGTGACTTACATCTTTGAGTGTCGATACTCTCATCTATCAATCATTGGAAGTTACTAAAATAGGGAAGTGACAAACATCAGGTGGTCTGGAACTCAAAATAGAATACAGTATAAACAGAAGCTGGAGAACGATAAAGGGACAGCCCTCAGTGGAATCAGAACCAGTACAGACCTTTACAGACCCCGCAAGAACAGCAGGGCATTTACAATATGAAGTAGGGAATAGGAAATATCACAGATGATGTCATTCCAATAGAACTCACCCTTCCCTAGATCCCATGGAAAACACAGCAGCCAGGCATGGCAGCATATTCCTGTAATCCCAGTGATTTGCTGAGGCAAGAGGATCACAAGTTCACGGCCAGCCTTAGAAACTTAGTTAGCCACTCTCTCAAAAAATAAAAATAAAAAGGACTGGGGATGTAGCTCAGTAGTAGAGCACTCCTGGGTTCAATTCCAGTTCCGAAAGAGAAAAAAAGAAAAATCAGCAATAGATGAGGTCACAAAGAAAATATCAAATTCCAAAGGCAGACATAGTACCCAATTCATTCTCTCACAAGGCAAAAGAATTAAGGGAAAAACAAGCCTGGCACCGTGGCACACACCTGTGGTCCCAGCTGCCAGGGAAGCTAAGCCAGGACCTGGGCCACTTCATGAGACCTGGCCTTAAAAAGGGTTGGGGAAGTGGCTCAGTGTAGAGTAAGCACCTCTAGGTTCAATCTCCGTACTACAAAAGAAAGAAAGGGAAGGAGGAGCAACAACAAAAACCCCAACTTTCCAGAAACATAGGATAAAAAAAAATGAGCTAAATTAAAAAAAAATGAAAACACCACACATCAAAACTTAAGTTATGTAATATTCAGAGAAAAACTCATTACCTTAGCATGAGAGAGAGAGAGAGAGAATAAATGAACTAAGTATGCAATTAAGTAAGTTTTGCAGAAAGAAAACAAACCTCAATAAAGCAAGAAGATGAAAATCAGGATATATGCAGAAATTTAAAAATCAGAAATCAAGAAAATGATAAAATTGGTAAATGAAGACAAGAACTGCTCCTCTTAAAAGCAAAACAGGTAGACCATGGGTAGCATAACCAAAGAAAATGCAAAGACCAAAATCAACGGGAAATGTGCAGCTACAGCAGACCCTGGTAGACTTCATGCAAATAACCTGAAAAAGTTCATGAAACTGACTCTTCTCTCCAAAAACACAATATACCAATATCAGTACTCCTTCCCCAAGAGAAAATCAACACACCAACAGAACTGGAAAATTTTGTATCATCCAAGAACCAGTTCTAAAAATGCACATGTCATAATGACATCTTTTGGGCCATGGGGAAACAGATCGCCCCACCACCAGGTGAAGAAGCCATTCTCAAAGCTCAGCCAGGACCAGGAGCACTGCCATCACTGGGGAGCTTAGAGAATCAGATTCTCAGGCCCCTCAGAATAACAAATTCTAGGGAGAGGCCCAGTAATGGATGCTCTAACAAAGCTTCCAGATGATTCCGACGCACATTGAAGTTGAAGAGCCACTAATTTAAAGTGTTGAGCCTTGGTAAGCCAAGTGCAGTCTGCAGACCAGCAACATGGTAAGAAATGCAGAATCCCTGGCTTCAGATCCCCTGAGTCACAACCGAGTTGTCTAAAGATCCCCAGGGCACTCACTTACATGTTCAAGGTTGAGAAACACTCAGAGCTATAGCCCAGTGCTGCCCAATACAAATATTACAGGAGCCATATAAGTAATTCAAGAACTTCTAATCACTACATTTCCAAAAGTAAAAACAGGTGAAATTAATTTTAGCAACCTACTTTATTTCATCTAATATCCAAAATATTATCATTTTAACAGGCAGTTAACATTAAAAAGTACAACAAGATATTTGAAGTTATTTTTCCCATACTGTCTTTTGAACCTGACGTGTGTTTGACACACATCTGTGTTCAGACTGGTCACATTTCAAGAGCTCCCCTGAGCCCGGTGGCTAGCAGATGCCATAGTGAACAGCGCAAGGACAGAGAAAGGAGGACAGCCTCTCCTCCCTCCCAGGTGGAATCTAAAACAGTTTAACTCACAGAAGCAGAGAACAGAATGGGGTCAGAGGACGGCCTTAGACGGCCTCTCTCAGGCCTGTCCCTGGGGGTGAGGGCCGTGGAGGAGGGAGCGGAGCGGCACTCTGCTTGGAGAAGGCGAGCAGGAGGTCCAGAGGCATGGGGAGGTGCTGGGAGAGGTGTCAGGGGGGCAGGTGGAAGGGCGGGTGCAGGACAGGCCTGAAATGTCCACAGATAACCTCAACCTGATATTCTGCATGGACAGAGAAGAGAAGCCTGGGCACTTTTTTCCGTTCCATCTCACTCCTGTTTAGAAGGTCCCCACAAGAACTCACTGGAATCACCAAGTGGACATCCACACTCAGATCCGTGATCTTTGATCAGCCAACCCTCAGACAGCTTCACGAACCACGTGGGTAAAGAAAAAGCCACCAGCTATTCCACAACACAGGCAACGCGCTCAGGGGCAAGAGGCAGTCAACATGGCCCCGGAGAAACCATGAGGCATAGCTGAATGCCAAGTGCCTGTGAAATGTAATATTTCAACCAGGACCGCAGGACAGGCCACGATGCTGGGACAGACTCACACGCTGAAAGGTTGGGGCGGGGCGGGGGGTGGATTTTAAAAGATAAAAGCACTGGGCTTCTCAAATGTTCATGAATCACCGTGTAAATGCAGAATAAATTAACACAGTGGCATGAAAGAATGAATCAAAAAATAATGGGAAAGCTCGCATAAGCCAAGGCTGCCTTCCAGCGACATGGAAAAACACTCCAGTCCCCGGTAAATAAATAATAAAAGGATAGGGAAACAATACACCTTGAAAACCCTTGTCCCTTCTCTGTCCTCCTGGGCAGAAGCAGTGCTGACAGGTTTATGCTGCCTAGGTTACAGGCCCAGCTGGGGTTTATTTATCTAATCACACTGGAGCACTTTCCACGGAGCCAGGGAGGTTGTTCCCAAATGGACCTGGGAGTTATCAGTTCCAGGCCCTGGACTAGAGCAAAGCTAAAACTCTAAGGGCACTCAAACCTCACTATTTTTCTTCACAGAAGAAGTAGGACCACTCTCCTCCAGCCACCCTGGCTCTGTCCTGCCGTAGGTCTGTACACAAACGTCTTCCTGAACATTGAAGGCTCCTGCCCACCANTTTTCTTCCCCCCCCCCCCCCAGGAAAGCTCTTGGGAATACACACCTACAAGCAAAACTCAAAACAACGCATAGTGATTTTCATTCTCGACCACACCTAGTCCCTGTTTGTAAAAACACTCTCATTTGTACAGTTTCTGTGTTTCAAAACGAGAGCTCACGACTCGCTTGTGCATGCATTTTCTAGTTTTTTTTTTTTTTAAGCATATGCTACACCATGCTGGGTGTGGTGGCGCATGCCTATAATCCCAGAGGCTCAGGAGGCTGAGGCGGGAGGATTGCAAGTTCAAGACCAGCCTCAGCAACTTAGAGAGGTCCCCAAGCAACTTAGTGAGAGCCTGTCTCAAAAAAGGCTGGGGATGTGGCTCAATGGTTAAGTACCTCTGGGTTCACCTCATTTCCAAAAACAACAACAATAAACAAATATGCTATAGAACCATCCGAGGCAACTCGTACAACAGATACGTACAGAACAAAATACAACTGTCTATTGGGAAGAAAAAGACAAACAAAAAAAGAAAAGGAAAGAAAGAAACTCAGGTGGAACCAACAGCAATAATCCAGGCCCACAGAAGCTCAGAGCGGGGGGCACTGGTGAGTGGGACGGAGGGAGAGAAAGGCAGCCACTGAGGGCTGAGACCAGAGTGCTGAGCAGCTGCCACGGAGCAGCTCACCTTCCTTCAGCTGGTGTTTCTGCCGAGGACTGAAGAGCCTCGTGCTGTGGTCTGTCAGGGCTGGCAGGGAGCACGGAAGGCCAGCCCAGCCAAGGGCAGGGGCTGCCCTCGATGGCATCTGTCAGAGCCCTTGCTTAGGGTTGGGGTCCTCCGATTTGAAGATCTGACTAGCATCTGTCCTCTTGCTACAGAAGGTCCATCAGACCTCAGAGACAGAGCAGCCGCAGACAGGAGCTGGCACTTGGGAATCCAGCCACATCTCCTGGATGGTGATTTTTCACAGGACATGCCCTGGGATTTGATGACACTTAACATTATTCTACTGCCCTACATTCCTCCCTGAAAGCAGAGAGATGGTCACTGTACCTCGCTTTATAGATGAGAAAGACAAAGTTGGTTTTCTTTCTCAAAGACTATGACCTGCACACCAATTGCAATGGTGCACATCTGTAACCCCAGAAGCTCAGGAGGCTGAGGCAGGCTTGCAGGATTAAAGCCAGCCTCAGCAACTTAAAAGGCTCTGAGCAATTTAGCAAAACCCTGTCTCAAATTTTTTTTTAAAAGAAAAAAAAAAAAAAAGACTGGGGATGTGGGGATGTAAGTTAGAAGTAAAGTGCCCCAAATTCAATCCACAGTACCAATTTCTACCATAACAGTTCAAAGACTCTAAGTTTAAAAAACGATTTTTGCCAGGCACAGTGGTGCACACCTATAATTCCAGCAGCTTGGGAGGCTGAGGCAGGAGGATCAAGAGTTCAAAGTCAGCCTCAGTAACTTAGCAAGGCCCTTGCAACTTAGCAAGACCCCGTCTCAAAATTAAAAAAAAAAAAAAAGGGCTGGGGATGTGGCTCAGTGGTCAAGTGCCCCTGGGTTCAACCCCCAATACATAAAAAAATCTAAAATATGAAGAAAACAGCAAAATATGGATTTACATGTATAAGGTATATAATATGGGCTTACTTTTATTAGTATATGTATATATAAATAATGTATGTGCTGGGAAAATTGGAGGTACAGGCTGTAAACACAATGTAACAGTGTTTGTCTCTGGACTACGTGATCATGGGTGAGTTGTAGTTTCTTTTTCACGCTATTCTATGAGCTATAACTGATTCCCAGTGATTATGCACCAAATTTGTAATAAACTTATTTAAAAAGAAATGTCATGCTAAGACCGTACGATATTTCATACACTTTTGGAGAGCGTGTGAATGGAATGAACAACTTCTTGGCAGGGCACTGGGGACCTATCTGTAAGCTGTCCTTGCAAAGACTCTTTGACCCAGAACTACCAACCACTTTTAAGTGTTCCACTTCTACATGTGCACAAAGGACAGTCATCACCACCCTGCCTGTGATAGCAAAAGACTAGAAAATTTAAATGTCCAACAACAGAGAAATCAAATAAATGAGGGTACATCTATTTAAGGCCATACAGCTAGTAAAAAGAATGTGCAGCAATGAACTGACATGGAACTATCTCTAAGCTATGCTATTAAACAAAAAAGCAAGACACAGGTGTTTGCACTTTATGAGAGCACATATGAAATACATGCATGTTGACTTGTGCTCAAATAGGCTCTCTCTGGAAAGTTCGCCTAGAAAGTCATAGCACTGCCTCAGAAGAAGGGAATGAGGGGACAGGGGACAGGAAAGAGGAAAACACATCAGAGGGAAACTTAATTTTCACTCTACATTCTTTCTTTTTTGTACTTTGATTTTTTTTTACATATATTATCAAAAAAACCAACAAACTTAAAAGCCTTGAGGGGAATTGCACCAATTATTTTTCTAAGTGACTCAGCTTTATGCATGATCTTCATACTGAAGGCAACCCCTTATAGGATGCTGCCTTCTAGCTGGTGGTGGGGGCCGCCTGTAATCCCAGCAGATCAGGAGACTGAGGCAGGAGGATCAGGTTCAAAGCCAGCTTCAGCAACTTAGCAAGACCCTAAGCAACTTAGAGAGACCCTGCCTCAAAATAAAACATTAAAAGGTCTGGGGATGGGTCTCAGTGGTCAAGCACCCCTGGGTTCAGTCCCTGGTACCAAAAAAAATAAAAATAAAAAGATGCTATTTCCGGCAAACAAAGCAAGGATGGGCCCAGCATGCTCCTGCTGACCCCACTCCCCCAGGGGACCCACCTGATCACTCTGTTGACTTTTGGAGCCAGGTTTAGAGTATGAGTCCATACTTTGATTCAGCCAAAGCAAGAACACTGTGTCCTCTGACAACAATGTCAAATTCTCACTTGTATGTAGTAAATAAGAAATATTTTACCTTTCAGCAAAGGTATCGAGTTTCCCCAACTCATCAGAGAGACCAACAAGAGAATCCAAGGTCCCCACCTAGAAAGATCATAAAATAATTAGTGCTGGCTGGCAGAGAGGCATGGCTGTCGCTTCAACAGCAGTGTGAGGCACTCTGCCTTCATCTGGAGTTGGCTGCTCCTGGCCAACAGCCAAACTGAGAAGTGGGAAGAACTCCTAAGGGAAACCCAGGGATTTAGGATTTTTATTTTATTTTAGGGACCAACAGGATAAACTGTCATATCTCCACCATAGGAAGGACTATTACGTCATGGGCTGACCTCAGCTCATTTGCCTCTGAGAGAGGCAGCCTGCTATTCATGAGATGAATCCCCAGCAACTTTAACAAGTTATCCTTTCTAAAAGCCTTTCTTCCCTAAGACAGGACCACCATCCCTTTCTCTGTTCTTTGCTGCTATTGACATTGATCTTGATTAGAAGGGAGCAGCTTTTCTTCCCACTCATTTGTAATGGTCCTTTTCTTTCTTTTGTTTTTGTTTTTCTTCAGTATTGGAGACAGAACCTACCGCCCTGTGTGAAGCAAGCACTCTACCTAAGCTACATCCCCCCGAGGCCCTTTTCTTTGTGGATTATGCATGATCTGTCTCTTAGTGCAGAAATGAGTGCATCGTCAGCAAAATTGTATTGAAAGGTCTTTTCACAGAATCAGAAAGAAAAGGTTTGCCATCCTGTGATTAGACCAACCACACTTTAAGAGCAATTAAGGAGGGCTGGGGGCATGGCTCCGTGGTGGAGCACATGCTTAGCATGAGCAAGGCCCTGCATTAAGTCCCCAGAATCCCCCAAATTTAAAAAACTAATAAATCTTTGATGAAGCCTGGAAATCTCCACTGGATATTGGTGAAGTTGCTTATTTCCAAAAAATTAATTCTTGAGGGCAAAGGGTGCTGAGGATTTAACCCAGGAGCACTTTACCACTGAGCTACATACCTTTTTCTAAAATTGTGAGGCAGGTTCTTGCTAAATTGCTGAGGCCACCCTTGAACTTGAGATCCTCCTGCCTCAGCCTCCCAAGTCTCTGGGATTATAGACATGCAAGCAACTTAGTTTTAAGCAACTTTTAGTAGGGCCATGTCATTGTTTAACTTTGTATCCTCCAGAGTCTAGCATGGTGCCCTGCTCAGTAAATGAGTGGAGGCTGGATTCACTAACCTCTACAGTGTCTGTCCCCAGGGTTAACAGAGGCAGGCTTGAAGAAGCAGCAAGCCCTGGATACAGAACCCCAGCTGCATCTGTCCTCTTGCCAGCCCCACAGCCTAGCAATCACTAAGCTTCTCTCAGCCCATCCCAACCTTGTCAGGGGGAGCCTCGAAGACTCCACAAGGAATCTTCTGTTTACAGGACCTGGCTGCCAGAACATTGCTCAATAAATGCTGGCACATGGAGCAGCATCACCAACAACTCAGGGTGACAGTGCACTCTTTTGGCAGAGGGGCAAACTGAGGATTGGAAGAGGATTGATTATAAGGACTCTGGGTGGTTGGCACTCTCAGTGTGTGTACATTGGTGTGGTCCCAAAGAATTCTTTAGCTACCTCTTCCCCTTGGAAACCTACAGTCTTAGGAAATACTGCCAGTCTGTGTTCTGTTTATGTGTGGTGCTAAGGATCAAACCTAAGACTTCATGTGCCAGGCCAGCCCTCTACCACTGAGCCACACCACCAGCCCCAGTCCACTGTTTTTGAGGATTGTATATATCTTCCTCCTCTTTACCCTTTTATCTTCATTTTGCTGTCCACTAAAGAGTCCTCAGATACTGTGCACTACCCCAAACCTCTGCCACTCTGCCAGCTGTCTGTACAGCCCCCCCCCCCACAATAAAATCAGAAAGATCCTGGATTTCCTGCCTTTCCCCTAGGTCAGGAGTACAATCGAGGCCTGAGGCCTGCAAGCCGGAATACCCCAAGTCTGGGGTTGGTCTTCTTAGATGTTGCAGACAAAACAGGAAGGTCCCCAGGACCACGGTGAGGACCTGCTATTCACAGGTTCTTCCCACTTATATGAAGCATTAGATGCTGCCACCACCACCATCTCCCTCTCCTCATTCTCTCCTGGGGCTTCAAGGCCAAGGTGCCACAATTAGTTTGGAGCCATGGCCTGAAGACCCATGGAGCCCACCGACTCCCCTATCTATCCCCTAGCTCAGGCTTGTCCTCAATGTCCCCACTTTGACCTGTTATTTTCTCCTTCATTCCCCAGAGGCTGCTTCCTGCCCACCAGTCCACCATCTCCTTTCCCCTCCCCAGGAATTTCACCTTGAAGTCAGGAATAGCAAATTTGGTGTTGTAGGACAGGTTGGACTTGGAGGTTACTGTATTCATCCTCTCCAGTGCTTGTAAATTCTCCTTATCACCAGGGGCCGAAATCAACCAAAACTCGGACATGTTTCCAGTCTTCTGTTTCCCAGTCACTGTCTAGAACCAAGACAAACGCACACAAACAGAAACAGGAGGAGAGATGTGTCAGATGTCTCTACTTGTCACCACTCCCTGCCTTCAGAATTAATCCTCTCTGGATGAGTCTAGCTCCAAAGACACCCATAGGAACAAAGCAATGTGCTTATCTCCTCCAGAGAAGCCCTCAGGAGACTCACAGGCTCTCATCCCCAGGTGGCCCTGACTGGTTTTTTTCTTTTTTTTTTTTTTTTTTTTAACATCTATTTTTTAATTCTCGGCAGACACAACATCTTTGTCTGTATGTGGTGCTGAGGATCGAACCCGGGCCGCACGCATGCCAGGCGAGCGCGCTACCGCTTGAGCCACATCCCCAGCCCCCCTGACTGGTTTTAAGCAGGAGGGCTGGTTCCTTTCACTCTCCCCAGGACCCAGGTCACAACTGCTGCCTGCCATCGTAAGCTGCGGGGACAGACAGTCAGACTTGGGTGCTCTCTGGGATATTTTTCTTCCTCACACATTGCATCTTGCGGGTGCAGGATGGGTGGATGAAGGAAGGAGCCATCACAAACCCCAGATTAATCCACCAACCTTGAGTTTGGAATTAGTTTCAAAAACTTTAGGCCAGTGCCTGTTGGCATGAACGCCTGTAATCCCAGCATCTCAGGAGGCTGAGGCAGAAGGATACCAAGTTCAAAGCCAGCCTCGGCAACTTAGAGAAGAGCTAAGCAACTCAGAGAGACCCTGTCTCTAAATAAAATACAAAGGGGGAAGGGGTAGGGGATGTGGCTCAGTGATGAAGTGGCCCTGAGTTCAATCCCGGTACAAAAAAATAAAAATAAAAACAAAAAACCGACTTTAGAAGGTCTCTTCTTTTTTAAAATAAGAAGGAGGAAGGGGGCTGTGGAGCAGGACTTTTTGACTAGAGGAGGTGACGACTCTGCAGGGATGGGTAACTCGAAGTTTCAGTGCAGCGCAGGGGCCCAGAAAGTCGATTCTGCTCATTCAAACGCGTACCCACCCACCCACTCGGTCCCCCTCGCGGGTTCTCCAGGCCCGTTGCCTCCCGAGCGTCCCCGGACTTCTGGGGGGAAAACAGGAGAATAACATGGACTATCCGGGGTCCCCTGGCCTTTTTCTCCTGACTCCCACTCATTCCAGCCTGAGATCCTCTTAGTCCCTCCTAACCCTGACCAAACGCAGTTCTTTCCGTCTTCACTGCCAATGGCCTGGGGACAAACTGTCCCAGAGCGGCACCTAGGGAGATGCCACCTGCTCAGTCCCGCAGAGCGCGGTGTGGGAGTCGGCTTCCCACGTTCCCAGTGAGAAAGCGCGGACTAGGGTCCCTTGGGCGCACGGAGGCGCGTCCCGACCGAAGGGACGTGGGTCGCCGGGTGCGGCGTCGCAATCGCGGCGTCGGCGCCTCTGGCCCACCTCCTCGCCTGGTGTCTGCGCTGCCGCGCGTCCTTACCGGGGGCCGCGGGAAGGACCGCGCTGTCGGGGTTGCGGGCAGGAGCGCGGGGGCCGGGGGACGCCTCCAGCGCCCGGGATAAAAGGCGGGGTGAGGCGCGCGGGGCCGCAGAAGTCGCTGCCTCCCGGGAGCCTGCCGTGC